>NC_031977.2:5989075-6301575 GCF_001858045.2 Oreochromis niloticus | reverse complement strand
GAATGGACAGAGCTAGGGCCAGCACTGTGGTGACCAGGCCATTCAAAGCTGCTCTCCACTGGCAGCAGTGTCATGTGACTCTTCATCACCTCTCTTTCTACACTTGTCTACTCACTTTGGCTTCTCTCTGGAACTTGCTGTTGCCATGGATGCAGTTGGCCCACAGGGTCCTGCATAAAAGCCAGGGCCCTTCTTTCCATCTCTTTTCACTATGTTAGAGATAAGCTTTGTTAACAAAGTACGGTCTTCATATACCATCACACTGTCCTTGTATGGATCTTTACTTTTTCTTTATTCAGAAAAAGATGATTTATCACAACCTAAAGTTACAGAGGAGACTTTAACACTGCAAATGGTAGTTGCCCTGTCATGACTACTACCCTGTGAATTTCATTTGCCTTTCATGGTTTCTGGTCGTCATATTGCAGCTAGCCTCTTGCTTGCTTTACTCACCAGGGTCTTGGTGCCTGCTGGCCACCTTTACCTCATATTAACAGCCCGTTAAAGCCCAGTGGTCCTGGATTTTTATGTTGTGTAGTATTTTTAAAAAGTTATTACTATTGTTTTTATTTCTGCTGTTTATCTCAGCTGAGTATCTGCCATCATTTGATTAAGCTAATCCGCTAGTGACGTACAACCACAAGACAGTTTTGCAATGAGCAAGCATGTGCTACAGAAGTTTTGGTTGTTTCACTTCCGCCTCAATGAAAACGTTTAATCATCTATAGAGAAGTTTATTTGCTCATTGTTTTAGTGTTGAAATGTTTTTTTTATTTCATTTGTGTCATTTCAAATCTCATGAAAAGCCCAAACGCATAAAGAATCTCATCAAGTAATATCTTTCTGAAAAGTTGAAAGTGTGAGTGGTGCTTTCTTTTGTTTTGTTTTTGTTGTTGTTTTTTTGGCCAAGTTCCATAAATGAAGGTATGAATACACCAGATTTAGTCTCAAAGACAACTTATCCAAATAACTGGAACATTTTTATTTTTTTTGGTGTATTTACTCCAGTGTGTGCATCCATCAGTGTTTCCTGTTGACCTCAGGAACCCTCTGGTTCATGCCTCACACAGTGCCTCCCTGTGCCCATGTCACACAGCCAGCATTTTCCTCACACATATTTGGATGTGTTGCATCACATGGCAAATCAGGGGTGGGATGTGCTGCAAGAGAGGGAGAGGTTGTTAACAAGCAGCCCAGGAATTTTCAGGGTGGCTAGATTAGGGTTGCAGATTGGAATTAAGTTGTGACAGCAAGATGCATGAATGTCTGGAATGTGCGGTGACGCCAGCCTCACACAAATCGACAAGCATCGCTTACGTTAGTATTCTCTTTGTTTTGCATAGAGTTGTTGTTGTGAGATGTCAGTAAGTACCCAGAAGAGCTGCATGGTGTGGTTAAACTGTACAGTTTCGTGTGTATCTGCCTGTTAACAAGCTGGTGCCTCAGACTAGAAAACTGCTTGTTAGTTTTGCACAAGGTGCTGGATTAAACTAGACATGACAAAAAATATGTATGGGGGAAATCTATCCTCACAGCATTTAGGTTGCCAATCTCTAAATACTGCAATAAAGTCTCCATATGGCTGTGACTCTGCCACTGTGCATATGTCTGGAGAGCTTGACGTGCTGATGACTGGCTGATGATCATGCATGACTCCAGACTGTGTGAACATCAACTTTTTATCCCACAGAGCTACTGAAATGTTCTTATCTAATTAACAAAGCTTAGTCAAAGGCAGCATAGGTATTTCCCTGCAGTATTTAAAGTATGCTGTTAAGTCATAAGCACAAGCCAGTTCTGTACTTTGCTTAGGGAGAGGAGGGGAAAAAAAAGACTGTGGCTTTGTGCCAAAGGGAAATGCAGATACTACTGTAAGATCTAGGATTGCTTTTTTTCTTTCTTTCTTTTTGGTTCCCATATGCAAAGTTAAGAGGATTATGTGCTGTCTGTTTGGAAAGTTTTCAGACTCTTTCAAGTTTTCCACATCTTGTGTGGACTCATCTTAAGATGTTTCTTTTTTTTTTTTTTGTTAATCTACACATTAATTTTTATTTTTTGGTCGGGCATGGGGTGATTATATAAATAGTTTTCCAATCAAAATTTTAATAAACAAATTGATTTATTCAGACTCTTCAGCACTTTTAAGCAACAGCCTCAGTTGTTAGCATTTCTCCATGACATTTGAAGGATTGCAGTAAAACTGAAATAAGATTTGAAAGGGTCTGAATTTTCTGACAGTGTATATTTGCAGAGCAGAATGGGATGTGATTTGTAAAAAAAATAAAAATGTACTTCAACAAATAACCTTTTAACTTTGAATTTTTACCACTGTGACTGATGGTTTACTTTTTATTGATACTTATTAAACTGCTCTTGCACATCAGCACATACTTTGTGTGTTGTTGGCATGAAGCCACTATTCAGCCACCACTAATTTGCTTAAAGGATTGCTGAAGTCTGCCACACTACTTGTACTGACTGCATGGGTTTGAGATTATTTTATTTTATTTTATTTTTTTAAGGCTTTACATTGCAACACTAGTGTAAGTGATTTGATGGTTCCTTGTTTTCCTCCCCCCCTATTCAGGTTCCTCTTCAGCTCATTGAGTGTGTGGAGTGTAGGGATATGTTCCAGCTTCATGTCACCTGTAAGGATTGTAAAGTCATCAGGTATGACCATTGAACCTTCTTGTCTTTGTCTAGATGAGAAACTTTGAGTCCTGAGAGTAAAAAGATAAAGCTTGTTTGTATTAATCACTGCAGTATCCAAAAAAGACCCCTTGCTTAAAGTGTGAGCCTGGTTTGTATGACTAAATGGCTATGAAATTGTCTTGATTACACTTAAGATAAAACTTGTATTATTAGTGAAGATGAATATTTGAGTACTAGACTCCTGCATTCTGTACCTTTTTTTTTTTTTTTTTTTTTTTTTTTTTTTTTTTTAATTTTAAATGTGTTCTTTCAATTTTATCCCCAGATGTCAGTTCTCCACCTTTGAGCAGTGCCAGGAATGGTTGAAACGTCTGAACACAGCAGTGAGGCCTCCGTCTCGGTTGGAAGACCTCTTTGCCTTTGCCTTCCACGCCTGGTGCATGGAGGTGTACGCAGGAGAGAAAGAACAGCATGGCGAGCTGTGCAGACCAGGTACCCTTTTAATCGCTCACTTGTCTTCATAGAAACCTTCCCAAAACCTGTATTTTGCTCTTATCGGGCATCTCTGCTGTCACTGTAGGTGAACACGTGACCTCATGGTTCAAGAATGAGGTGGAGAGGATGGGCTTTGACACTCAAAATGCTTGGAGGATATCTGACATCAACAGCAAGTTCAGGTAGATGCGGCTTTCTTTCAGGATACTGCTCCCGTGTTGATTTCAGAATCGTAGCTAGAAGATGGATCCCATCCTCTGCTTTCGTTGGCAAACAGCACAAGTCAGTATGTGTTAAACAGTGGGTGGTTGTGTTATTGTACTCCATGAGTGCTGAACCCTGGACAGATAAGGGGCCGGCCCAGGATTAGGTGTCTGCAGACAGAGACTTTTGTTGAGCCATCACAATCCTTTGGTGTTCCCTCTCCTTGTTTAACTTTGCTCTTTGTGCCCTTCTGCACTGCCAGGCTTTGCCCCAGCTATCCTCAGCAACTCCTAGTGCCAGCCTGGATTACTGACAAAGAGCTAGAAAATGTGGCAGCCTTCCGCTCCTGGAAGAGGTTTCCTGCTGTAGTTTACAGGTTTGTTTATTTCTTCCGCAGCTATTCAAAGCAGACCCTTGGCCTGTTTATCATTAGAGAGGTAAAAACCTTCCTGCAGAGGAAATGAAGCAACTGTTGGATTAAAATCTTGACTGTTCTATATCAGTGCCATAAACCCTCCTAGTTTCAGATTTATTTTTTTGTTTAGAGTGTGCTACCCGACCAAAAGCACTGATGTCACCAATTTTCTAAGTGCTTCAAGCATTTGTGGCACTTTTAGTTTAATAGTGCTTGGGACTGTTTAGTCAACTTAATGCTTGAACCACTCAGAAGTGAAAACTTGGTATGCCTGTTTTGTACACACTGAGTTGTGATTATGAAGTTCTATTTTTAATTTACTTTTTCATTCTAAGGGTCTGATTGGTATTTTTGGAAATCTAAGAAAAGTTGAATGTAGTGTAAAATTCTGTGAAAGGCAATAAATGGTCTTTTTCTGTAGGATTTGTACTGGTATTGCTATCATTAAAGTAATTACTTCCATTAACCTCATAGGACCAGGCGCCCATATATGGGTTGTCTAGACCAAAATACAAAATTTTGCTCTACAAGGTCCTGATATCCACTTACGAGGACATACTGCCACTGTTCTATTGAAGTTTGAAATGAATGTCCTCATATGTGGATCTCGCTTTTCTCAGAAACAAAAATCAGGAAAAAAAATCTGGTAATTTTTTTTTTTTTTTTTAATTCATCAGGTCTCAAATAGCAAAGAGAATTTAAAAATGCATGTCATGAAAGAGTTTGGGTCTTAGGAGGTTAAATAAACTCTACACTGACCAGACATTACCATTCTGCTAGCTTCTCCTCACTTGCCCTTCACATAGGCATACAACTACTGGGGCTGTAATTGCTCGCTGTGGCCAGCCAGAGGTCAGCTGGTGGGGCTGGAGGAACGCTGATGATGAGCACCTGGTTCAGTCCATCGCCAAGGCCTGTGCTGTGGACAGCAGCTCCCGAAAACATGTTCCCAACGGTAGCTATACCAACAGCTCAGACCTGCCTGACACTGATTTTGGTAAGAGCTCTCACTCGGACACTTTTATACTGCCCACTCAGAGTAGGATTTGTTAATATTCTGCTTTATTTGGCAGCAGAGGCTGTCAGAGCTGAAATGTTTGTTATATTTTTTCCCCTTCTTTCTCCAAGTCTGTTCACCTGCTTGCTATTGTTTTGAAAGCAGAACCCATATGTTTGAAATTTGGGTCCCTGTGTTGCATCATACTAGAAACTACTGTTACATCATGTTAGCCCAGCATTCATTCATAACACTCCTCACTGCTGCAGTGTTATGCTGGCTCTATTTAGTTCAGTGTAAACAAGCAAAGCTATCACAAGGAGGGGCCTTAGTGGTGCAGTGAGATCTGTGTAAAATGTCCTTCAGTCAGCCTCTCTGACATGCCGTGTACGCCCACAAACAACTGCATGCTTCCAGCTGAACATGCACCTACCACTGCACATTTTCTCGAAGTGTTGCTGTCTTTATGAATTTGCAGCAGACACTGTTGACTTGTCTGACTTGTTGGTGCTTGTCTGAAGCTGCAAACGACAGTAAATTTCTGTCAAAGATATGTTTGATGTGCCTAAAAGAATCTCACTTATGTCCCCAGAAGTTGCTTTATACAACCTGAGCTGCAACTCTTGTTTTTGTGTGTGTGCCTGTCAGAATCCTCCATGACCAACAGCTCAGAGGTGGAGACACTGGCCACCCAACCTCACAAGTTGCTGATCTTAGATGCCAGGTCCTACGCAGCTGCTGTAGCTAACAGGGCCAAAGGTGGAGGCTGTGAATGCCCAGGTAAGTCTGGTCTCTTTGGTCCCAAGTCGCATACCGAATTGGGTCAGTGTGTGCACCTCAGTTTAGCTTAAAGACATCAATTTTTTCTTATATGAAGTGTTGCTTTCATCTTATTTCAGAATACTATCCCAACTGCGAGGTGGTTTTCATGGGAATGGCTAACATCCACTCCATTCGCAAGAGTTTCCAGTCTCTACGATTCCTCTGCACTCAGATGCCTGACCCAGCCAAGTATGTGTGTGTTTATAAATATGCCTCCAGCTGTACACCCAGATTTCCCAAGTCAAGATTTTATGACATAACACTAACACTAAACTATTAAAACTAAAAAAACCCAACAACCTTTAGTAGTAGCTGGATGTAACTAGTAATCATAGCTGTTTTGACTTTGGGCTTACAGCTGTGCCTGATACTGAGAACTTGGCCCAAACCCTCTTTCTCTTTTCACTGCCATATTCAACACTGCAGTGATGTGTAGCTGAATTGTCAGCTTTAAGTGTTTGTGTGGAGCTTTTTTTTTCTTCTTCTTCATATGGTTTGCAGATCAAGATGGAGATAAAACTGACTCTGAAGCAGGGTGTTTATTAGGGGTGTTGTGTATATGTGTGCACTCTTTTTGACTGTTGATCTAGAAAACACAGTTTAGATTGATAAACTATGTAATATGAAAGAATCAGTCACAGACACTGTTTAAAATCATAATTTATGTCAGTCAGGGTGTATGTATGTGTCCTAGTCACATAACGTGGTGTTGTTGGAAGATTATATTTATTTCAGCGCTTCAACTTTTATAAACTGGGCACTATGAACTGTTGCTGTCTATGTCTGCAGCTGGCTTTCTGCACTTGAGAGCACAAAGTGGTTGCAACACCTGTCCCTGCTACTGAAGGCAGCTCTGCTGGTGGTCAATGCTGTGAACAGAGACCACAGGCCTGTTCTTGTGCACTGCTCTGACGGCTGGGACCGCACACCACAGATTGTTGCTTTGTCCAAGCTACTGCTGGACCCTTACTACCGCACTATTGAGGTATGGATGGAGATGGTAATGTTGTTGTATTCAAATAAAATTTATAAATGATGAAAGCATTTATTGGATTGTCTCATGATATTTCATGCAGGGTTTCCAAGTTTTGGTGGAGACAGAATGGCTGGACTTTGGCCACAAGTTTGCTGACAGATGTGGCCATGGAGAAAATTCAGAGGACCTAAATGAGCGCTGCCCTGTTTTCCTGCAGTGGCTGGACTGTGTTCACCAACTGCAGAGGCAGTTTCCATGCTCATTTGAGTTCAATGAAGCCTTCCTGGTATGTACATTTGTTGTTGTTGTTTTTTTTGTTGCTTTTTTACAAAAAAAATCCTTAGAAATTGGCTATTTATCTACAGACATAATGGTGTCTCTGATTAAAGTGTATTGACGTTCAGGTTCTAGATGTGAGAGATGAGATGCATTTACCTTCATGGTGTGCTAAAATGTAATATGAGGAATTTTTTATCCAAGCTTTTGTTATATTTGAAAATGTGTATACAAGCGTTTGTCTCACATTTGTGCAGGTGAAACTGGTGCAGCACACCTACTCGTGTCTCTTCGGGACTTTCCTGTGTAACAGCGGCAAGGACAGGGAGGATCGCCACGTTCAGGAGAGGACCTGCTCGGTTTGGTCACTCCTCAGGCCAGCCAACCGCTCTCTGAGGAACATGCTCTACTCCTCACACTCCGAAATTGTACGTCAACACTTTTAATCATTCAGTCCTACAGAAAGAAAGCAAAGATACTTGTCTTTGTTTTTTCTGACTTTAACATTTAATGTTTAAACTTAAAGACAACTGGAGATGTACCAAGCTATTGGACAGAATTGATCGGCTCCCAGCTCAGAAAGCTGGATGGGATGTCAGTGACAGAATGCCACTGTACTCAGTTGTGTAGTTACTACACTGTGTCAGCAGCAGTTCATCAATTCAGAAGTATTACACAGCAAAACCAACAGCTTTTCTCTTGGCATGTTTACATAAATGTAAACGTTGCATAGACTTACTTGAACAAAGTGAAAAGCTCAGACAGCAATGCTTTTACTGTGAGGTTCGCTGGCTCAGTCTCACACTCATTATGCTGTCATTAACCTATCAGCTCTACTCAACACGTGGTGTTAGTGAGTGTAAGTAGGTGCACTAGTGAGGACAAGGAATAGAGAAACTAGTGTCTGACGGCATTATGTAGGAGCCTGGTTGCTTACTCTTAATATGAGAAGTAAAAATAGTGTGAATAACATAACTGTATTTCAGTTATATTTTAGTAAAACAGTTCCTTAAAACCCTCATTACTGATCTAACTGCATCAGTAATTTCCATCCACTTTTTGCCCTTCCTGTCGTATGGAGTGCAGCTAGCAAGTGCTCCAGTGATGCTGTCTGTCTGAGACATACCTCAGCTTTTCTTGTTGTTGCGTGCACTAGGGAACAAAAACATGTGGAATTACTATAGAGATATAGTGAACTTTGGTGAAACTGAGGTATCTGGATTGTTCGTAAGTGGAAAGACAGTCAGATTGATTCCTGCAGTTAAATGAAAGATTTCCTGAGGCTCATTCAAAGTTTTTCTGCTTTTAAACAAAACTGACTAGAAGTGAACAGGATACAGTATAAAAGGAAGCTTGTAAAGCGGTCGTCCTGTTTGAAACGGTCCAATCTATCTCAGAATCAAGATGTGTTTTTTGCCATTGCAGACAGCATGTCTTCACATGCTGCTTTATTTTATTTTTTTTAAGGAACCCAAGAGTGCTGTAAATTTTTGTACATAACAATTGGCAATAAATCTAAAATACTGTGAAATACCAGTGCTTTTGACACCCTTCTGAGAATTGCATTTTTGTGGTTACTACTTTTGCATTTGCTTTGTGTGGGTGGAGACAGGCAGACATAAATATTGTCCTCTTGGTATGAAAAGAAACTACAAACGAGTTTAGATGTTCTTGACAAATCTTATAAAACGTTATTCATCCCAGATTTAGGCACTTCTTGTTTATTCATTTATTCTATTCCACTCCCTTCTAAAGATTTGCATTCAGATAACTTTTGTCATCGTCATGTCTGATTATATCTTGAGTTAAGTTTGCAGCTCTTGTTGCAGGTTCTCCATCCAGTGTGTCATGTACGGAATTTGATGCTGTGGACGGCCGTCTATCTGCCCAGCTCCTCCCCTACCACTCCTTCCGATGATTCCTGCGCTCCCTACCCAGTGCCCGGTGCCAACCCGGAAGATGCACCCCTGGGCAGGTGAGCCTGGCGCGCTGGCACCCGACCCCTTCCCACTCTTCTCCCTATCGTGTAAGATAAAACGCAAGCCACAGACTACCCACAGCCAGAGGGGGCCGGCTTTTCCACTCTGCTGGTCACATGCTCTGCTTAGATGCAGTCTATGCTCTTATCTTGTGTCACGACAGTCAAAACATCTTGGGAGTGCAACAGGAAGTCTTTAAGGCTGTCATTAAAGCGCTTCAGGTGGTCGATAGGACTAGAAAAGTGCTGTGAATGCCAGTTCATTTACATAGTTTGTGACAGCCAGGTTAGAATGAAAGAGATGGTCTGGATACTTTGCTGAAATGTCTGTTTTACTTGTCTTGTTTTGACAAGACAGACATGTGAGTGATTTGTTAGGCAAACATTTTATAATTGTTTGCGGTTTCTCATTAAATTATAGGCTGTCAAGCATACTAGGCTATTGTTATGTAATGAAATGCCGTTTGTTTGTAATTATTTTTCTCCTTTCCTGTTAAGGCGAACAAAGACTCGCTCCTTTGACAACTTGCCTAGTGCGTGTGAGCTGGGAAGCTCACTGGCTCCCAACCGTCGCTCCAGTGACCCAAGCCTGAATGAGAAGTGGCAGGACCACCGGCGATCTCTGGAGCTCAATGTGGCAGTGGGGCCTGAAGGAGGGGAGAACCAGGATGAGGTGCAGCCATATCATGACAGACTGGACTCTGAGATGGATCACAGCAAGCAGCAATCCCAGGGCTCAAATACTGAACGTAGAGAAGAGTCCTCTGTGAACCCAGCAGGAGATGAAGCGGAGGAGGCAGAGCTCTCTGTGGCAGTGGGTGTGGCTGAGGGACAAATGGTGAACATTCTTCAGGAAGCCACAAAGGAGGAGGCAGGATGCGACGTGCCAAGAGAGGACCATGCTGATGCTGCTCAGGTTTTTAATGCTGTAGATCAGGAGGTGGATGGACATGTAGAGCAGCATCAGATGGTGGATGTCAGTGAAACTGTCATGAAGAGAGACATGTTCGCAAATGGTCAGCTCCCAGAAAATGGTGAGATGAAGGCTCAGGAGAATGGTGACTCTTCTTCTGCGCCCACACAGAAGGAAGAGGAACAGGATCAACAGGAAGCCAATGTGTCTCAGAGAACTGAGGACTTGGTGACAGAGAATGTAGAGAAATCTTCTGTACAAGAAGAACTTGCACATGTACCGAAGGAGTGTAGCACAGGTGAGCCAGAAGAGCCTGCAGCTCATAGAACTATAAATAGTGACTTAATGTATAGGTCACCTGAAAAACTAGGCTTAGATGAGAGAAGCTGCCCTGACTCTGAATCTGACCACAGTGTCCCTGAGTCAGTGGAGTTGGTAGATAAAAGGGCCTCCTTGATGGAAAGCTCCACAGAGACTTTAACTGAAGAGGCCTGTGGCAGGGTGGAGCTCCCTGCGCAGCCACCTGTTGGTTTCAACCATCACCTCATGAGTGATGGCAGGAGCCCAGTTCCCTGTTCCAAGAAAGAGAAGGGGCTGGAGACCAGTGAACATGGCTTGATCAGAACTTTAAGCGAGGGCAGCAAGCGGCCCTCTGTCAGTGCCTTTCAGTCAGTTCGTGCTGACCTTAGCAGGGATGGACTTTGTAATGGGGACAACTCCGAAAGGGAGCCATGTGGAGCACCTTACTGGGCCAAAGGGAATGTGGAGAGGGCCCCTTTGAGCCGTCAGGTATCTGTAGCAAGCTGCAACTCTCTGATCCTCCACCCACGAGGCAGCTGCTCTCAGCACCGCTGGTGTCACGCCCTGCTAGGCCGGGTCACCATGAGCCCTGAGCAGCCAACTCGGAGCCATCTGGATGACGATGGGCTGACGCTGCACAATGATGCTATCCAGCAAAGACTGAGGCAGATCGAAGCGGGGCACCAGATGGAGGTGGAGACCCTGAAGAAGCAAGTCCAGGAGCTCTGGAGCCGCCTGGAGAGTCAACAGCACATTAGCTCCCACCGGATCAACGGAGACATGGGAGATGAAGTGGTAAGCCACTGAAAGTTAACTGACCCTCTGATCTGTTTACAACTTGTAAATGGAAGCGATCCACTTCAGACTGCCCTGCTTACCATTGCCAGTTAGATGATCACAGTAAGGTTCACTTTGTCTCCCTCCATTCAGACCTCAATGACGGACTCTGAGTACAACTTGGACCCAAACTGTTTGTCGCGCTGCAGCACAGAGCTCCTCTCTGAGGCCAGTTGGGAGCAGGTGGACAAGCAGGACACTGAGGTGAGCAGCTGCAGCCATATAAAGACACTCGTCAGGGAAAGATGGCACAAGGCTCACAAAGCGGTCTTTTAGCAGCATTTATTCAATGCAGAAGAACCTGGATGAGCTGCTCGGTGTATGGAAACTGAACTGATACTTTCCCCAAACATTGCAGGTCACCCGCTGGTACCCTGATCATTTGGCAGCCCAGTGTTACGGCTGTGAAAGCAGGTTCTGGCTTGCTACCAGGAAACATCACTGCAGGTGAGAACAGCTTTGTTTTTGCAGAATATCAGGGCTTCACTCTGTCACAAATCAATTCTGTCTCTCCTATTGAGGCCTTTGCTGTTTAGCTCACTCCTCTTCAGGTCAGATGAGCTTCTTGTATGTAGGTTCAGCTGAGGCTGTTCATGCTTGGTACCTGAAGATGAACTTGAGAATCTTTGTCAACCCGTTTGTGACGAGGTTTACTTCCTGTCTGTGGACCAAAGCTTAAAATCAGTTTACCTATTTTGGCTTTCAACGCAGAGTTTCTCACTTGATGCATTTTTCTCATAGTGTACATGTCCGTGCAGGGACACAGCGTTCGGGTGAAAGATAGAGAAGAGATAAGAAAACTTTATTAATCCCTCGGGTGGGTTCCTCTGGGAAATTCGGTTAGAATGAATGTTCAGAATATTTCAAGGAAGCACTAAGCAGTACTTGGAACTGGTATAATGTTGGCAGCTATTAATCAGCTATGTCTACTATTAATTAAAGGAAGGGTGTTTTTGTTTTGTGAATTAAAAAGAAATCTCTATACCCTTCCTGCCTGGTTTATTTGGTTGGATCCTGGTTCACTGCCATCGGGGCAGCCAGGATCCACACACAAATGCAATAGGTACAACTTAAAAATGGGCACCATCATTACACCCCCTAAATAAAGTAAAAAAAAACAAAAAAAAACAAAAATTGTATTTGAATGCTTAGGAATACTGTAGTCCAGGTCTTTCAAAGAGTTTCATGTGCCTCCTTTACAGCTTTTCTAAATCTTATTGTGGTCATACTTCACTAAACTAGTGAAGACTAGTGAACTTCAGGACATGGATTGGTCCCAGTGTCATTTCCTTCATTCAGAAGGAGAGGAAAAGTTATTTTTAAAATTTGAGAACCTAATTTGCATTTCATTTGCCGATGGAATGACGCTGCACTCACACTGGTTGTCTGTACTGTGTCAGTCTATAAACAAGAGCCAGGGAGACAAACTGTTTGGTTGTTTAATTTATTATAGACGCCCTCTGTTTTGCACCGATGTGTCCACACAAAACTGAGTCAGGTTGATAATCATGTGGTGAATTAGCTGGTGGACACTTCTTCCTGGTGTCATCACTTCCTTTTATACTGCTGACTGCTCTGTACTTCCCTTTTTGTCAGTGGATCACATAAGTCACTCAGGGAGAACTTTGAGGTTGAATCTTTTAGCATGTTTAGTTGTAAATGTAATTTGTGTGAATCCTGTGAATGCAACTTAAACATGACATCTCCATCAGGACTTTTTAATTTTTTTTTATTTTAAGTGTTATGTTTTCCTCTGCTGTTCAGCAGTACTTATCCATTTTCTGCCCCTCTCCTCCTCTACAGTGGCAGGGAGCCTGTTCAGGAGGTCTGGTGAGATCCGGCTCCCCTGTCCCACCCACCCACCCTCCAACCTTTTCAACCCAGCATCCTTCACTTTCCTCCTCATCCTAACCCAATCCCACCTCAACCTTTCCCTTACTCACCTGCTGCATCTGAATCCCCTCATTCTGTTTTGGCAATCAGCAAGTTATCAGGGAAACGTCTTCATTTCCGAGATGGGTTGATTTGTGTGTGTCCTCCAGCAGCAGCAGTGTGTTTCCATACAGCAGTTTTGAATTGGCTGTGACAGTGAGCATGGTGCTGTCACTCGGTCAGAGGCTGCCTGTTTCATTGGAAAATTTGTAAATCTGTACTAAATTGATCCCTCAGCCTCGACCATCCTAGTATAGCAACACATCAGCACCCTGCCCCCGACTCACCCACAACGTCAGGGTTGTAACGATTCTCCAAATCCACCGTGGCACATCTGGAGACCATGGACGTTTGTTATTGCAGATTCTGTCTCTGAACCGTTACACCCCTACACGGCACACACCCTGGCAGCATGCTGCCCCTAACCAACCCTGCATCCCACTTCCCAGCAGCACAGCATGGTGTAAGACACCTCTCAGGCCACTCGGTGGTGCAAAAGGGTAAAGAGTTGGAAGAAAAACAGAATCTAATTCACTTTCTGCTCTGTGTGGTTACAAGCAATTGAAAGGGAGCGCTGTGTATGTGAGCATGGCCTTACATCAGAATTAGAGCATGGGTGTTTGAAATCTTCAGTGTGACCTGTCTGTCAAGTGATCACAGCAGTGTTTTGAGTTGAATAATCAACATGTTATGTTTGGAGCACCTCTGCTAAGCGGCATGTAGTAAACATCACAGCAGAGCTGCGCTGTAAACTGGATGGGTGGGGTCTACCCACAACTCTCAAATCATGTTTAAAATAAAAGTTTATCATGCGTCACACGTGGTTGAATCATAGATGCGTCACTTCAGCAGGTGTGAGGTTTAATTTTTATTTTATTTTTATTTTTTTAAATAAGTAGCACCCAAGTCCTGCTTTAAAACCGGTGTTCAGTATTTCCCTGTGTGGACCTCCTAGATAAGTGAATGTTCGTAGTTTAATTTAAACTTCATCCAGATAAGCTAGCCCACACGCCAGCTTGATATTTTTTTCTTTATTTTTTTTCCCCTGAAAGCCTTTTAATTTATTTATTTAAATAAATCAACTTAACACAAGCTCCTTATGTCAACTCCTCACATCAGTCCAGTTTAAGTAAACAGTTTTAAATGGGGTGTTATTTTCTAAGAATCTACCACAGGGACGCATGGTAACTTGAGGTGTAAAGAATCTGAGAGTCCCCCAAATAACATCTCCGTGTTCCTTGGCAGGAACTGCGGTAACGTGTTCTGCGCCAGCTGTTGTGACCAGAGGATCCCAGTGCCAAGCCAGCAGCTCTTTGAGCCCAGTCGCGTCTGTAAGACCTGCTACAGCAATCTCCAGCATGGCTCAGCTGCCCTGGACCTGGAGCTGGAGAAGCCCATTACAGCCAGCTCCAACTGAGGTCCAGAGGACCAGGACAGACGGGAGTCGGGCTGAGCTGCAAGTCGCTGATGCGGAAGCACTGCTGAAGAGCACAGGAGCTAAAGAATGTCCCATCAACTTTGTGAGTGCTGCTGCACTTTGGAGTGTGAGTGTATGTGTGAAAGAGAAGCTGAGTGGCATGTTGGTGAGATGGGACTGCGCACAAAGGAATGAAAATGGACATCCTGGTGCCTTGGACCAGGCAGGCAGGGGAGGTTGTCTCACTGTATTTGCTGAAGTCTCCTGGAGGACTTTGGTCTGTGAAAGATTCTCCTGAAGATCCTGAAAAAAATCATAAAGGTTTCTCATCTCCTAGCCTGGAGCATGGACTCATCTCTGCAGGGTGTTCCGACATCCTGGCAATCACGAGACTGTCCCTCAGCGTTGGAAATATCCACATAGCAAGCCAATGTCTCAGTGAAGGACTAAAGGAACAATTCACCCAGATCACCAGAGGAGATGGTAGTCATATTCCCTCACTTCCTATGGTACCAACAATCCAGCAAAAATTATTATACTTTAACCTTATCTGAGATTTCTGCTGCCAATTAGTCTGCAGGTCATGTTATCAGTTCAGCATATTTTTGTGTAAATTGTTAATACTGTAAGGTTGGGCTGTTTTTACCAGAAAACTTGGTTACATATTCAAACAGTCCAAAATGAAACCTAAACACCTTTATATCTGAATACATGTAACAAGCAAATTTGAGAAGCCTGATCCAATGTGAGATTCGTCCCCCAATCAAACTATCAACTTTGCAGTGCTACACTTGCAGGTATGATTGCCACATTAAAATAAGACTGATCTGACTCGAGGCACAGACCCACTGAACCTGTTACACTTTAGGATGGTCAAAGGTCCTAAGAGTGCAGGAAACTAATTTTTTTTAAATTACTACTAATACTTCCGGCTATGTAACTCAGAATCTTGTTCAAAAATGCTGCTTTTCTAATGATAACATGACCGCATACTGATCAGTTAGTAATAAACTACATGAAGTCCTCTGTGGAAAAACTCACTGCATGCTTTTCAGACATTGGTTGATCATCAGCTGAAGTGATAGCATCCTATTTAAAGATGGGTCACTTAAATGTTGATGTTCCCCACTGCTCAAGAACAACTGTACGCAGGTGATATTTAGACATGCATTTGTATTGTCACCATCAACTAGTAATACCACACTTGGGAATATTTGGTCCTCTCTACCATTGTGTGCAAGAGCTCAGTACATTTGAAAACCCCATTCCTCCCTCTCCTGGACTGGGAATGCTGAAGAACATCATATTCCAAATTAAACCAGAGTGCCTAAGAAGCTTGTTTAGGCTCCATATATTCAGACTTGTTGAGAGTGAGGCAAGTTTTGCCATTTTGACTTGGTAAGAGTGCTGTGAGGATGCTTACATACAGACACTCAGTCACATGTTCAGTCTAGAGGAGAGCTTGTCTGAAAAGTGTGTAAAACAGTGAAGTATCTCTTAAAGAAACTGGCTGCAGCTTTTGTTTGCAGTGTCATTACTCTGGATAACTGGGTGAATTGAGCCTTTAACTTTCTGTGGGCTGAGTCTCAACTGTGCTTGCTTTGTTTGGGTGAGCTTTTAAGCAGCTTTTCAGAAGGGAGACGCACAAATGTGGTGGCAAACAAGTGATGTACAAATCAAAAAGCCCTCGATGCTTTGTTGTGAACATCACATTTAGTTATGGTTGAGATTCAGTCCAGAGTACAGAAGGGAGGCTGGACTTGTGGAGTTTGTGAATTTGTAAAATTCTGTGCTGTTCACATATTTAAATGCACTTTTTTTCCTTTCTAATTGCTTTTTAATTTTTTTCAGTAGTTTGGCATTCTTATCCTGACCACGGTGAGGATGGTGAATCATTTTGTGTTTGAAGCCCCCGTGTAGACAAGTCATGCAGCAAGTTAGTGAGAGGAAAAGGCTTGTGGCTATTTGATCCTTTAACCGCTCGTGCTGCGCTGCTCCTCCATACAAACAGACAGTTTATTACTCGTGTGCAGGGAGCACTCACTGTGAGACTCTGCCGATTTCAGGTTTTGGTTTTTGTTTTTTTTGTTTTTTTGTTTTGTTTTTGTTTTTGTTTTTTGTTCCAAAGCATTGACATCATCACACAGGTTTAGCCGATAGACCTGCATTAATACTGCTTCAGTCTGCCATGGACAAACTGAAGCACGTGACGGTGCGGCCAACCGCTGCCAAAAGATCCAGTTTTGTTTTACCCAGCAGGCACTGGGACGGAACAACAAATTTTTTTTGTTTTTTTGTTTTTTGTTTTTCCTCCCCTCAGTCCTCTGGTACTAATCAGATGGGTGTAAAGCTCACAACAAGACATCTTTTTTATCTATATATATTTTCCAGGTGGCTGTCAGCCACTACGAAACAAATTCCACTTTGTCTAAATCACAGAGGAGCACAGCAGCAGTAGAAAGGGCTTTCTGCATTTTCCCAGGTCTGTAACGCCACATGAAATCGTCAAAGTGTCGCTGAGACGCCTGCTCTGCCTCACACCCATTCACGAACTACTTGTGTGCACACACAGACACAACTTTTGTACAGTAAATGAGAGGAATAATATATTCGGATACCTACATAGCATTTAAGAAAAATGTATAGAATCTTTGAATAGTGGCACTTAATTAGTCACCAAAGTGGGTTTTTTTTTTTTTTTTTTGAAATTGCATAAAATACCTATATTTTGCAATCTGTTTAAGGCAGTTTTGTTTTTTTGTTGTTTTTGTTTTTTTTGAATAAATGGAGAAGCAGGGTGACCTGATTTGATGCTGCAGTGGTTCTCTCTCCTCCCCCTACTTGGATTTTATTTATTGATATTTGTATTGTTGACTTGCTGTTAAAACTCCAGTTAACTCAGTTTTTGCCACAGGATAATCAGAAACAGAGACGGAGCGGTGGTTCTGAACTTTGGCTACAGCATCCCATCAGAATATTTTGTGTTGGCCAATCACAACATGTGTGGATGTAAAGATTTCAGCATTATGAGGGGGTGAGCAGTGAAAGGTAGCCAACGAGATGTCTATGCACTGAGTGAACAGTGGTCCAAAACAAGCAGCCTGAACCCAAAATGAAGCCCCACCCCCTTTAAAGCTCTCATACATTTATACCATTCACACCCATCTACAAACACTACCTCTACTTGCATCCACACTTGTTCATGTAGACACGCATACATTCACATACTGGGCTTCTAGTTGCTGAGTGACTCTTGCTTTTCAGATTTCCAGCGTGAATGGGTTGTTGTTGTGTTGCAAATCTTTTTGTAAACCCCTCCCCTGATTACTGTTCAGCTGGAACATTTAAAGGTACAGCACAGAAGCGTAGACTAGGTTGATAATCTTTGTTCAGACTGCCAATCTCTATTCCCGTGATCCAGCTCGCTGTGTCAGATGGCTGCTGTAGATATAAACACAGCGAGTTTTGGACTATGGGAGGAAACGGACATTTAACTGTGATTGACAACCTGATGCTACTTAATTATCCTAAAGCTGTTTGACTGAGCCCATGTTCCTGCCACTTCCTGTTGGATTTGTGCATGATGCTGAGTTGAGATTGTTGCCATCTGGTGGTGAAGCTGCTGTTTTAGGTGGTCAAAACAACAGGGTGTGTGTGTGTGTGTGTGTGTGTGTTTTAATGTTGACCTCCTCTGGAAGTGGTGAAGGTGTTTAATTTGACAGCCTGACCTTTAGTCTTTCAAAGAGAACTGAAATACATTATTTTGGCCCTCTCGCATAAGACGAGTCAATTCCACAAACTAGATCCGATGGCAACAAAATGGAGCAATAGTGTCCAAATAGACAATTTATTCTAAGACTCCACACTCCCTTGTGAAGCCAAAGCTTTTTGACCTTCCCCACATTGACGACCAGCAGCGTGAGTTCCCATTTTCTAGTTTCACCACCGTCACAGGGACGTCTTGTTCAACAATCCATGAATGTGAATGGTCTCAAAGGAGAGGAAAGGCTGTTTATTTGCACATGACATTAAGTAAACACTGCCACAGGGTGCATCTGAGTAAAGTGAAACTGAAAGTGTGCTTTTCAGTATTGCAACAGCATGATCGAGCTATGGACAGATCTGTGTGTGTGTGTGTGTGTGTGTGTGTTGGAGGGGCTGGTAATATGGGCTTCAGTTAACACGTTGCTGTGTCCCCACCCCCAGCATGCATATGTTGGGGGTGTCCCCCCCCCACTCACGCTGACTTGCTTTTAGAGGCATCACTGCAATGGCCCAGTAGTCACATGAGGTGTGTGTGTGAGTGTATAAATGCATCAAGCATTGGTGTGACTGCGTGTCTCTTTGGTGGAGCCTGGTGCCAAGCAGTTTTTATTACGGGTCTCTCACAAAGGGATCACTCGTGCTTTTCTTTTGTTTTTTTTTGTTTTGTTTTTTTTTGTTTTTTTCCTCCCCCTCTGTTAAGCACTTTGAACCTTCTCACGTCTGTCGAGTGTATGGCTGTACATAGCAAATTCCTGTAACAACAAGTGCTCCTTGTTCAGTCTGAATATTTTGTTCTGTTTTGGATTTCCTTTTAAAGAGCATTACATTGTTGTAGAATTAAAGGAATAAATAAACTAGAAGATGAAGCTCTGTTGTGACTGTGTTTGCTTGTTAGATGATGCCTGCTTTCACTGACACAAGTTGCTGTGGTGGAGAATCTGCAACTGAGAGCGCACAAAGAAGAAAACACACACTGGAATCATGTTTAATGCGTGTACTGGTATACAGCTCTAAAAATCAAGAAAATCTTAAGTTACACTGTCTAACATCAATTTCTACTTATATAATGCAAATTCAAGTGAGTACATGACAGAAAAGAACAACCAAGAGAATCGATCAAAAAGCGACAGTGCTGCTCTAAGTTAGTCATGCTCACTGATGTGATGAGTGGAGGTGGTCTTGCTGCCTCTAAAGAAACGATACTAGCAAGTGACGACCCCTGACGGTTACTAGACTTCATATCACTGCACAGAAACATGACATCTGTACCATAATCGGCAGCAGCGGACTAAGAGCAAGCTGAGGCGCTTTGAGCCAGCCTGACAGCACGGCGTCCGGCATCGGAGGCAGAGCTGCGTGTTTCTTTCTTAGGTTTGCTAAAAACAACACAAGGAACACTTGGAGCGAAACACTGCTTAATAATTGTTTTACAAAGTATGGCCGGACAACGACGGTCAAAGCACTCGTATGCAGTTATATATCAAAGGCTATTCAGTCAAGAAGACCACACGGTTGATCTGGTCGTGTAACAAAAATGAGCTTTTAAACTTCTGATCAAATCCAGTCTCGTGTGCAAAGTGTTGCCTCCTCAGCTCTCCCTACCGTTAGTGAGCTATGAAAGTAATTAAATGTCAGTTTAATTCTCTTAACGGAGAAAAAAACCATGTGATATTTCAGATTTTTATGTAAGGTTGATATTGTACGTCCTAGCCAGCGACAGCATTAATCTCCCTGCAACATCTTTAGAAACTCATTTTTTAAAAAAAATAGACATGGCTTTACCAGCCGACTCTTCCCTTTTATCTATAAAAACTCCGACAGCAATATTTACAACTCTGAGGAGATAGAAAGTAGCTTCTGTAGATCAGCGTAGGTTCCCTGCCACCAAATCTACTGCGGGATAACTCCCATCAAAGCACGTGTCAAGAGGATTGTCACAGGAGACCTCTCCCGTTGCAGGTTTTTGTGAGGTTGAACGAGGAACTGACGCTGCACTATGTACAGGCAATGTGGCTGTGTGTGTGTATGTGTCTCTGTGTGTGTGCTTGCACTCAGGGTGGAATAAGGGCTTTTCCAGTTGGTTCTCTACAACCTCCAGTCAGGAGCAGCAAGTGAATTCACACTGACGACTGATCCCACACCTGCAAACAGATTAAGGGCAAAGGTCAAAGCGTGTTACTGTGGGTTAAACATCATGAACAGTTTGGCGTTGTCTGTATTTACTAAAGAGCTGCAGCATCAGTTGTGAGACTAAAGGCCTTACTGGATGTATTTAAATGAATCGTACAAACATGATTTACTAAAGTTTACAGCAAACTGCTAAATTTAACAACAAAAGCTTGTCTTATTTTGCACCTGATCGTTGCTGCTAGGAATATTTATTTGGTACACCGGGAGAGAAGCAGGGAATCCCAGTACAAGGTGCATATTATAGGGTTTTTTTGTCCTCAGCAGTGTGCACACACTTTAAAGGGTCCCCCCCCGTTTATTTGATTTTGACTTCTATTATCAGATCTGTTACACACTATGAAAAGGTCTCAAGAGGCAGCTCATAATGGGGACTGCAGTGCCTTGGATAATGTCTGCATGTTACAATACTTAATATTATCTATCCTCAAACAGGGCAACTGAGCCTCGTTCACATTAACCTTAAAAAAAAAGGAGTCTAATTTCGTTTTTTGAATTCATTTATTAAAAATTTGTTCTTTACCTGCTCTCACACCACTGGGGTCGCAGTTTGTCTTACACAGCCTGGAGTATTTTAATAAAATCTGCAACTCTAATCAGAGGTGATGCTTTTCCTGATGCTGGGCAGTGACACAGCTTTTAAATTCACGTTGCTTTCTCCCAGTCTTACTGAACTCTGCGCTTAAAGCACAAACACATTCATGTAGTATTTCTCTGCATCCTCGCACATCAGCTGTTTTGCCTTTAGCCTGTGTTGTGTATTTCACCTATAGTTCAGCACTTCATCTGCAGACAGTAACTTGTTAGATATGGAAAAAGATATCCAGCCTATTTCATTCATTTCATTTCAATTCAGTTTTATTGATATAGCGCCAAATAACAACAACAGTTGCCTTCTATTGTAAGCTGGAGATGCTATACTGATGAACCTTCCTCATAGCACACACCTGTGTACGCCTGTCTACAGAGTCACTTTGTTCAAATCAAAATAACCTACTGTGTGTGTGGTTACGTGCATAATTGTTTTAATGTATCTGTGCTCAGACAGGGCAGAGGTTTGTGAAACATCTAAAGAGTCTGAAGCTCCAGCAGCAACACTGCAGCATAAAGGTTTTTGCTTGCAGTCTTCATCAGGAGGACCTGAAACACGCTGACTAAGCAGTAAGGTTGCTCTTTATACCACAAGCGCTGCTGGAGCTTCAGCCTCTTCAGAAGACTTTGTGAAAGTGCAACATTCTCCACACTTTACAGATATAAACTGTGTTTTTCTGCACATTGATAGAAATAACCAGGGAGAAGACATCTGGAGACAAAACATGTCAGAATGATGTATCCACATTCAGCAGAACAGCTTTGTGTTACCATATCAAGAATAGGACTTTGTTCATTAAATATCTGGATGCCCTTTCTACCAGAAGGGCAGCTTGATTTTGTTCATAATTTTTCCTTAGCGCTTCCTCAGGCCGACCTGACACTTCTGCATACCTTGTTAACAGGTGCGAGCTGGGTTCGGACAGAGCCAGCGTGGAGTCGAGTGCTGTCTCCGAATCTGCCAGGAGACCTCTCCCTGCGGCTGTCCAACACCCTGCCTGGTGACTTCTCCCGGTCCAGAGGCCGGGCAGGAGACTTGTCTCTTCTGAACTCTGTGCGGCCCTCCCGATAACGATGTGGGGTGCTCGGCTCCCGATGCAAGCCGTCATGGCTGCCGGGGCCTGAGGTCAGACGCTTAGTGATGTGCTCTGTGTAGGTGGGCGGACACCGCTTACTGGGACTCCTGTTAACAAAAAACAAAACACCATGGATGGTAGCAGATATAGTAAAACCAACCCTCCAGTGATTTTTAGCAGACACTACAAGCATTCAGGAGTTTTTAGGTGATTTATTTTGTGTTTGAATGTTTTACTCACTCCGACTGTCACTGAAATATCATTTTTTGTTTGTTTAAACTGGATTAAAGTGAGCAAACATGACAGAGTGAACTGACCCTCGACTGGACCCGGTCCTCTGGAGCTCCCCAGACTCTCTGATCAAACTTCCCTTACAGCAGATGACCCGCAGTTTGTTCTGGTAGGAGGAGGCGAGGTAAATTGCCCCAGAGGAAATAGCTGGGCCCAGGTAACGCGGATTTGGGATATCTAGGTGTGCCAGCACTGTAGGACTGGAAGAAAAGACCAAATTGAGAGAAATGCAGCTGACAAGTAAACTCAATGAGTGTAAAATGTGACACAAAGAGGCCACTGTGTCTCACCCCAGAGCAGCGTGCCCCTGCACCTCAATGACATCCAAGGAGTTGAAGTAGGTGACAAACAGGTAGGGCTCTCTGTAGGCTGCATCAGACGACACAGACACAATTATTTAGTCTTATAAAAGGTACCTTTACAAAGTGGATTTGGTACAGTTTAATGTTTGTTTGTTTTTTTAATCCAATGAGAGAATAAGGATGAAAGAAGCATCCGTTACCAAACGACAGAGGCAAACGGCTCCACTTGATTTCCTCGGTGCGGCTTCTTCGTCCATACGAGTCCACGAACACTCCAAACTCTGCCATAGAAACAACCCCAGTAAGTGCATGTCTTTGGAGTGTGAGAGTGGTAACCACTATGCAAATAATGCCTTAAAAATCCTGGGATAAGAAGAGTTTGTGCTTCTGAAACTGCAGTACTACTAGCACGACAGGATGCACGTGTAAAACACATTCGCCCAGCTGAAAATGTAAAACACTTGGAGCCTGAAACATGTTTCGATCTAGCGAGGTTAGAAGAAAAACTCCTTCTGTTGCACTGACTTGACTAATCATATCTCATAAGCTCATGGAGCTCAGTTCCTTCGGATTTACCGTGAAAACACAGAAGATATTCCTCCTTCTGCATGCTGCTGGCCACCTGCATGATGGCGATGGGAAAACTGTGAGACGAGGCTGCAAACACAGCCGGGGCCAGCGAAACGTCATTCTTGTCCAAAAATTCTGCAGCGGAAAAAGCTGAGGTTAAAAGCCACACAGTGATCCAACAACTGTAAAATATCATCCTGTGACTGGCTGGTAACTGATTTGATCCTGGAAGCATTAAAGGCATAAAGAAGTACTTCACCTTCAAGTACAAATTGCTTCATTTCAATCTCGTAGAACTTGTTTGTGCCGATGATGATGCTGTAACTGGTCAGATGGATGCAGCTGCAGGGCTCCAGAGTTTCAATTTCCTGTGAGGTAAAGAATTAGGAGGTGAGGGAAAGCCAGTACTTTGAAGCACATCTAGTAGTAGAAAATGTTTTGAATGTAGAAGACTTATCCACTTTAAAACCAGATGTTGTTTTTGTTTGGTCAAAAGAAAAAAAGCATGACATACTTTCAACAGTATAAAAGACTGTAGTGTGAACCCCAGTCATACTCACCTTGCGAATGCAGTATTTGTTAAGATTTTCATTGTAGCGCAGAATGGTTATTTTGTTTGGCATTGCAGCACATATACAAGGCGTGTTGTCTATCTGCAAAGAGAATGCACACGCTCTTATGTACAATCACATTGCAAGCATGAAAACAGCATTCATGCAAAGACAGAAGACCTACTCTTCCTGCAGCAAACAGATGGCAGCCTTTCACAGTCTCAAAGATGTATGGAGCCAGTTCAGACTGGCTAGGCAGGTGGGACTGGGCCAGAGACTGCTTCACTCTTTTAATCTCCACCAGACACAGCGCTCGCTCGTCCCCTGCAGCACACAGACATTACACATAGCTGATGTTCAAGGATAAAGACATTAGTCACTTTTAAGCCACCCTGCTGTCTTGTGTAACAAGATATTTACAAGTTTCTCCAAAGTTATTAGTATGGCAGAGCGACCTTTCAGTTTAAATGATGCATAATAATTGCACTTCATCAATTATGCCAGTTATTTGTAATGGCAGCAGATATTAACCTTTTGATTTACGACCGTCACTGTGAATGTCTGAGCGAACGAAAATCCAGAGTCGACTCCTGCTGCTCAGCAGACATTTATTTTCTACTGAAAATACCAAAGCTGGGTCTCTTACCAACAATCATCAGCAGTTTCTCCTGCTCTTTGATGATGTAGATCTGAAAGACCGACCCCAGGCCAGGAATGTGAGTCAGGGAGTTCTTGATAACATTCAGCGCATACAGCCCCTCTTCAGAGCCCACCAGAACGATCTGCAGCAGAGCAGCGAAACACAAAAAAACATAAATATTCAGGTGAACGTGGTGACATCTCAAACTGGAGCAACATGTGGCAAATCCTGGCAGAGAGCCCCGAGCATCTGCTCCATGCTCCAATAAATCGTTCTTCTCCTGAATACACCTGCAAATGCAGATCATGTCTTTTTCTAATGCTTAAAATACACAATTAAGAAGTAAACATATTTTATATGCATGGCCAACGCATATTTTCTAATAAATATATATGTAGTTACATAATGTTATTTATAGGATATAAAACATATTCCTACCTGATCTGTGAGCGGAAGGGTGCAGTTAATGTCCAGCCTGTCATCTCCCTCCAGCTTCAGCAGAGAGTTTCCCAGCAGCTTCTGAAAGAACAGAGAGAGAGGTGAGGGGTCAGCTGGATCACGACCTCCACGTGACCTTGGGTAGGAGGGAACAGAGGAGCAGGACGGGAGGGGCTGGATGGCTGGAGGACTGGGTTCAGAGTCACAGTGTCAGACGTGGGACCAAGTCACAAGCGGTCTTCAGCTGTTTTATTCAGAGGCTCTACAGTACCAAAGAGATGAGGCTTTCATATGTAATAAAGTAATTTTGTATAACTTGTCAGCATTAAAGGGAATAAAAGATACTTTTAATAAACGTGTGCAACTCCTACGAAGCTGAGAACAAGATTTTACATTTGAAATGAATAAATGAAGTAAATATTTTACCAGTGGTCATGTACAGATTGCAAAAATGTAATGTTTACACAAATGATCAGAGTGAAAGGATCAAAGTCTACAAGCTCTACTGCGTTTAAACAAGAGTCATTATTAACACTGTAATCAGCTTCACCGCCGGCTTCCTCATTACTGAATCAGTGTTCCAGCTCATACGCTGCTGATGCCTTCTATACATATACAACAGAATTACATCAGATACATACAGCTGCAAGCTGACATGAGAGGGTCAAGCAGATTAGGACAGTTGCCATAGCAACTTAAACTATTAATATTATTATAATAATAATTGAGTTTGATAGGAATTTGAACTTCTTAAGGGATTGGGTAGAAATACAGTAGCATGCTTTAGGCCTCACTCGCCTGTGTACCCAATCGGATCTGTGCTGATTTATATGGATGACAGATGTACTAAGCTCATGTCCATCACATTCATAGTGCTTATACAGTTTCAGGGATTGGTCCATAAATAGAGTAAATTATGAAGAATGAGCATTGCCATTTACAGAGTCAGGCATAAAGTGACTTCAGATGCACTCCATGACTGACACGTGAGGTTTCACTCGTTGTTTCACTCATATCAACCTGAATTTACAAGTTAATGAGAATGAGAAAAAATTACTTAGACAACATTAGTTTGAAGTAATTTAAAGTAAAGGTTTAATTCAACTGTGTGACACCTTGTATGCAATTTACAGGCATCTGGGGCAATAGACAGTATTTCAGCAATTTTGGTGCAGCTAGGCTATCCAGACAGCAGATAATGGCTTTTCAGTTCAAGACTTGTGTTGTGTTTACCAGTTTTTGTTTATGAATGCAGATAAGTGTTTAATAAGTTCACAAAAAGCTAAAATGTCATTGGGAAAAAAAAAGCTAATGATTCCAAGGTTGTATTTCAGCAAATACAGTCCCTCGTTTTTCCTCCACACTGACTGTTTACCAGCATGCAGCCAAAACATGTTCGGATTTGACTGGTCAGAGAATTCTCACTGCAAACAGGTTCCAGGTTCCAGTGCACAAACCTTCTCCTTCACCTACAGATTCTATAGATTCTTATGTTGTTTTTTTTTTTTTTAAAGATTTGTACAAATATGACTTGCGTCTCTTGGTTAAGTCAAGTGACTTGAGTCCCAGCCTCAGAAGAGTGTGCAGAAAGGGCAGAGGTAACAACGCATACAAGTACACAAACAGGTAAAACTCGGCAGTGCGATCCCTGCTCCTCCGGACAGGACAGCTGCAGAGATTCAACCCAAAGATGATCAGACATCTTGGCGAGTATTTGTGTACTGTGGTTAGAAAAAAGGACATTGGAGACAGGGAAGAATATTTGAGAGTTTGTACAGGATACAGCAAAGGAGAGTGAAAGTGAGAAGTGGTCACAGCAAGTGAAGTGACAGCAGGGTGGGGGGCAGGTGACAGCCAACGAAATGACAGACTCATGCACTACAGCGTGCCTCGTGTAGGATGTGCAGTGCTTGTGTGTGTCAGAATGTCTCATGTCTAACTGTTTACCTGGACCAGTGGAGACAGAACCATTTGTCTTTTGGACACAGCAGCCTATGTGTGCAGTGACACATGGGTAGGAATAGAGCAAATCGACAAAACACGCCCATATGCCGGACATACAATGTGTCACGATGAAAAAGCAACAAACACAGGCGAGAGAGACAAAGAGAGAGGAGAGAAAGAGAAAAGAAGAGAGGAGAAAGGGACAATTAATGACGCACATAAGCGAAACTACCCGTTAAACTTTAAACTCGAAGCCTACGTCTTAAATAGACTACGGAGGGGAAATCTGCTCATGGTGAATAGCACCAACACAGTCAAATATCAAGTTTATGACCACAGACGCGACAGCTGTGACCACGGCCGGATATGAATTGAGTCAGCAGACCTTAAAGACAGAGAGCGAGCTGCCCCGGGTTGCGTTCGCCTGCTCCAGAGATACTCACTGCGTCAGCCTCTGCCTTCTCCCGGGAGGCTCGACCCGCAGCCACCACAGACTCCATCACAGCCACCCAGCGCTGTTTGTCTGGGAAACTGGGAGCCATGAAGTAAACAGCCTGACCAGGCCAACAGGGAGTGTGACAGCGTGACTCCAGCTTTAGGACATAAGGAACATCTGACACACAGAGAGAATAAAGTATGACACGACTTCAAATGATTAATATTTGACAGACTTTTGAACAACATTGGGAAGGCAAAGGTTGCCTGGTACACTTCACATCTACCTGACTTGGCAGTGTTTGGTAGTTCAGATGCTCCCACTGCTCCATGAACCACCACCTCTCCATCTGACAGACACAGATCAAACTCCTCCAGTGGTTTCACTGACTCTGAGCAACACACATAAGGAGATTATAAGCACTGGTGCCCACTCTAATAACTTTCCATCTATCTAAAAATCCAGACAGCTAAACATGTCACCTTCTCTGGGCTCTATCTCATAGATGGATATTTTAGTCCCATCCAGGACCACATATTTCCTCTCCCAGCCCTGGCCTCGTTTGCCATTCCTGCAAAAACATAAGACGACAACAAAACCACTGTGAAGATAGATGGTGGTTTAGTTCAAACAGGCTCAAGTACCAAATGAGTGGATTTTACTAGACAGAGTATTATTGTGAGGGCATATGAGGAGTTGTTCTCAGTAACATCAGGCCACCTGATCAGTTAGAGGACATGGGTGCATACATCTCCCTCACTGTAGAATGACAGACTTCATATTGTATGGAAATGTATGTAACTTGTAGTCCTTCCCAGATTGGCAGGTACTAACGATTGCTTCTTTAAGATCATCACTGATGTCTTTCCTCCTTGACACTGTAACACACCCAAATGTTCCAAAACTTCTGCTTTTACAGCTGTGAGCATGTGAGTTGCTCTCACTTGCTGATCATCAATTAATCAATATATGTGATTAGCAGCAGCTGGCTGCTACTTTCCCTCTTCATTGAGTACAGGTGGACTTTGTTTTTCCACACACTGTTTCTGTATATTGGCTGAACTATTGTTTGATTTATTAAGTTTTTGTTGATGACGTATACAATATGTTAATTACCTAATTTAGTATTTACTTAACTAGAAGATCTGCTAAAGACCAGGTGAGTCCTGAGATAACTTTGCCGTCCTGGGTATCATTTCTTTTTCACTGACTGTACATACGAAACATCAGGGACCAGATGTGTAGAAAGCTGTGTGAGGTACCCACTCTTGTTGATATTTATACAGACACTCCTCGTTTGTAAATCTCTACCGTTGTGAAATGTAACATAGTAACATAGTAACACAAAGTGAAACTGAGAACTGGAGAATTACAGAAAAAAAAGGCAAAAAAAAAGTTTGAAAATTTGTACTTTTACTACTACTAATATTAAAAATATAAGCTTGATAATATTTACACTATAATGCTCTAATTTGTCAGATTTTGTTAAATCGTGTCTCACATTCATCTCCATCTCACTGCTGGAGGTTTAACTCACTTTAAAAATGGGTATGTGTGAAGTCTGCACATTAGAACTGCAGATTTATGTGCAGCTGTTTCGGCAGGTGATGTGTAGGACGGTCTTGATATATAATAATGCAAGTGAGCAAAGACTGAGTTAGACACCACTGTGTCCACAGCTAACCTGGGCTGTTTCATCCAGCCCTCCAAGTGCATGTGTCCGCCGGCCTCTTTCAGCTGCTGGCCCGGAGCGCTGCTTTTATCTCGACACAGGCCCTCAGACAGATGCAGGGAGCAGTCACTGGACATGCCGCATGTGGCTGGAAGGCAGGGGGAGCATTTCGGGTGGCACAAAGCATGGCATTCTGAGGAGAAAGAACATTGTTAAAGAGAGCAGAGCGACACTACTGACACCGCCAGTCTAAAAGGAGAGAGTGTTAACATTATCAGTGTAAGGAGAATGCACAGTAGGTTTATCTGTCCATAAAAATGCCCTTTTCTTGTGAAAAAAGCTTGTGTTTGCTAGCTTGTAAACATCTCCAAACCATCAAAGACTGAACATTTTGTATATGTGTTCACTGATGTAAAGATTCAAAGATGAAATGCTGTTATTTTTGCAGGGCATAAGGTATCAGGAGTGTTAGGTAACAGCACAAGCAGCTGTCACCAGGGTGTTCAGCTTAATAAAACCCAGAATGGTGACTTTCATTGTAAAACGGAAAACTTCAAAACACATACAGAAAGGCTAATGTCAACTTTGGTCTTATCACAGTTTTTCTGAATTGGTAAAACACTAGACTCCATTCTCTAAGACAAATTCTTAGTGGCCTAAACCTATTTTTCGAATCAAACACTCTTTTGGCCAAACCTTAAACACGGTTCAGGTACTTAGACACAATTTGCAAAACTCATACACTCTTTTTTTCAAAACCTTAAACATATTCTTAGTCACTAAACACATTTCACATGTGTGTTGCAAAACTATAAACACTGGCAGCAAAATGTGAACACAACTTCAACACAGCTGTCATCTTTTACACACAGCAACTCACAACTGAACACACATGTTTCTAATGATGTGATCAGACCCTCTGCAAGACTTAAAGATCTACGATATCAGTATGTGCGAGTGTAACCTGTAACCAGCGACTCTTCTAGTACAATTCTAGGCCCATAGGCCTACTGTTACTGTTGGCTAGGTTGTTGCAGATGGTACTCTTGCAGTACTGTAGTTATATATTGTAATGCACATATATCTGGTGTGCATATAGTGTAAATACACTAACTCATAAGTCTGTCTTTCTGTATCACTACTTATCTATTATCTATTATAGAGAGTGTTTGAACTGGATTTCATGGAAACTCGCATGAGATATATTTTGAAAGATGAAGCAGGGTTCAGTCTGGCAAATAGAAGATGGAGAGACAGTAACATACAGTTTTTTCCCAATTGTTTACACAGATTTCCTGAAAACATCGCTCATATTGTCAGAACTCTACACACAAATAAAAAACCATTCAATTCTCCTGCAAAATGAAACTCTACATTCAAAACAATGTAATTTCTTGTCAAAATGGCATTTTGTTTTCAAATGACACACACAAACCATCACATGAATAGACATTTATAAGAACCAGTTAAACACTGATGTGCTTAATGTAAAACACTATGACTACTTCTTCTCCAGACATCATAATGACTTAATGTAAGCCTTTTTTGTTCAGTGTTACACTTACTACAGACACTACATAGGCCTACATAAGTGCATTGTAAAAGATTTCAGAACGTTTGTATACAAAACACAAATACGTGGTACCAAATATATTTTACTGTATTTTAAAACAATGTACACAGTTTTCATCCCAACCAACTCAAAGTTGCACATACCGTGGTCTACATATACAAACAACAGACGAATGTACTGAATACAGTTACAGTGAAAACAAAACAAAAAACCAATGATGCTGCATCCTCTCTTCTGTTTCTATCTGGCCACAGCACCTCATCCACATCATTTCCCTGGCTGATCAGCAGGGCAAATATCGCTTAGCTTGGCAAATCCAGCCATGACTAGCATCAACTGCTATATTGGAGAAGGGGGTATAGCGACGGCTATATGTGTGTGGATTTCAGCCATACGCTTTCCATCTCCAGGCAGAAAAACATTCCTCAGTAGGATTGAGGAATGGAGAATATGGAGGGAGATAAACAAGTAAAAAGCGTGGGTGGACAGGGAACCAGTTACCGACTCTGAAACACACATGATACGTAATACAGACTTGGAGTGGTCACTATTGTGAAAAAAAGGGAGAGTATGGTGGACACACCATCCAGGACTAATCAGGAATGTTACTAGAAGTTCGGTGTTGTATGGCCCAACAGTAACATGACTGTGGAGAACCCCATAGCTCCTAATGCCAGCACAGATAGTTACATCTCCACCACGCTGACCAGGCAGTTCAATAATGGCACCTATGACATTGCGACCTTTTCTTCTCCTTTTTGCTAGATTCAACATGTATGTTGTCTTCTATAATCCACTGCTGTATTTCATGCAGTCGAATTGCATTATTCTGACAGCCCATATCCACAACAAGTGTCTCCTGGTGTTGTGAGCGCATGCGTGTTCTTCCACCCTCATGTGGCTGCCCAAAATATCATTTAGTTATAAGTATACTTGTACACATAGCACATGTATACATCATACTATTTCATTTACAGAACTAAAATTAGTTTGTTGTGTACAGAGAATCTTTGAGCTTGACTCAGTGGTTAGGCCTCATCAGAATCAAAAGAAGAAGAGGTCGCAACATGTGTTTTCCATTTTGAGTGGTAGTGTGTTAATGATGAAAACAGCGTGTTAGTTGTGTTTAACTTCTGTGGCCTGTGTGCACCATTCTGGGTACAAGTGCACCACACTGCTAAATGTGTTTTGTGTTTGAGAATGTGTTTAGAGTTTTGGCAAATGAAAGATTCAGGTTTGCAAATGGTGTCCTAACCAGATGAATAGTGTTTAAGATTTTGGCAACAGAGGGATTGATTTGATGAAAGAGTTTTCATAGTTGAGTTTAGTTTTTACAATGGGATTTAGTGTTTTAGCAATTCAGAAAAACTGTAAAAGTTTTCTTTCTTTTGTTTTCTGAATGTCTCTTGTTTCCTGTTTTACTTTGATACTCTCGTGTGCTATGTTAGTGTTTTCAGTTTTGCTTCCCCGGTCTTGTTGTTTGTGATTGCTCCCAGGTGTGCTCTCCTCCTGTGTCTCTTTCCCTCATTATCCCTCTCTGTATTTAAGCCCTTTGTCTTCCTGTGTTTGTTGCTTGATTGTCTGTGTATCACTCTTTGCTTTGTTCTGTGTTCCAGGTTGCATAGTTCAGTTCTTCCATATTCTGTGTTTCATGTCTCTTACACTCAGGTTTTTTAAATTCCTTTGTATTACTTTTGTATTTGCTCCCAGTTTAGGTTTTCTTTAGTTTAGTTCTTATTTGCTTTTTTCTTTTATTTTTTTTTATCAGATATGTTCAGATGAGATAAATTGCCCCATTGCAGCTCAGGTATGTTGTCATTTGGGACAACATAAGTTTCCACCGGGCTGCTCTGGTTCGTAACTGGTACACTGCCCACCCACGCTTTTTACTTGTTTATCTCCCTCCATATTCTCCATTCCTCAATCCTTTTGAGGATTTTTTTTCTGCCTGGAGATGGAAAGTGTATGACCAAAATCCAATAGAACAGAAGAGAGGATGCAGCATAGTTGTTTTTTTTGTTTTATTTTCAATGTAACTGTATTCAGTACATTCGTCTGTTGTTTGTATATGTAGACCACGGTATGTGCAACTTTGAGTTGGTTGGGATGAAAACTGTGTACATTGTTTTAAAATACAGTAAAATATATTTGGTACCACGTATTTGTGTTTTGTATACAAACATTCTGAAATCTTTTACAATGCACTTATGTAGGCCTATGTAGTGTCTGTAGTAAGTGCAACATTGAACAAAAGGCTTACAGTAAGTCATTATGATGACTTTAAGCACATCACTGTTCAACTGGTTCTTATAAATGTTTATTCATGTGCAGTGTTGGTCAAGTTACTTGAAAAAAGTAATCAGTTACTAATTACTGATTACCTCCCCCCAAAAGTAATCCCGTTACTTTACTGATTACTTATTTTCAAAAGTAATTAATTACTTAGTTACTTAGTTACTTTTTAAAAACACAATTTACAACCTGAATAGGTGATAAAGCGATAGATCTTTCAGCCCAATTCTACTTTTTCTGCATAATCCATCATACAAAATGTAATCAAATGGAAACGTCTCTTTTTAAAACGTTAAATCTTTTAACTTTATGCATCAAGCAAAAACTTAATTATATGCAACATTCTCTGACTGGAAGAAATTTGTTTAACATTTAAACCTATTTTCTGCACATTCCAGCACATAAAATAAAATATTTTTTTGTGTTTACACTCACTCTTTCAAATAGATGCAAGTAAAACACAGCAGAAAATAAATAAAATCAAAGACTCAGCGGTCCTGTTGCTCTATTTTCACCTGTAAAGCAGGAGTGGGGTAGGCGGAGGTTTACCCTGGTGCAGGTGTGCCGCGGCGGTCAGTGGAAGAATCCGCGAGTTTCTCTGTGAATTTCCCATTACAGTCGTAGCACACTCGGTGCTTGCTTGGAAGTTTAGGGGTTTTTTTCGCTGTAAAAAGAAGTTTTCTTCCCACACACAATGGACACTAATGTTTTTGTCACTTTTTATGGAATCAAACTCAAAATAAGGTCAGTACTTCCACGCTTTAAACGCTGCATGCTCATACTCTCTCCCGTACTTGATATATTATCCATTGTTGATCTGTGAACAGCTGTTGTCACGAACATCGCACTCGCTTACGTCACTGTCATGAGACATTCTCGCAAAAAATCACGGTTTTAGTAACGCAGTAACGCAGCGTTCCTACGGGAAAGTAAGGTAATCTAATTACCGTTTTTGCAATGGTAATCCCTTACATTACTCGTTACTTGAAAAAAGTAATCAGATTACAGTAACGCGTTACAAGTAACGCATTACTGCCCATCTCTGTTCATGTGTCATTTGAAAACAAAATACAATTTTGAGAAGAAATTACATTATTTTGAATGTAAAGTTTCATTTTGCAGGAGAATTGAAGGGTTTTGCCTTTTGTGTGTGTGTGTTTTTTTTAATTTGTGTGTAGAGTTCTGATAATATGAGGGATGTTTCCAGAAAATGTGTGTAAACAATTGGGAAAAAATGTAATATAGCAAGAAGTTAAAAAAATGGTTTATGTGAAGGTATACATCACTGTTTGTTGATAGTCCTTGTGAGCACAATCGTAACTTACCAAGACAGGTAGCTGCCTGGCGACCAAAGTGCACAGTATCCAGGCACACAGTACACTTGGCAGCTCTCATGTTGAGTCCCACTGTGAAGCGGTGAGGTGTGTTGTGGTGCATCACCCTCTCTCTCTCCCTCTCTCTGTCTCTCTGACTGTCCTTCAAGCGACGGCTATACTCTGAATACAGTCAGCAGGGAACACAGTGAGGGCAGGCAGCGCCAGCATGTCTTACTCTGTCAGGTACATCCATCGCTTCAAAACCTCAGTGCATCATGCCATACCATCTATGAGATCAGTTCAACAAAAAAACAACAAAAGCTTTCCAAAAGGAGTGGTACATGTTTGGCAAAATGCATTAATGCAAGTACTCTGAAGACGGAAATGCTTGAAACAGATTATTCATTTTGTCAGTCCCTCTGCTTGTGCCCACACACTGCAGCATTTTAAAGGCATTATCCAGTCAGCATCAGCGATCTGCATTCTGCATTAAAGATGGTCGAAAAATTTCATGTCACACTTGTTGATATAATAATGTCAATCAGTATGAAATTTACAAATCGTATGTCTACAACCAACATGGAAAGAAAGAAAAACGTGAGCCCTTTATTTTGTGTACGTATTGAATATCGTTGCTAAGTTACTGATGAATATGGCCCCTTTTGTATTTTTCTCATACAAAACTACCTTAATGTGATATTGCATGAGAAAAGTATGAAAGAGACCAAATCAGTGAGTAAATCATAGTATGAGTAAAATGGAATAATCAATAGAGCCATATCTCACTAATAGATACGTATGAGCTCCGAAATCCTAGCATCACACCGTGCTGGGCCTGTTGTTTAGACCTTTATTCTAATAGCAGGGGAATGGAGGCAAATTACAGTTTAATTGGACTTAAGTAAAATGTAAAGCCTTGGTCTTCTTACCCCGCCTCCAGTCTGTCCTAAACTCAGCTGCCAGACTTTTAACAAAATCAAAGAGACAACACCATATCACTCTCAGTTTTGCTACTGTACACTAGCTACTTTATCCAGCTATTTCAGCTGATTTTAAACTTGTTCCACACTTTTACCTGTGTTATAAATTTACAGCCAGACCCTAGGAACCGAGCTGCTGGGTTGTTCCTCTGATCAGAGCCCTTAACTGTTCTCTAACAAAGCAGCTGATGTTCGCAAACTCACCTTTCATTTACATCTAGATTACATTACAAACGTACATTTACAGAAAACTGATCAAAGTGTTTTATCTTCTTATCACTTCTTTGTGGACTTATTTATTTCCGTGTTTATTTATTTTACTTGTAATACCGTTCACACTGTACAGCATTTATGTTCTTTTTATTTTAACTGCATCACTTCACTTTTTGATTGTGATCTATATTAATGAGTTCTTTAAAGCACCTTCCAACTCTGTACATTTTACACTTATTTATGATTAGAGCTAGCAATTTAAAATAAATCATAATAACTTGGGCATCTTCTTTAATCCTCTTGCATGAAACACATACATTAGTGTCCAAACTGCTGTGCAGCTGGTATTCATGTGGATGTTAAACCTCCAAGGTAAGCACTGTTACAAACTAAATACACCTGCCCATTGGCAATGGCACCCACTGACAGCAATGGCCTTCCCCCAGACTGCAAAGTTGTTTAGGAACAGCTTGGGGAACACAACAATGAGCCAAAGGTGCAGTTATCTCATCCGGCATCCCAGAGACAACCCTGACACAGGACGCTCTCAGGGAGCCTGTGTCTGTTCCCCAAGGCCTCAAAGCTGTTTGTGTCCATCAGATTTGCTATTGTAACTGACAGCTGTACATCTTTTTCTTTCTTTCCTTTCTTGCTTCTGTTGTTTCTGTTTGTGACTAGCAGGTCACTATGACATAAAACGTAGATATGAGACTTTTCTTTTCTTGTTGTAACCTTGACTAACAAAATGGCTAGATAATACCTTTAGATCAGAGTGTGGGTTTAAAGTGCACACAGCGGTTTTTGCATTGCAGAATTTTTAATATGGTACATTTGTGTATATGATGTGAATTTGAGGTGGAAATAAAGTGAGTTAAATAAAGTAGAAGGGTTCTGCAAATCACACGCTTCAGCAACCAAGATAAAATGCTTCAGATTTCTAAAGCTCTGCACTGAAGGTTCTTCAGCCTCATCTGACAAACCTGTTTGGATCTGACATTTTATACTGTAAAAGTGCAGAGCTTTTAAAATCTGGCCTGTCAAAGATGTGGATGTAGCAAAGTAGAGGAGAGATAAGAGACCAAGCTGCAGAAACCATGAATTTGGATGACTTACTTTCAAAAGTGACCCTCCTTCCCTCTGAAAGGTGTGTGAAAGAAGAGGACAGTAAGAGCTTCAAAAATCAACCTTTGAATGTGAGGTGTGTGCTGCAGAGGCAGTAGAGGAGAGTCAGCTAAGAGATAAGCCATTTTGCACTCAAGTCATATGATACCTATCAGTCGTGCCTCACTTAAATAGACAACCAAAAAACAACTGGTCTTTGGGATCAAGTCACCCCATGTAAAAATTGATCTAGTGTGACTGTAAGAAGATTTAACAGCTGTCTGAAAAATATAATTACAAAAAGCTAGTAATTAAATAATCAAATCCCCAGTTCTACTGATATTATTGGTGATCATGAAATAAATACTAGTACAACTTGTCCACAGTTCTGAGAGATTAAGAAAACTGCCTGAACTTTATCAATGTGACAACAAGACACATTTATACAGTGCTTTATTCTATATACTTCTACATCCAATTAAAATTACCAGTTAAAGTATAAGGCATGTCTTTGGAGTGTGGGAGGACAACAGATTGCTCAGAGGAAACCCACACAGACACAAGGAGAACATGCGGGCTCCATGCATGGGGGCCCAAATCAAGCCCTTTCTTGCTGTGAGGCGACAGTGCTAACCACTGCACCTGCTGTGCTGACCATTATTCAAAATAGCAAATAAGAACAAGCACTAGGAGCTCAGAATCTTGCTGCATGCAATACTGCAGATACTTCATACAGAGGTCCCGGTTTGAAGTATAGCGGTGCAGGGGACCTGTGTTTCTTTTTCTTCTGTAATTATGCTGCAAGATAGCGCTCGGGCTACAGCGCGTCTAAAATGAGAACAATAATATCTGCTCACTGGTACAATGGAAACGAGTTTAAACCTCAAATATCTCACTTGATGCAAGCACAGCTTACCACAAAGGCTCTTTCCCATGTTACACCACAACCACAGTGTTTATCAGACTCAGACTAGAGTAAACTAGAGCGCTTTACTGACTCCTTCACATGTTTCTACACAGTACATCAGATTGAACTTAATAAACTGAGCTGCCAAAAAAGGCTTTGATTTGAGCTTTTTACACGTCTTCTTAAATAGTTCTTCCTTACACAGCAAGGTAAAAAAGAAGAAAAAGTCACACGACAAAAATTATGAGTGGTTGCTAGATGAGATAACAAACCTGCCGGCTCATCTTACCTCACTCTCCTCTATGCATCTCCTGTGAGCCTACATGTTTGTGCCATTGGATTACAAAACACACTGAGCTACTATGAAAATCACCCTTCCCTTACCCTCGGGTGTGGGAGTGTCCTTCCTCCGTCCAGAGTTGGAGGGTGCAAGGCTGGTGGGGCCCTGCTGGTGCTCAGGAGACTTCACCATGGCAGACATAATTATCTGTTGCCGAGCTGTGGGTGGGTTTGTAGAACTTCCGTGGTCCTTATACTGCAGAGCTGGGTTGGAAAGACTAACTTTGAGTATTTTGTTTTGAGTAAAATTAAATTAAATTAAAAAAATTCTCAGTCCAAGTTTCTACCGATGATTATAAATGAACAACAGAGTGTAAAGTCCACAGATTGGTGCAGGGCAGTCTCACCTTCTTCTCTCAGTGCTCGCAGCTCTGCTCTCATTTTCTGCAGAGCATCTTCTAACTCTGTGCAACGAGAACGTTCTTTGTCCAGAGCTGCCTTCATGTCGCTGTACTGCAGAGGCACCGGCTGGATGGCAGGCACAGGGGAAGCCTGCCCTTGAGTCTGAGTCTGACCCTGAGCCTGAGCCTGAGCAGCCATGGCGGCCAACAGGTCCTCCCGACGACGTCCAAAAAGACCCTGAGACACACACAAGCAAACACAAACAGGGAGAAACACAAGAAATGAGCCCAGAAATGAACAAGAAGAAATAGAAAGATAAGAAATTATTCAATACATATATATATATATATATGTAATCCCATCTGACCTTTTTCTTCTTGGAGCCACCATGTGCCTGGGCCTGGAGGAAGTCTATGAGCTTAGTCTGCTGGGTAATGGTTCCCTCCATTTTCACCTTCTCATGAGAGTATACAGCCTGCAGGTGGAGCTAAGTGAACATCACTACTGCCATGAATTTCTCCTCAAGTACTTCATTTCATACAGAGAGGTTGACAGAGACAGAAAGGAGGGGAGGGAGTTGTGTGCCGCGCGGTAAAACAAATAGTGTGTGTGCACATACGTGTGGCTCAGAACAGTGGGGGAGGAACAAGACTGAAAATGACACAGTCCAGCAACGTGCATGTACCTGCAGTGATTTAAAACTCACATGATTCCTACATGTGTGGGTTTTTTTTTTTCATTTCTCTTTAGTAGGCGTGTGCATGTATGTGTGTAGCAGCACCTGGATGTTCTCCAGCTGGTATTCCAGGTCAGTCCTTTCAGTTTTCAACAGGTCAGTCTGGTCCAAAGCGTCCTGCAGCCCCTGGGTCAGACGAAATATGTGGGTCTTCTGGGCATCCATCTGCTGTTGCAGCTTCTCTTGCTGTGGAGGTAAAGCACCTTTACATCACCCTCTGAAGGTCTTTACTAAGCCACACACACTTCTTACAACTGATTGCTTTTACTGATCGCTAAAACTTTCAGCGTGGTTTCATACAGAAAGGTTTATTATTATTACCGCTAAGACTTATTTTCAGTTTTTGACCACATGTCTGTAATAAAAGTGTAATAAAACGATCAGATCAGTGGCTCTGTGAAAATAATGAAATACTGTGCCTCTTCCAGCAGCCTCTGCTTCAGCTCCCTCTCACTCTCCAGTTTTTGCTGCAAACTGCGGGCATTCATCTCCAGCATGGCATGCTTCTTCTCCAGATCGTTCAGCTGAGGAATGAAAAGGAAGAGTTTGCTGCGACATCTGCTAACCACACGAAACTTAACAGATGTTATTCAGGAGTGTGAAAATGCGTACAGTGTCTGCAAGGCTCTCGGCTTTGAGTTTCTGGTCTTTGAGGGCCTGCTGCAGGGCCAGGATCTCAGCTTTGTGCTCTTTAACTGCCTGTTCCACAGCCTGCCGAGACTCGGTGCTGCGCTGCTCTGCACGGAGCCTAGATCGGAGAAAAGTCCTCTATTAATGCCAGTTATTTTTCAGCATTCAAGTGCATGCTCTTCAAGTTCATCTGTTATGTGTTTACAGGCTCTTTGAAACACACACACACACATAATTTGAATCAAACTGACTGAAGTATTTCGTAATGTTCATTTCGCTGTTTCACTCAATGGTTTGTTTGGGGTAAAGTCGTGTGGTTCTGGATAGAGAAAAACACACCACTAAAATGCAATTTCAGTTTTTGAATGCTTTAAAGTTCACCTAATTTTCATCACTTTCCACTGTTTCAGGCAACTCAGAAAATCATTTCATATTTTACCTAGAATTCCTGCTTTGACAGACCCTAGACAATACGGCAAAGCCTGTCGAATCCAGTGCGTGTAGGCGAAGGGAGCTTTATCCAACACTGATAGCAAGAGAAACATTTAGAGCAAAAATAGTTTTCTCTGCTGATGAAATAAGAAACTCATAAGCCTTCTTAAAGGTCTTGTGGCAAGATTACATAACTGGACTATTGCAATGTGCAGAAATAAATATACTAACGTTTCTTTGAGGCAACTATAGGTGCACTGAATATAAGTTAATGTGCTGTACACTGTTTTCATAGTAGCAAGAAAATTACAAGCAAAATAGAAACAGAACAGTGAGGAAAACATTTGAGCTATTTAGGGCTCATTGTTGACACCCACAGAGTTACAGTGATACATCTTGTGGTGGTCACCTATTCTGTTTTTCAGTGTCTAAGAGTCTCTGGATCTCTCTGGTCCTCCGCTCAGCCTGGTTCTTCTCCTCCTCCAGTGTTGCCCTCCAGGCATCCCACTGTCTCTCCTTTTCCAGCAGTTCATCATTCAGAGTCTCCAGCTCCATGACCTGTTCCTCCAGCATGGTGCACGTGGTCTTCAGAGTCTCAAGATTCTGGTGAACAGATGAGAATGTTTCAGACTGTTTTTGATCTGTTTGAGGGCACGTCTTTAAAATGTTCACCTCAGGCGCACAGTTCTGTTTTTGAATCCAGAAGCCACGCCCACCCACTGTTCAAACCTTCTGTTTACAAGAGGCTGCCAATCAGAAGAAAGTTGACAAGAGTCAAAATGGCTTCTTTAAGAACTAATCAATTAACAGAGTGGCTGCACCAAGACTCGGTTTAAGATAAATAAAGATTATTTAAACTGTAGGACTGTGGGAAAGCAACTCTAGTAAGAATGCAAAACTGGAAGTGAGCGGGTGCCATTTAAATTCCCAAGCTATGGTTGTATTATACTGTAAAATGTTATAAAGGAGCAGTCCCCAACCCCCCGGCCACGAGCCGGTACCGGGCCGCCAGAGTTGAGGCTCAGGTGTGAAATTTATGGTTTTCAGGGTTTTTATCCTTAATATTTTTATCGTTTTTATCATTAACTCGGTTTCCCTGGGTCTTTTCCTGTGTGTTATGAATAAATTCTTTTTTTGGTACCAGTACTGGTTTTATTTTGTTGTATTTATCCGTGACACCTTAAAAGCTGGTATGTGAAAATATTGTCAGACATAAACCGGTTCGTGGAAAAAAGGTTGGGGACCGCTGCTAAAAAGTATTTGTCCCTTTCCTGATTTCTTGTTTTTTCTTACATATTCGTCACATTTAAATGTTTCAGATTATCAAACAAATGTCAATACTAGACAAAAATAACCCAAGAAAATACCAAGTCAGGGTTTTAAATGAAGATTTGATTTACTATGGGGGAAAAAAGACTGTCCAATCCTACCTGGACAAAGTAATTGCCCCTCCTTGTTCAATCATGAATTAACTGTGACTAATCACATTTGTTGGACAGCTGCATTCAATTTCACCTGCCCCACCCTGGTCTGATTACTGCCAGAGCTGTTGAATCAAGAAATCACTTAAAGCCAAACAAAGTAACTGAAATCTGTCAGCTTAGAAAGGTTTACAAAGCATTTCTAATGCTTTAGGACTCCAGTGAACCACTGTGAGAGCTATTCTCATCCAGGAGGTCACAAAAGATCCAAACACCATATCTAAAGAACAGCAGGTCTCACTTGCTTCAGTTAAGGTTCAGCAAAGTATGCATGGGAGCGTTCCACAGAGAAAACCACTTCTGACCAAACAGGACACAAAGGCTCGTCTCACATTTGCCAAAAACGTGATGATCCCTAAAACTTTTGGACTGATGAGGCAAAAGTTGATCTTTTTTGGAAGGTTTGAGTCTGGCGTAAAAATAACTGAGCGTTTCACAAACAGAACATCACTCCTACAGTCACACATGGTGGTGGTAGTGTGATAGTCTGGGGCTGTTTTGCTACTTTAGGACCTGTACGGTCGTAATTAAATACTCCATCCAGGTCTGTATTCAATTACAGTAAAGAGCAGAAGCATGAATGCTGCTCTCTACCATAAAAGTCTGATGGAGAATGAACGGCCATCAGTTCATGCTCTGAACCTCAAACACACTTGGTTCAAGTAGCAGGACAATGATCCAAAGCACACCAGCAAGTCCACCTCCTGAATGACTCAAAGCACAAAACTAAATGAAGGTTTTAGATTGGCCTAATAAAGTCCAGACATTAATCAGATTGACATGCTTTAGTACGATCTTAAACAGGCCTTTCATGATGAAAAATCCTCCCATGTGGCTGAATTAAAATTTAATTCTGCAAAGAAGAGTGGGCCAAAATTCATCCACAGCGATCTGAAATTCAGGAATACCAAACACTTGATTGTAGTTTTTGCTCTCAAGGGTGGCACATCCAGTTATATTAAGTTATTAATTACTTTTTCACATTGGAACAGGAAGGTTAGAGAGCTTTTTCCCTTAAAAATGAATTCATAATTTAAACAGCATTTTATATTTATTTGTCCAAAAAGAAAAAATACTGGTGGCCGCCTTAGGTACCCCTCAGTCTCTGAGCAGATGCACTTATGGTATAAATGTGAACATCCTGGGTGATTTTCATAAAAGATTAAGCCTGACCTTGAGGTCAAAATTACTGAGATTCAAACTTATCAGAGATTTTTAGTAGGTGCACCAACGGTATCAATTTGAAAATTTTAATTTGCCTTGTTCTTGAGTTGTCATATTCACAGACGTGGGTATCACATCACCAACGGGCATTGGGTATCGAAAACTGTTTGATGATCTGAAAAATGTAGGTGTAACAAATATGCAAAAAACTAAGAAATCAAAAATTGGTAAAAATGTTTTCGTGGCATTGTCATTCACAAACTGTTAAATATAAATCACCATGCTATAGCCAGGGGCTCACAAACTGTTTAAATAATATACATGAAGTCTGACAACTAACGTTCCATGTAAATGACTATTTGAACCTTCATTTGAGTGGAGTTATTTTCATGCCTCGGAATGTTTTCCTATATTTTTCACCAGGCCTACACAAAGCTCCATGTTTAATGTCTTACAACAGACTCCTTTAGACAAAGCATGGGGAGACAAATATAGCCTCTGCCGGTGCTGCAGCAACACCACGGCCCTCTGAAGTCCAATGCTTCCACAGCTGACACGACCTGGGAGTGATGGGGATGACACATCCCTCCCACACACCACCCCATCCCTCGTCTATGACTTCCATCGATGGTTACACAACCAGCAGGACTGAGAGCGCTACTGGACACCCACACACAAATCCTCCCACAGGGGCAACACACCATCACACAGCCTCCTCTCTCTCTCTCTCTCTCTCCATCTCTCTTTCTCACTGCGTTGAGAATACGACGCATAACAATAATAAAATTATTCCAGTGTTTCGGCTGCCTGATTTACACTTGGCACTCTCGGAGCTGGGAGAGATGTCTAGGTCACCTGTCACAGGTGTTGTGGAGATATCAAATAATGTGAGTGTAAGTGAAAAGCTCCTGTCTGACTGTGAGTGGGAAGTGGGCAGGGTGAAGAAACTTGAATAAGAGGAAGGAATACAACTGTCTTAGAAAACAGAAAATGATGTTTTCTCACAGACTTCAACTTTCATGCAGAAACTTGACAACTGCTACACAATAGCGGTGGCATGTTGGCGGAGTGGTAAGCACTGTGACCGACTCTAAATGCTGGGTTCAGATGTCAACTCTTTATGTGTTTAGTTGCTGAATGACTGCCCGCCCGTGCAAAATGATACAGAGAATGAATGCAGACTTCACACTTTATCTGAGTTTTGCTTATGTTTTTCTTTCTCGCTTATCTGATTTGTGCTCTTGCTTTGCAGTAAAATCTATTTTTATTTCACATCTGGTTGTCATGTTATTGTTGTGTAGTGTTCCCTGTGCTTAATACAGTGTTCCTGTCTGTACATGTAGTTTTGCTTGCTGCTCTTCATCTGATGCTCATGCCTTCTCTGACAGACTTCCTGTTACTGACCTTGCTCGAGCTTAGTAAACAGTTATTTGATTTGAACCTCCCTGACTTTTTCTTTTGAGCAGGAAATTCAGTGTCAGAAGTTAATAAATCTGCTGGCAAATAATAAAAAATACCAGCGGGGTTGTTCCTGCATATAAGAATTTTTGCAATTCTTGCCAGCACCAAAGGAAGATCCAGTCTGTGCAAAATGTAAATGAAAACAGCATACAGTGATTTCATTCACAGCAGAACACAGAAAATATATCAAATGTTTAAACTGAGACATTTCACTAGTTCATTTTAATTTGATGGAAATAGCTATTTCAATGTTGAGATGGGGTCAATAAAACATTGAAAAAAATGTAAGTGGTACTAAAATTAAACATTTTGCAGCTATTTAGGTTAATTAGCAACAGGTCAAAACAAAACTGGGTACGAAAAAGATCATCTTAGAGACATCGATCTGCAAAAAGCTATGCAACAATTTCTCCTGAATAATCTGCAACACATAATATCATCAAAAGATTCTCAGAATATGAAGAAACCTCTGAGGACAAAGGACGAGGACAAAAATTAATATTGGATGCCTGCGATCTCTGGGCCCTCACAAGGAACAGCATTAGGGGTGGCTGTAGCTCAGGTAGTAGAGCAGGTCACCTACTAAACAGAAGGTTGGTGGTTTGATCCCAGTCTGCATATATCCTTGGGCAAACTACTAACCCCATGTTACTCTTAGATGCGTCCATCAGAGTATAAACGTATGTGAACGTTAGACAGGAAGCGCTTGGAAAAAAAGGCCTTATGGAAGTGCTCAGATTGAGTAGAAAAGCACTATATAAGCACGAGACCATTTAAAACAGACATGATTCTGAAACACTTCCACAGATGTAATCTTTTCTGGTCCAAAGCTAATTTAAAATAGACTGAGGCAAAGTGGAAAGCTGCTCTGTGGTGAGACAAATCCAACTTTTAAATTCTTTTTGGAAAATATGGACACCACATCAACTAGATTTAAGAGGAGAGGGACCATTCAGCTTATTATGGGGGGGCATCACTGCCTATGTCTGGAAAGGCACCATCAATGCTAAAAGCTGTATACAGGCTTGAAAAGATTTGGGGCTCAAGAAACAAACAATACAACAAAGTAGACCCAGGACCGCTGAGCAAAGGATCCTACATCACACAACAATGGGATGAGTTTCCTCACCCAAAAGTCCAGCAGCTGCTCGCAGTCATTTACAGACTGATGTTAAAAGAAGAGGGAATGCCACACAGTGATAAATATGCCCCCTGACCCAGTGTTTATATATGCATTCTGCTATCAAATTCATAATGAGTGATTATTTTTCTTAAAATGTTAAATTTTGTCATTTTAAACCATTTCTTTATTTCTATGTTCTACTGTGAATGTAATATGTGTTTATGAGATTCGCAAATCATTGCGTTTTTATTCAGATTTTACACCTTTTTTAAAATTAGGATTTTATTTTTAAGATTAATAGATATAAAAGTTTACCGTAGTGGAAAATAACAACAAAAAGTAATGTATACTGTATGTGGGGACATGTGAGTGGCCTGTGTAGTCGCCCTCTAAAGCCCCATTCTGAGCCAGGTGAAACCCTAACAAGAGCTATGTCTCTTAAATCGGATTAAAACATCTCTCTGGGCTAATATTAGAGGTTCAATGTGATTTCTCATAACTAAGTTTCTGTTTTATTCAGGGTTCACAAACCCATCTGCATTTTAGGATTGCACCAAGGATCACCAAGAAACAAACAAACAAAACATGCATCTGTCAAAGACATACATTCAGAACCAGAACACCATCATCGGAAGTCAGCACCTGTTTCTGGTTGTTAAGGTGCATTTCACGGTCAGCCACCTCCCGACGCAGCCTGTCCACATCCTGGCTGAGCTGCAGTCGATCTTCTCTCTCATCAGAGGCTTCATCCAGCTGCTTGGACAGGTAGAAGTTCTGACGGTTAAGCTCTGCATTCTCCTGAGTCAGTGTTGTCAGCTGCTCCTCTAGGTCTGTGATCACCTACAGAGTAAAGGGAACATTCATATTTCACATTTAAATGGCTGAATACATACACAGTATCCATCTGCAACTAAAATGTACCCCAAAAACCCAAAACCTTTTGCTGTATTTGTGTATAATACTATAAGCCTGTAATGTGACACTACACAGTGCTTTTGTTGCTCCAAAGGCAGTGTGTACCTACACTGTAAAAGCAGAATTCCTGGATGTTCGGGAAAAGTAATAAAAATGTTAATTTTACATTTCGCACATAAGAAAAAGTTTTGGTGCTGTTGTGCATATAATGCTCAGATCGTTGCTCCTCCACAATAACAGCTGACCTAACACCCCACACAATCTCAACTCTACTGCTGCATGATTACATGATGCACATATCTGGGTTAGTGATGTAATGCAGTAATCATTTTTCTATGCTGCTGTTTAAACCCAAGTAGCGTTCAGAATGAGAATAATCATTTCATCAGCATCGGTCTGTTCCCTTAATCAGCCATGACTACAGTGCACACTGTAGAGATGAGGGTTAGAAACTGATGAGGCTGTCTGTTAAAAGCCCCTTATTCTCAGCCCTTGTGGGAACAAGGGGACCACACAGAACTTCAAGGTGGCAGGGGGGAAGAGGCAAAGCTTTTAAGTACATAAATTAGCTGCCTGTTCTGTACTGACTCAGTGCTTCTGCTGCCTTTCGGCAGGGGACTGACAGCAGCGACTAAATTCTTAAGGCAAGGCTAGAAGTCAACAGTGGAATGAGTGCAGCGGTGATCTGGCAAGCCCTCTATATTTATTCCAATCATCTGTCAACCAAATCTATAGAGTAACTTACAGAGCTAAGGTAAATCACATCTAGATCTGCATCCGCAACGCTGCTGAATACAAATTGCTCAGTGCTGTTTGTGAAATCTGTGGCTGTCACACACTTTCACTGATTAAAATTAACATATCATTTACTGTTTACCTCTGCTACAAAACACAGAGGAGGATCTTTCTTTCAGTGAGCAGCGTGAATGCTATAGAGTGTAAATGCAATGCAGGCAATATATAACTACATCCAATGAATTTGCAGTCTGTATGGATTTTAAACATTGCCCACAGCAGTCTAATACACCCATGATAGCTCCAGCCTTAATCCTATACAGTTTCTACACATATCTAACATATTGATTACCTACAATGTTAAAAAAGTGAAGATATGCTATGAACCTCAATGAATGCAGATGTTTTAAAAAGATCATAAAGCAGTAAAAACATCATGAGCTCACATCCGGTGACTAGTCGCTACAATGCTCTCATAATATAAAACGCACACCATAAAGCATTAATAATTTCCGGGAGACCTCACTAAATTAAATGACACTTTGGCTCACAGTTGTCCAGATATCCTGTTCTCCTCCAAAATGCTCCACAGACTAATGGTTAAACCAACACTGCAAGTCAGCAGGGCAAAAAATAGAGTGGCATTTCAAGCTCTGCTTGTTGCTGAATTTGGCTGTGCTTGCCTGAATACTGGCCAGCTAAATCTATGGTTGTCGCTTTCTGAACAGTTTGTGAGTGGGAGGATCTCAAAAGTAGGGCAATGGGATAAAGGAAGACTGTGATGGTTTGGGGATTTATTCAAGATACATAAACTTGACGGCACCTAAATACCTGAAAAATGACAACATAATTTCTCAAGGTTAGTGGCACAACGAGGGTCCGTCATGTCACAAGATCCTTTGTTAGTAAACCAAAGAGTTACCAGGAAATGTTCATTCATAACAACGTAAAGCAAATAAAAAGAAAAAAATTCCAGAGTTTGGAGCTCCCAAATGGCAATGATCACCGAACAGAGGGCATTATTTTCTGATCCAGTAGGGTTAACTTTGGTTAATGGAGGCTCACTTAGTTTCTGTGTTAATGCGCACAATGGTGCCATGAAAACAACAAACAGTTCCACTGAGAGTTGGTCTAATATTACTGTAAAAATTCTATCTGGAATAACAATTCTCACCTTGACCAGAAACATAATGTTTTGAAAACAGGGTGGAGACCTGCTCATATTTAAGGATGCACATTTATGCAGTCAGTTTTACATCTCCATAAAGAGCACCAACAAGGTAGACAAAAAAAGGTGTTAAAAGTGACACGGAGCCAAATGATTTAAAATTTTAATTCATCCAAGAGTGACAGAAACACATATGGACTGAAACGAGGCTACTTCTAGTGCGATGATTCAGCTGGTGTTTGGTGCCAGAAGAGCTGTTTATTCCTGTAAAGAGCGAACGACAAAAATAAGGGTGTGAGCAGCTTACCGCGCAGCTGTCTCTCAAGGCATCATATTTGCGTTGTATTTCATCTCTGTGTGCCTAGGAGGAATAACAGGAGATACAGGGACAGATATTACTGCCTACATTACACAACATCAATGAGACAGCATCTTCACTACTTTTGTTCCTTTCCATTTCTCTTACTCTGAGCACAGTTATCTCCTCCTCGGCCTCTGCAGTGGTCTCCTCCAGCTCGGTCTTAGCCTGCTGCAGCTGGCTTTCCAGGGCATGGCGAGCTGCCTGCAGGTTGCTGATCTGAGATTCACGCTCTTGCAGTGAAAGGGTCAGCTCTGTCACCTGACGTTTAATCTCCAGCTTTTGTTCCTCATGCTCCAGCCCAATCTACAAAAGCAGACAGAAAGACCAGGATCAGGAGGAGGAGGCGATTCATCCCCAGCGCAGTCAGACACATGCTGACATCACCTTGGTGTGAGAGCATTACACCTGACACATGACTGACTGCCTTGAGTTATTGGGCTTCACTTTTTATAACATCTGACTTTACAGTAGCAAGTGAGACTTTTATGGCCCGGGGAAATTCAAATTACAAGCTATTATGGAGATACATGGAGTTCTAAAGAAAATATCCTGTATCCTAAATCCCAAAAAGTTGATTCTGTTCATCTGGACGTATCCTAAATTATGCTACTGGATCCCAAACTCCATATATCATAATATGCACTGCACATCAAATGGTCCCTACCTTTTCAATGTCCAACTTAGCAGCTCTAGTCCATATATTATCATCAAACAACTATTTTATATGCACCACCTGCTTCCCCAAGAGGTCACAATATATATACTACACTATAATTATTTCCTCAACATACACTCGGGGACACAGTTCCACGCAAGTGTGTTTATACTACATGGAGCCAGATCAACACAGATGGAAGAGGTTTACTGCTCAGCTTCGTCTATTTAATATTTAAAAATGCCTTTTATGCTTTGATAAAATATCTGTGCAGATACTCTATAATTAGTTAATATATTATTAACTAAGATTACTTCATATGTACAAAATAAAGTATAGAAATAAAAGACTCTATGAAGCGGATGGTGCTGTGACAAACAGACAGGTAACAGAGCAAATACAAAGAAAAGTGTTGTCACACAGTTGGAAAATCCACCACCATCTATCAGCAGAGATATCCTGCACCTGTTCTAATGTCTCCTCACCTCTCGGAGCCTGGTTTCCAGCTCCAGCACGCGGCTCTTATTGCTTTGCTCTTGCTGAGTCATTTTCTCTAGATGCTCTTCCAGTTTGGCATTCTGAGCTTCCAGCTTCCCGGCCTGAGACTCCAAGTAGAACTTCTGCTGGCGAAGCTCTGAGATCATCTCCTCTTGGGCTTTCCTGGCAAGACAAAACATCAAAATGTGCAAAAGGTTAAATAGAAGGCTACGTAGCAACGGCAAGGTCAGAATTAAGTAGCTTCCAGATATTATTGTGCACAAGCTGCAGCTTCACTCTGCCCTTACACTGGGTATTTGTATCTATTGTATTATTATTTTATTGTTCCTGTGGAGCACAATAACCATGCTTTGTGTTGGGGGTACTTACATGTTTTTCTGGGTATAGATACTGCTGTTAGCTGCTAGTTTGTTGGCCTCAGACAGTTCAGCAATTCTCTGCTCCAGACTGTTCATCTTTGAGTCCATAGCATTTATTGTCTGAAAAGAAATTGTGGAAGCTATAACATACGCTTAACAAACATTTAGTTTGGTCTTCCTATCAGAGGTTTAAATGGGATCAGATTACGGGTGATTTTTGTGCTTTTTAATTATACAATCATTATTCCAAACATGGAATCTATGTCAGTGTGATAAATATTAAAATACGCCTGAAATAGCGTTCCCAAGCTGGTCAGTTCTTACCGCCTTCTGTTCACTGATGATGCTGCACTTCTCCCGCACCTCCTCCTCATATTTGCTCTGACTGGACTCCAGCATCTCCTTATCGGCCATGTCCGCCTTCATCTGGGCCTCTAGCACCTGCTCAATGCCAGGCAACCCACAGACCCATAGCCGGGATATCACTTAACAGGGTAAAATATGAATTTGAATATGACATATTGCTGCTCTTCCCAGCATCCCGGCTAAGGCACGACCACGAGACAGAGCACTTGCAGCAAGTTTATCAGGACATTTCTGCACGGTGTTTTACATCAAACCAATGGGTCTGCGTATATGATTGTGTGTACATATTTATAAATCGAACCTTTATTTTGTCTTCGTAGAGCTTCTCTTTCTGTTTCAGATGAGTCTCCAGGCGCTGGGCTGTGGCTTGAGTCTCTCGCAAATTCTCCTCCAGCTCCTACACAAAATACAAATAGGTCACCTGCTGCATATTGACATCAGCAGCCATGCTCGCAAACGCTAAAGTAGCCATCATTTCTGGCATAAAGGTAATGCTTAAAACATTTCATCACAAAACACAACTCATACACTTGTTAGAGGCAGGACTTCAAAATCACTAACACCTAATCACAATCAGTGATGGTTCCTGCTGGTGATGTCACCAGCAGGTTTTGAGAGTTTTGAGATATAATTATAACAACTGTTTATTTAGCTCTGCTCTGGTTGATTGTGGTCTCTGGTAGTCAGCGAGAGATTCAATCACCAACACACAGGTGTTTTTAATCCCTTATACAATATAGGAGCAAGATTAGTATTAAAATGCAATGATTACAGTGAAAAATTCCTTGTCTTTGTTACTATGGATGTAGAGGAGCTCAGGTAACACAAAATCATTTATATCAATGATTCCAGCGTCAGCTCCTCGCACAGATTTTGGCTGAGACGCAGCAGGGAATGCACAGGTGGACCTCACACACACTGCTGCAAAAGGTCAATTTCTATGACTTCTTTTTAATCAAGGTAAATGGAGAAGCTTTGTGACTCTCAACTCTCTCAGGGTTTTAAAAGGGACTTCTTTTGTTATTGATTGTCACAAGCCGACACATGAACCAGAACGTTTTCACGAGACTCTGTGCAGTCCCCAGTCCCATAATTTAGTGCCTTATAGATTTACCCTTAGCAGGAATAACTTGAACTAATCATTTTCTGTATGTCTTTCACATCATTGTGGATGAATTTTGGCCCACTCTTCTTTACGGCGTTGCTCCAGTTTATCGAGGTTTGCGGCATCCATTAATGCACAGCTCTCTTGAGGTATAACATTTCAATCAGATTGATCTTGACTAGATCATTGCTAAACCTTGACTGTTACTTTTTTAGCCTCTCTCTTGGAAATTTGCTGATGTGTTTGGTATCATTGTCCTGCTACATGAACAAGTTTTGGTCAAGGGGTGGCTGTAGCTCAGGAGGTGGAGCAGGTCATCTACTAATGGGAAGGTTGGTGTCTTGATCAATGACTGCTTCCGTCTTCATCTTAAATATCCTTGGGAAGATACTAACCTCAAGGTGGTCTCCAATGCATCCACTGGCGTGTAAATGTGCGTGAATGTTAGTTAGAAAGACAGAAAGTATTTAAGTGCTTGTGTGAATGAGTGAATGAGGTAAGCTATATAAAGCACTTTGAGCACTCGGGTAGAGAAAAGCACTATATAAGAACCAGGCCATTTACCTAGCTTCAGAGAAATGGGCTCACATTCAACTCTAGAATAGTTCTTGGTCTGCAAAAGTGCTCAGTGTGAGTGCAAAGCAAGCCCAAATCATCACTGCTCACCACCGTGCTCGACAGCTGGTATAAGGTGTTTTTGCTGATATGCCGTGTTTGGTTTTTGCCAAACGTGGTGTCGAGCATCATGGCCAAACATCAACTTTGGTCTCATCTGCCCAAAGTACATTGTTTCAGAAGTCTTGTGGTTTCTCCAGCTGCAACACTCCCTATGTGATCAGTCTTTTTTCAAATTGTGCTGTCAGCTGTCAGCTTTTTGTTTTGTTTTTTTCCTGAGCACTGCACACTCTGATTTCAGTTGAATCTGCAGGGCATGATATATGAATTTGCGTAATATTCACACTCAGGGGACTGTTATGGCATTGTGACAATAAACACATGAATCATCCAGACCAGCAACATGGCAAAAAAACTGCTTTTATGGAGGTGCTCACACTTCCTGATAATCAGTTAATGTTAATGATGCGTTTGGTTATCAGCAAATGCACTCACCCTGTTAATTCATGTCAATAGTAAGAGGTGTTCTTAGTTTTTCACAGGACACCAAAGAGTCTTGTAAAAACTTTTTTTTTCAGATGACTGCATGTATTTTGTGGTTGCACATATTAAATCCCTACAGGGAGTGCAGAATTATTAGGCAAGTTGTATTTTTGAGGAATAATTTTATTATTGAACAACAACCATGTTCTCAACGAACCCAAAAAACTCATTAATATCAAAGCTGAATGTTTTTGGAAGTAGTTTTTAGTTTGTTTTTAGTTTTAGCTATTTTAGGGGGATATCTGTGTGTGCAGGTGACTATTGCTGTGCATAATTATTAGGCAACTTAACAAAAAACAAATATATACCCATTTCAATTATTTATTTTTACCAGTGAAACCAATATAACATCTCCACATTCACAAATATACATTTATGACATTCAAAAACAAAACAAAAACAAATCAGCGACCAATATAGCCACCTTTCTTTGCAAGGACACTCAAAAGCCTGCCATCCATGGATTCTGTCAGTGTTTTGGTCTGTTCACCATCAACATTGCGTGCAGCAGCAACCACAGCCTCCCAGACACTGTTCAGAGAGGTGTACTGTTTTCCCTCCTTGTAAATCTCACATTTGATGATGGACCACAGGTTCTCAATGGGGTTCAGATCAGGTGAACAAGGAGGCCATGTCATTAGTTTTTCTTCTTTTATACCCTTTCTTGCCAGCCACGCTGTGGAGTACTTGGACGCGTGTGATGGACCATTGTCCTGCATGAAAATCATGTTTTTCTTGAAGGATGCAGACTTCTTCCTGTACCACTGCTTGAAGAAGGTGTCTTCCAGAAACTGGCAGTAGGACTGGGAGTTGAGCTTGACTCCATCCTCAACCCGAAAAGTCCCCACAAGCTCATCTTTGATGATACCAGCCCAAACCAGTACTCCACCTCCACCTTGCTGGCGTCTGAGTCGGACTGGAGCTCTCTGCCCTTTACCAATCCAGCCACGGGCCCATCCATCTGGCCCATCAAGACTCACTCTCATTTCATCAGTCCATAAAACCTTAGAAAAATCAGTCTTGAGATATTTCTTGGCCCAGTCTTGACGTTTCAGCTTGTGTGTCTTGTTCAGTGGTGGTCGTCTTTCAGCCTTTCTTACCTCGGCCATGACTCTGAGTATTGCACACCTTGTGCTTTTGGGCACTCCAGTGATGTTGCAGCTCTGAAATATGGCCAAACTGGTGGCAAGTGGCATCTTGGCAGCTGCACGCTTGACTTTTCTCAGTTCATGGGCAGTTATTTTGCGCCTTGGTTTGTCCACACGCTTCTTGTGACCCTGTTGACTATTTTGAATGAAACGCTTGATTGTTCGATGATCACGCTTCAGAAGCTTTGCAATTTTAAGACTGCTGCATCCCTCTGCAAGATATCTCACTATTTTTGACTTTTCTGAGCCTGTCAAGTCCTTCTTTTGACCCATTTTGCCAAAGGAAAGGAAGTTGCCTAATAATTATGCACACCTGATATATGGTGTTGATGTCATTAGACCACACCTCTTCTCATTACAGAGATGCACATCACCTAATATGCTTAATTGGTAGTAGGCTTTCGAGCCTATACAGCTTGGAGTAAGACAACATGCATGAAGAGGATGATGTGGACAAAATACTCATTTGCCTAATAATTCTGCACTCCCTGTATAATCCCTGTGAGTCAAAAGCTCATGGTTCACAGTCCTCTAAACTGTCTGTTTGAGACGGTTTGTCAGCTTTGAGTGGATATGCTTAATACTTTCATCTCAAGCACACAGTTCAGATGCTGATAATGCAGAAAATAATGGAAATAAAGGAGCAATTTCCCACAACAGGTGCAACAAAACTTAGAGTTAGAAAGTTAGAGAGAGATCTGATCACACACAGTCTGGTGATGTAAACTGATTCAAAGCGCTGGCGTGGTTGTATCACAGCTGAAAGGGAATTAAAATAAAAAATGTGGAGTGTCTGAGCACTGCATATGTAAAAATATTAGAATAATTTATCATGTAAATTTGCACTTCTTTTGCAATGATGACAATGAGTTCTGTTTATTTCACACCTCCTCTGATTTGCTCTGCTCGAAAGATGAAAGGTGAGTTACCAGAATCTTATCTGCCATCTGCTGAATCTGCTGGCCCTTGCTCTGGATTTCATCCTTCAGTTTGGCCTCCCGGCGCTCAACAATCTCGAGCCTCTTCACCTGGTTCTCAAGAGTCTTCCTGCCATCCTGGAAACACAAAACAAGCCAAAGTTATGCACAAAACATAGCGATGATTTTTTCAAATTCATCCCCAAGTCAAAAGAATGAATGCTCTAAAGCAGTGCTTTTTTGCTATCTAGACATAACACACAATTATAAGAACAGCAATTAACTTTAAATTTCCACTTCAAGGAAGAACCGGGGACTTACTGTACTGGTCACACCCATTTGGCTTGTTAGTGATGCATCTCTGCTGTGTTTATATCTCATTATTTCAAGTTACTCGCAACTAAAGTTCCACAGAGCTCATTTCCTTTCATGTTGGGAGGTGTAGGAGATCTTTGGAGCTGTATAAATTTGACCTTGTTGCATATTCTCTTTTCTCTGACTATAAGTTATGCTATTTACAGAAGTACTAAGATATGTTCATAACAAAAAGACCCTAAAAACAGAGCTTCTATATGAAACTCTAGATACTGCACAAAAAAATGCAAAAAGTATACATAATGTTATCTTTATGTCATAATTTATCCTGACAGTTGTGTGACGTAGCACTGCATTCAGATTCAGATTAGTACTGTCAGAAAGATACGAATTCGATGATGCTGAAACTGAAGACATGCTGCTGGTGCCTGATTGTCTGCACACTGGAGTGTTTTATTTTTTATTTGCTTGTATAAAATCTAAATTGGAATGTAAATTTTGTTAAAGGACTAATCAGTTTGTCAAAAGAATCCAGATTTAGATGCTTAAATTTTTATGTCAAAACAGGACAAAAGGCTTAAAAAAGGAATGGGCTTCTTTAAAAAAGATGTTAAGGCAGTCACCTGAATGTGGCCTGGAATAAAACTGCATTCAGAAACAGCCACTCGATGATCATGTAGTAAAATATAATAGGCAGCCTGGTTAGCTTCACAGTAAATGTCCTTCTGTCCAAAACCACACAGTCGCTACAGAATGGATAAAACAGGAACTTAACTGAAGACCTTAAACTAAAGGATATAAATGTTTCGATGAGCTTAGACATTTTTGTCTGGTTTAATTTAGTGTCACTCACAAGAACTGGACAGCGGGGGGAGATCCCGACAACCAGGAAATAATCAAATCCCAAAACAAAAGCTCTATGACAAGCAACGAATCATTACAGAACAGGTTTGTGCTTCTATCAGATTATTTAAGACTTTTAACACAGAAATTTTGACGGTGCAAATCTGCCAATGACTGAAATCACAGAATAGCAAGGAAAAAAACAGAACGCATGTATGAAAGTCTTTGTGCACGTGTACAATGCCTGTGACAGCAGTGTTTGTGTGTGTGTACCTCAGTCTCACGGAGACGTCTGCGTAGGCTGTCACTGGAGTCTTCCTTATTCTGGAGCCTCTCTAGATCCCGCTCCATGCGCTCTTTGGCCAGTTTTGTGGTCTGAAGGAGGTCAGTAGCCTCAGCATTTGCTTTTAATGCCTAGTAATTACAAGGAAAAGATGGGAAACATTTAGAAGGGATAACCTAACTTTTGCTCTCTTTCTTACTTTTAAATAAACTACTTTATAATGCTCATACCAAATTCTTAAGAAAATTACATGCTACATGTTAATTATTTCACATTTAGTTCACACTGTGTCAGATTTAGGCCAATTATCAGCCAAAACTGTTTGATTGTTGATTATTAATCAGTAACTCCAGCTTAATCGTTCTCTGGCAATAGCCTACATCTGACAGGAGACCAAAGTTTAATCAAGAGACAGAGAGAGTAAGGAGGAGGTTGGGAAGGGTAATGAAAAGTTTATAAAGTCATCTCAAAGTGCAAAAATACTGCTGCATCTCTTCCATTTGGGATACAAGTTCAAATAAATTATTAATTGGTCTTTTAAACAAAAATATTTTACCTTGGTGAGTTTTTCCTGTAGCTCTTGGATCTTTATCTGCTGTTCAGTATTTGTCTTAAAAGGAAAAAGAAAATCGTTTAAATATGGAAATATTATCCCACATTAAAGTCATTGAAACTCTTCAGTGTCTTTACCTAGAATAAATTTTAACCCTCACCAATCACACAGTTTTATCACAAATAAATTAACTTCATGAGCTACCTTCTCCAACTTGGTGATTGTCTCATCTCCTTCTGCTTTCCCTTGATCTTTGGCCTGTGAAGATAAAGGTCAGGAAGAGAACCCCAGAAATGATCACTGCTTTACTAGAAAAGTGAGAAGTTATGAATCATGATCATGTGGTTGCTCTGAGCGCTACAATTGCCAATAGCCAGATTACAGGTATGGTCAGTAGTTTACACAGCATTCATCAAATCCACTAAGGCTCAAAATTAGGCTCAAATATATGCACACACCCACACTAATATTTGGTTTAATGCCCCTTAGAAAGTTGCACCATTGTTTGGTTTCCTGTAACTGACCTGCCTTTAAATGTAGTCCACGAACTTAGGCACCCAATTCTTGTGTTTTAGCCATTACAGATGTATGCCATACAATCACTGCTCAGCAATGTGGAGAAAGAACATTTCAAAGAAATCATCAAAACCCCAAAATACCATGACATTCATGCCCAAGATGTAAACGTCTGACCACAACTGTTCGTACAGTTTGTGTCACCGTTGCCTTCCTAAAACCTTTGAATCATGAAAAGCTTTAGTTCCAATGCAGACCTTCTGAATCCTGTGCTGGTACTCTGAAGCTTTCCTCTTCAGTTCTTCGCTGGCCTGACGGGACTCTTTCAGTTCAGCCTCATAAAGGTCGCTACGGCGACGGGCAGCAGACAGGTCCTCTTCCAGCTGTCTAATGGAAACTCGCATCTCCTCCAGCTGGGCATGATATTCCTACACACAGGTAAGAGAAACCTTAGATGACTATATAAGTGAGGCTGAACACAAACAGAAATTAAAGCAAAGGGTCCAAGTAGTCCCACAAAACGCTGACCCAACAGCACATCTACCCGAATTAGGGACTCTCACATAATTCAGACTTGAATCTACATCAACCATCAGCAAACTACGGTCAGGAAGCTGGGAGCATTGTCCAATTGTGCTTTTACAAATGGTTTTGTACATGGTGACAAATAGGGCTTTCCAAATGCACAGTGACAGGACTCAACCTTGAAATAAGAAGGTTTCTTAAAGGTTTATGAAAGCTTACTAAAACATGTTGAACATACTGTAGACAACAAAGACAAACACTCCTTTTTGTCAGGTACAGGGACTGAACTGCAAGAAGGTCTGTTTCCTTAGAAGCAAAACAATGAACAAATGAGAGTTGAATTAATACTTGTGCACAATATTGCAAGGATTTAATATTTTAAAGCACTTAATCCAGGTAAATGGCCTGCATTTGTATAGCGCTTTACTCAGCCCCTAAGGACCCCAAAGCGCTTTACACTACATTCAGTCATTCACCCATTCACACACTGGTGATGGCAAGCTACATTGTAGCCACAGCTGTCCTGGGGGGGCACTGACAGAGGTAAGGCTGCCGGACACTGGTGCCACCGGGCCCTCTGACCACCACCAGTAGGCAAACATGGGGTTAGTATCTTGCCCAAGCAGCCAGGAGGCAGCCTGGGATCAAACCACCGACCTTCTGATTAGTGGCTGACCTGCTCTGCCACCTGAGCTACAGCCACCCAGGTAACTTAACTATATTTTTAGTAGCCATTAAGGATGCCCTCATTCCAGTGTAGCATATTTGGTTAGAGCAAATACTGCACGCTTTCTGAAACAACCTTAACATTGTTTGACTAGAACCTGAAGAAGATGTCCTTGTTAGAGATCACTGCATCATTTATAGCAGTCCCAGGCACATGTTCAAAACTCATCACATAGTAGAGGAAAATAAACGGTACATTTATGAAAAGACCGTTAAAAGGAGAAAAGAATGTAGAAACAATGATCGGCCACAGTCATTTGCACATGTCTGTTAAACAGTAATTAGTCACTGCATAACAAATCTAATTTTAACCACCTCATCTGCTTACAGGGTACATCAGCCTGTCTGTCAGTCTAATAAAAACTAGCATCATTGTGCATCCAGGGAGACCAATGCTCAGCCGACACAGATTTATGTCGAAGCACACAGCATCAGACATGGTGATCCGAAGAGTCCCCACATTGTCAGAATGTACTGCTGTGGGCCAGGAAGAAAAACATCACTGAGCTGGCTTGGCACCATGTTGAAGTAAACATTTGCCTCCACCATGACCACTTTGGCTTCATTAAAGCAAGGCAGTTTCCATTATAGTGACAATTCATTGGATCCGTAGGTACATCTCCCATTTGATAGTGACAATAATCATCATTATGGGTTAGAAATGTTTCTCCAATTCCAGTAATTCTTTAGCAGAACAATGATTCGGTCTAAAGAAATAAAAAAAAAAGTTTCAGTGTGCTAAACAAATACAGCTTGTGAACTGCTGAATCACAGCAGCGGTCTTTTCTTCACATGGAGCATAATTGTGGCTCACACACCTGCACAGAAAAAAAAAACTCTGAGACAAGACATGACATTCAAAACTTAGATAAGCTGATGCAATGAAGGCAGCCACTGTTAACACCTTCAAACTCCTAAAGACTGAGATCTTCATATCTGCGTTTACTGGCGAAGAAAAAAGCAAACAAAAAAAGAGTAAATAAATAAATCTTTTTTCTTTTCTATGCACATTTTTTTTAACAATTGATAAACTCAAAGGAAAAAACTGGAAAAAGAAGCAAATTGATGACATTAAATTGTTCCTACTTGTTCACTTCATAAGACAAATACACAAGGATCCATAAATGTATTGTTTCTAAGGTAGTTTACAATTTTCACCTCATTAGAGGTAAAAAAATTCTGATTCTGAATTGTGTTCTGATGTTTCAAACCTTGCTGTGTTTTTAATTTTATTTGGGTGGTGCGCTTACTTGGACCGCATTGTACCCTATCAGCTTAATGGAGCACTTCACTCTCAGAGTGCAGGGTTATTTGTGGTTCCTAGGATATTTAAAAGCAGAGCCTTCAGCTTTCATGTTCCTCTCCTATTGAACCAGCTTCTAGGTTGGATTCAGGAGACAGAAACTCTCTCTACTTGTAAGATTAGGCTTAAATCTTTTTTACTTCCTTTTTAGTTTTGCAGTTAGGGCTGGATCAGGTGACCCTTAGTTATGCTGCAATAGGGATAGGCTGTTGGAGACTTCCCATGACACACTGAGCATTTCTCCTTCACGCACCCCTTTTCACTCACTATGTGTTCTCCCCAAGCAGTCGCGGCAAATGGCCCCGCCCCTCCCTGAGCCTGGTTTTGCTGGAGGTTTCTTCCTGTTAAAAGGGAGTTTTTCCTTCCCACTGTTGCCAAAGTGTTTGCTCATAGGGGATCATATGATTGTTGGGTTTCTCTCTGTATGTATTATTGTAGGGTCTACCTTGCAATATAAAGCACCTTGAGGCGACTGTTGTTGTGATTTGGTGCTGTATAAATAAAACTGAATTGAATTAAACTGAATTACACACCACTTTGCATTTAATCATTAATTTCTGGCTCTCTTCCACAGTGTGTTTCAACCTGTCCTCCTCACCTCACCCCACCAGTCGCGGCAGATGGCCCCGCCCCTCCCTGAGCCTGGTCCTGCCTCAGATTTCTTCCTGTTAAAAGGAAGTTTCTCCTTCCCACTGTCGCCAAGTGCTTGCTTATGCTGTAGGTGACTGTGTGATTGGTGGGTTTTCTCTTCATTACTTCATTAGTTTTCTCTCTATAATATTAAAAAATTTGAATTGAATTTGTCTTAAATGTTGTTTTAGTTATTCCCACTCAGTAAGAAAAATGTTAGGCTCTTGAAACTTGCATGAGTTTGCAACTGATAACAATGAAAGTCAACAGGACACAGTCCTCCCCAAAATTTTCACTCATCCCATGGCTTAGTTTTGGACTGTTCCACAGAGGGACCTATTAAGATCAAAACTAAATTCAAACCATTGTTGGGCGGGTTTTTTGTTTTGTCTTGTTTTTTAAGTCTAACTCTAATTTTTTGTATGCAGTATTCTATTATGTATATATACAGACACAGTACATGCACTCTTTCTTGGTACTTTCTTAAATTTCATGACTTCTAACCTTTCTTTTGTTAATACAGCAGAAAAAGGAACCGTGTGCTTTTCTGTGGGTCTTCTTTACTCTTGTATCTTTAGTGAAACTGTCTCTTTCTATATGTTTGCAGGTCTTCCTGGCTTTGGCACAGAGTTCTTCTCTTTGTAAATGAATCTATCCCCAATCTCTCTTTGTTGATCCAACACTGCATGATTTTTTGCACAAAAGTGGTAAACACTGCAGTCATGTGACAGAGCGTGGGAGACAGATGCTATTCAAGATGAAATGCAGGATTTAGCTGGTGTAAATACCCTGCTGGGAGGCACCAGTGGGAACACAGAGCCGTATAATACACACGAGCAGCAGAAAACCCTCACAAATTTGACAGTGTAGTCTGAACTCTTTTTATTTTAGTCAGAATTTATCCATGAAGGGCTTCCATATAAGAAGAAACCTGAAAAAACACCTAATGATGTTTGATATTTTAGTACCCCCTGTTATGCATTACACATATAAGTCAGCACAATCAACCACAACCGTAATGTTAACTTAACTCAGTGAGACTGACTGTACTCTCAGGTTATCAGTCTGAGCTCTGCACAGTAACACGCTAAAATGAATAATAATACTGAAATGTTGAGAAAAAGACACAAACAGACACAAAAACAGCTTCCTCAGACTCCTGCTGAGGGATCCCCGGGGGCCACAGTATGCTTTACGCGAAAAGCAAGCTGAAAACTGATTCTGCTCTGTGTCCAACATCTCTGTAACTTTCCAAAAAGACAATGTGATAACTATCCTCACTTCACAAAGTGACTTTACAGCTTTGTGACAGTATATCACTCTCCATTTCAAGCTTTTTTCCCATTTTCTTCCCCCCCAGAAAATACTTCAATCACTTTTTTTCAGGACAGTTTATTAATCTGAGAGATATTTTGCAATCTCTTACATCACACAGATCGCTGTTTGTTTAAGGAGAATATGAAGTGATGGTCAAAATTTCTGTTTTCCAAACAGTATGAGCTAAGGCCCCAACACCTCATCACGACAGCCTGCCCACTGCATCAGCGGTCTCCTCACTTGTAGGTATATGGCTCTCATCACCATGGCAACCAGTTATATTCCCTGTATTCAGTGCTTGGTAACCAGCACTAGTGTAGGCTGAGGAAAACAGGTTGCTTTTTAAGAAAAAAATGGTGCATAATGCCAGGAAGATGATTTTTCATGCTCCTTATCTCTTGTCCTAAATTGTCAGTCTTGTATCATCTTGATTCTCACAGCTGGCAACATTCTTTCATGTTGTGCCGTCACCCCTGCAGAACTATACATGCTCGCACAAACACATGCCACACACTCATCACTTTTGATTTCATTAATTAAGAGCTGTGTGTACACTCCTGTCTCATTTGATATCAGACGTATTCTTGATTCCAAAGAGACACACTGAGCCGAAGCACTTTATAGACTCACTGTATTTTAACATCTTAAAAACTGCACAATCAACTTAGCCTAATAAAGCAAGGTCTTACAAACAGAGAAGTAAACTAAACCTTTGATGATCTTTTTCTCAGTCTTGTGGTAAACAAACCTTTTTCCAATAAAGCGCTGTACATGAACTCCATCCGTATACTGTAAATTGAATATATACATGTATAAAAAATGGATTTTCAAGGATTAAAAAAGACCACAATCATTTACATTAAGAGGGTACTCCAACATGAGGCATTTCTACACACTGACTGCACCCCTACAGCGTGTTGTGGGTAGGCATGGGAATCAAGAACCGGTTCCCGTAGAAAACTGGTTCCCAGTAGTCCAGTTCCTTGGAACTGTTAGTCTCCCTGCCTATCGATCCCGGTTATCGGTTCTTGCACTCTTGCCACAATCAGCTGAATTCAGAGGAGGAAAACAGCGATGCAGTCTAGAGCTTGGATATGCACATTTATTTTTATTGCACAAAAGAACGAGATAAATGATAAAGCTTAAAACTGCATCCAGGACAGAAAAAAACGCATTATGCTGCTAACACAACTTTCTTTGCAAGCATCTGCCAAGACAGCATGCTAACGCTAAGCTAGCCAAGAACCTAGCATGAAAGCTGAGTGAATGCAGCCAGACCCTGACCTTCAACAGGTAACAAGCAGATGAGCAGTCAGGCTGCAGCCTCCCTTTCTACCTGTTTATGTTTCTAAAGCAGAATCACTGCAGCGATCGCTTTTTTGAGCTGGGTTTCATCTGTGCTTTGTGCGGTCTGCTTTGTATTCTATTAAGAGAAAGAACTTAGAGATGTGTGTCCTCGTTAGGGATTTTTGTTGGTGTGTGGGGTTGTTTATATTGTAAAATAGTGATTATGAGACAGTGTTTTCAGCTTTTTACAGAGTAACATGAAAGTAATGTAACGAGTAGTACAACAAATTACTTTTTCCTGAGAGTAATTTAGAAACGTACTGCATTACATTAAAAAAAAGTGTGTATTATGTTAAATAATGACTTTTTGAGTAACGACTCCTCACTGAGCACAACAAAGAGGGGAAATAGCTCAGCAAACATGCACAAACATTTGACCCACAGCATGCAGTTCATTTGCATGAATGTAATTTCTTTGTTGCTGCTTAGTGATGGTGCTGACTCTCAAAACAGAGTCAATGAGAACCCAATGACAATCGATAAGTGATATAGATAGTGCAATCGGAATCACTAAATTCTTATCAACTCCCATCCCTAGCTGTGGGGTTTCAGCATCATGTGCCTGTCTAATTAACACTCACAACCCACACACTCAGCCTTGGTGGCTCGACCTGCTCCATCTGACTGCCATTATGAAATCCTCTTAAAATGCTCTTCTTTTTGAAAAACATAATTCGTTATTTATGTAATACAGTACTTCCCTTCACTGCAAAGTACTGCATGAATACTCATTGGAAAACGACGGGGAAAAAAACAGTCACTAAAGAAAAGTCTTTTCTCTCAAAAGAACAAAACTTAAATGAAATTCAAAATGACTGCAACAGTAGAGAGCTGACTAATTTCCTCATTAATTATTCAATTCTGAGCCCACAGCATCAGGCGTACTCTCAGCCAGCTGACCTAATGTGACACCCAAAATGTCGTCCTACCTGTTCTTTGATCTCCTGAAGTTTGTTGCTTTGCTCCCGGATGTCATGAAGGAGCTGCAGTGCTTTATCATCCTCCTGTGTCACCTCCATACGAGCCTGTTCCAAACTGCGCTTTAGACTCTGAAATCAAGACAAACTTGTGTTCAGTCAGCTGAACACAAATCATCCTGATATCAAAATCCTGAAATAAATAGTTCGTTAAATAGGTGTCGTTTCACTTTTTGGATGCTGTTGAATTGTACTATCATCAGCTAAATAGTATTTCCAATATCTTGTTCATCTACCATTGCATTTCAGTGAATTGACAACAGATGTCATAGTATATATGGCATACACACACATGCATATGGGGAAGCGGCCCATATGCTAGCGATTGTAGTAATACAAAGTTCTTGTAGAAGCAGTTCTTACCTCTTCCCAACCATCATGAGACACTTCTGGTGCTTGATTAATTCCAGTAGTCACACATCATAAAAAACATTAATATAAAATCTCTTGTTAAATCAATTTTGCCCCAAAATAAGGCTTGCTAAAATTTTCTCCCTGGTAGTTCAGTTTCAGTTTTGCTTTTAGCAAATTTTTCCATAGATTTCACACTCTTTCCAGTGCTATGTCTCTGTGTTATAAGCCCTGGAGATACTCACACTGCATTCGGTGATATAAGTGGCCAGATCCTGTTCTAGGATTGTCCTCTGAGTCTCTGAGGCCTTCAACTCTATGTCCTTTTGCTGGAGCACTGACTCAAGGTCAGACATCTTCCTCTGAATGAGCGAGATCTCTTGCTCAACCTGAAAACAAAAAACATCAGTGACCAAATTTTTCTAAATTTACTATATTTGTGTAATTGCCACAACACACATGCAATATGCGTATCTGTGTGTGTGTGTCTGTGTTAAAGTGCAGTAGACTTGTTTGGTGCCACATGTCATTGGTAGTGATTGATGTTACAATTACATTTGCCATTATAGCATTACAGGCCAAGAGGAGGGTTGGAAACCAGAGAAACAGCAGGACAGGCAGCACAGTCACAGATACTGTGACAGCGCTTAGTCTATGGCAGCACTAACACACAGTCATAATGCAGACACATGCTCACGAAAACACAGCACCACGGCATGGGTGTTGCAGCCAGTAAAACCAAAGGGTCAGTGTGGTACAGGAATCCAAAATGATGTGTCACTCACGAGTCTTTCAGCAGACAGCTCAGAGAAATACAGTGACATGAATAAAGGTGGACTGGTGTAAATCTGCACACATTTATATGTGACTCAGGACACTGAAGTACACTGCTCATTATATCTTCATCTGGTTGGGGCTTGTGGAGGTGTTATAAGAGGTATGTTTTGAGTCATACAGATTACATTAGCCAGATCTTATAAGTCAGCAAAGTTTCTTTCTGATAGGTTTAAATATGTGCTTAACAAGGAGATGGAGGTGTTGAAGTAGCTGAGACATTACTGCTCCCTCACTGATGGATTCTTTGTGTTACAAGCTGCTAGGTTTGATGCACTGAACCAGATGCCTAACTCTGAGTATTTTGATTTGAGTTGCATACAAAACAAACAGTCAATACAGAACTGAATCTCACCACCGATCAGTAGAGCACGTTCAACAAAATATTATATCTGTTTGTGAGAATTAACTTGTTTAAGTTATGAAATAAAATGGTAACATTTGTTGATGAGCTCATGCAGCAAAACAAACATTAAAAGGGACCATTTTTCAACTCCATATTTTTATTCTTGGACTAAACTAGCTTAGCATGATTCACAATTCATAATGATCCTTATTTAACTTATAAATGTCTGAGCACCTTCTCAGTTCAGTTCCCCTCACCCCGTACTCAGATGGGGGTGAAGGGACCCCTTTTCTGAGCCCGGTGCTGTGGGAGGTTTCTTCCTGTTAAAAGAGAGTTTTTCCTCCCCACAGTTACCATGTTGGATGTTGTGATTCGATGCAATATAAATAAAACTCAAGTGAATATTTTTAAGTGTTTCACCACTTGGATCAGCGGTCCCCAACCTTTTTTGCACCACTGACCAGTTTATGTGCAACAATATTTTCACGGACCAGCCTTTAAGGTTTCGCAGATAAATACAACAAAATAAAACCAGTACCGGTACCAAAAAAAAAGAAGATTTATTCATAAGACACTGGAAACTGAGTTAATGATAAAAACGATAAAAAAATAATGCTAAAAACCGCTAAAAATCCTGAAAACCATAAATTTCACACCTGAACCTCAACTCTCTCGCAGCCCGGGACCAAATGACTCACGGACCGGTACCGGTCTGTGGCACGGGGGTTGGGGAACGCTGATTTAGATGATTCTACTTTCGACATTTATCATGACAACTTTATGAGAACGATTACGTGGCCTCTTTGCTAAGCATCAGTTACATCACATCAGTCAGGATTAATTACTATATTTTTCACAGCAGTTGCTGAACTTCAGAGATTGGTATTCTTACCATAGCTGTTAAAGGTAAAGCACATAGTGTAGCCACAAGGGTAAATAGCCAGAAATTCCAAAGATACAGAAACAGACGTCAGGCAAGGCAAACTGGCAAACAGATGGCTGACTCTAGAAACAAACTCTTACCATGTGAAAAGTTATACCTGTGACATGTGTCTGGCAATCCTGGCCTTTGTTTTGGTGCTTTTAAAGTAATGAGGCTGTGCCAAAGGAGATGGTCTTATCGGGAGAGTTGATAGATGCAGTCATTAATCTGTAGGTGAGAGTGAACGGATAGCAGTTAGAGACACATTACAATAAACAGTTTCTGCTAATCCTCTCTTGAAATATGAAGGGCTGACTCAGTGCTCTTATGTAAAACACTTACCTTTCATAATCATACTGTATAGATGACTTATTCCATAAGTCAGTTGGGATATTTTACCTTCTATATTTCCTGTGACCATACATAACAGAATTCATGTGTTTAAGTGTCAACATATTTAACTAGTAAATAAGTGGCATATTGTCAAAACTGTTTACTGCATGTAGTGACTCGGGCAAATGTACCGTGATTACATACACTTTAAATCCCAACTCAAATGCTCACTTTCATACCAAAAATAGCATTTATCAAACAAGCACTGAAGACTTGTGAAATTCACATAGCACACAGTCATTCCAGAGCAGCGACACTTTATACATTAACACTTACTCCATTAACATGATAACACAGATGACTAGAAGAAAGGATGCTGTTCACAGCTTAGATATTTAGTAAGCAAACCACTGTGCTGATCAAATACGTGATCATATATTCTCTCCTGGCAGAGACTATAAATAGCCTGCTTGTGTTCACAACAACAGCCTCTTTTACCACCACTGGATATATTTGGCAGCTTTTGTGATCAAGTAGCATGCACAAGAATGAGTGGCAGAGGCAGGATGTCTATTAAAAGCACAGGCTCACCTCCCACTCCTCGCTACAGTAACAAGCTCGGCTCAAGCTCAACTACTGTATGTGTTCTACTGCCGCTGCACTGTGTTCATAAGAGATTTAATTTACTATTCAAATGCTTTATTATTTCGTTTTAAGGCCATCTAGTTTGGTTCTTCTGATTTTCTGCCATAAAAATGCTGTAGCAGTGGGGTGGGGGATGGTCATATTAAAGATGGTGAAATTTCAAATAATAAAGTCAGAATATGTACAAGTAATGTTTAAACTTAGGGTTTAGATGGCTGGTAATGTCTCTAAAGAAATGAACATAGTAGGAACACTTCCATTTTTTGACAATCCTCTGTTAGTGAAATTTTGCTATTTTTTCCATAACCAGGATGTTTACTAGAAGATTGCATAGATTTCTAAGTGGAAACTAAGCTATGCACACTTTGCAGATGAACAACACACACTGTGAACTTCTAGAGACGCCACTGGTGCTTACTAATACTTCCTCCGGAAATCTGACGTTCTGTAATCATCATGCTTCGAGGGTTTTTTTTGAGTGTTCTGTCCGGTATCACAACAGGCCACGCAGCATGTGCCCAAGCTGCATCAGCCTAGAGTTCAAGTTTCACTGGCACAACATGATGCAGGAGCAGGTGGCTTGTAATGGGTGATGATGCATGAGGTTAGCTTCCTCATGCACCTGATGATTTTTCAGCCTGTAAGCACATCACGTCAGAGGTGCGTGTTCCCTCTGTATAGTTTATATGAGATGTCAAAAAGTCCCATTTGTATTCGACGGTGACAGTGCGGTTAGAAAAACAATTTTGCAAGTGTGATCCCCAAAAGATTTTCACTCCTGTGAAATTGTTTTGACTCAGAGAGGCACAGAAGATTTATGTGCCTTTGGTTCATGTCTGCTCGTGGGTCTAAGAGGCTCAAAGCCACTAATGAATCTATATGTGCTGATACTTCTTAACAATGTGGAGAACTTCATCAGCAGTCAGCCAGTGGTAAAGTTGGTGGTTATGGGTGCCATCCGAGCATGAGGCACCAGATGGGATTCAGATCTGGCTGTCTTCCTCTAAGATTCGAGTGTTAGCTGACTGCCCATAATGAGCTGAGCTAACAGACTGTGCAGCTGGGCTCTCCTCAGCAATAATTAGCTCCCAGAAAGCAATTACTAATAACTATACTTTTAAAACCTCATTGCAACAACAGGAAAGACAGTTTGACCTCTGAGCTAGCCAATCTGTATCTATTGAACATCTCTAGATTTCTGCTGTTCAAACTTAACAGTGCTCAAATCCTGAAAACAGTTTGGCGTGCTAGTGCAATCAAAACAACTCCAGAAAAACTTTAAATGAGACAAATGAGAGCTCCGAGAAGAACACTGGCTTCATTCGAAGAGCTCTTTTTCGTGGGTTGAATAATGCATGCTGGGCTGTGAGTCAGAGTTGTTGAAGAGGAGGAGAGTGGAGAGAGGTTGCATCCCAGTCATGGTGTTGCTCCACATTCAGTCTAGGTGACCAAGGGCCACGGCCACTGTATGGGCTGTAGGCAGCGGTGAATCACAGACCTGTTGCAACTTTGTAGTGGCACAGATTCTCCCTAAGAACAAGCTCAGTGTCTCTCTTTCAACCACTTCCCTCTAAGTTGATCTTTCAGGCCATCTTTTCCATGTATACTGAGAGATTTTATGCTGATTTTCATGACAACGACAAATTAACAATACCCCAGTGCAAGGCTCTCAAGCTCCACAGTTTCCTGCTAGCATTTTAGTTTTGAAGGCTACTACTAATGTAGCCTTATCCATGTTATTTGGTGCTTGACTACAGGAATATTAATTTGAAGGTCCATCATAGGCCTAGTGCATGGGAATATCAGAATCAGATATAAGATACTATTTTCCATAAGATAGAGGTTTTAAGGCAATGCAAGTGACACTAGAGGTTCTTATACTTACAGCATGAAGAACTAGCACACTCAGAGTAAACACTGGCCAGAAATATCATTTGTTACATAAGCATTACAGGAAAATTCCACCCTGAAACAGTTAAAATGGTATTCAGAGCTACACTTCAATGCTTCCAGTTACCAAGCAGCCAGTTGTAGACAGATCTGCTGCCATGTTAAAATGTGCAGACCTTAAACTAAAGCCACAGTTAGACTTTAATCACTAACCGACTGGTTAGCCTTCCTAAAACCTTCATTGATGGTGATAACTGTCCTATATTCACGACGTGGCACCAAAAACACTTTTACTTTTAACTAGCTCCATCAGTGCTACAGACTAGCTACTGAATGCTCCGGAGCTCCAGAGTTAGCCATTTTCAGCGATCAAATTGAATGAATGTCACAATTTATGCTGAGCATTTGGAAAACCACTTCACAAATCTAGCTCATCATTATACTTCAAATCCAAATGACAAAGAGGAACAGTGTGGGCTTCTAAAGGAGCCTTTTGGGGAAATGACACTTGAGGATGTGGAGCAGCCGAACTCTCTCTCGTCGCTGCTCACGTTAACATTGGAAGATCTTTTCTGCCGAGAGTTTCTCGGTGTCTTCTATTCCCTCTTTGCCCTCTACCATCAGACTGGCCTGCCTCCGCAAACAGGAAACTAGAGATGAAACTCCAACAAACCAACCCTCTTGATGAACTGTTTTACATTAAATATAGTCAGAATACTATAGATGAAGTTTAGAAACAGTTTTTTAGTTTTTTCAATTGTGAACTATTACAGCCAAGTGGATGGTTAAAGTGAGCTAAGATCATCTGAAAAATCCTTACATGATAAATAGTCATGTCAACTTTGTTTCAAAACTTCCCCACTCTTAGTATAGATAGGCAGATGTTTGAAAAAGCCTGATGTGATCGTAATCTGACCATTTACAAACAATGGTGAGTTTGAACACAACCCTAGGGAGTGATAGCCATCTGTATGAGTGTATGCTACAGTAAGCACAGCGATGAAGAGAGATGGGCAAACAAAGGCACAGCATTTCAGTGTCGTGACCAAGAACAGTGCTCAGCCCTGACAGACGGGATACAGCTGCTGCATAAGCTCAGCGCTGCCTTAGTTATCTCGTAAGTCTATAAATCCTCAGCTGTAGTGTCAGACAATCAATCAGTCAACTAATGGTTCCAGCTTGCTTAAAGGGGAAATAATGCACTGTCACACCTGAAAAGCAATAAAATCCTGGTTTCATTCTTTCCCCGATCCAGTAATCACCCTCACTCATTCTTTATCCTTGACAGAAACCCTAAGTAAAATAGTATAACACTCACTCAGCGACTGCTACAGCTGACAGGTTTCCTACGAAGCTCTTTAGAAGCGGCACCTCCTCGTCCAGTAAGCCCATTCATGTGGGGTCTCCCTCAGAAGCCACCAGCCGGAATGAGAGCTTCGCTGGTTCATCAAATTCGGGGTTGTCATCCTCACTGGGGAGAAAGTAGAGCTGAAAGGAGAGAGAGTGAGAGAGAGAGATAGAATGAGAGAGAGTGAGGGAGAGAGAGATGCGCTGTGGCAGGGCAGAAAGCTGCGAGGCAGTGAGAGCGACCGGAGATTACTGCTTGCAGAGAGCGGAGAGAGGGAGGGAGTGGAGGACTACATAGAAAATGCATTGTAGAGTAATGCAGCAGACCAGATCACATACCATAGTGTGAGAGGAAGCTCTCTCTCTCTCGCTTGTTTGTCATCCGTTCACCCTTACCGTTCCCCAAATTCTGTCTTCCTCTCTATTCTGTAGCAGCCAGAACTAATCACACTAATGTAGGCAGCCTGATCCACGTCCTGTACATCATTTAGTTTGCTTAACACTTCTTAAACAGGGCACCTCATTAGTTTCTAAATGCAATGACCCTCACTAAACAGCTTCTAATTGAGGAGCAGAACTGCACTCTAATAACTGACAGGACAAGAGTGCTATTACAGCAAATATCTGTTTTCATTTTCAAGTTGACGGAAAAAGACTCAAGTCATCCAAGGTTGGCAGCCAAATATGGTTTGTAACCTACAATAGTATTCCTTTGAAATGCTTTAAATCAGCAAAGTAATTAATCAGTCCATTTCCATGGACTGTGAAAGACTTTTCCCACATAAAGCAGGAGCTGTGAACAGCTGAGTCAGCCACATGTTGCATTTTCACATATATTTTCCCTCTTTTAGCTTAAACTCAGTAAGGCCCAATAAACCATAATGGTGTCTAATAGCTCTGTAACAAAGTACACTTAAAGTACTGAAACCAGGTGCAATACACATTAAAGTATTATTGCACATGGGCTAACAGAATAATGGTACATGTCATCTCACAACTTAACAAGGTCCCTGGTGTCTGGCACACTAGCCTGGACTTATCTCTATTTATTTATTTTTTTATCTTCATCCAAATGTAATCTAAGTGACACGTCACTGTAGCACTGACTTGCAAACTACACGCGCACAGTGACAGATTACACACTCAGTAACAGATGGCAGAACCTAACCTGGCAAGCAGTACTACATCAGCGCAACAGAAGGGACAAAATGCTATCAAGGTGAAAATACAGTACTGTACATTTAGTGAGTGTGACAGTAATCAGTGGCAGACAGAGAACATGGGCAGTATTCACTTATGCTTCGTTATGGCTGCTAATTAGATCGCCGTGTCTTTCATACTTAAAAAAAGGTTATGAAATCACTGACTTAGTTGTGTAACAAAAGCCATCTTTTTTCTTTCTTAAGGCCTGCATACCCCCATATGTTGGCCTTGAATCAGCTCACACCTCCACTTTCTCATCTCCAACTCTGCACATCCTCCTTGCTGTAGGTAACGGACCAATTTTGCCTCTTTCCTCCTTGAATTTGGCGCATTAACAACACTTTTGAGTTGTTTCAGTTACTGTGAAACCTCCTGTGTCTGCAAAAACACACATACAAGAAGAGCCCTTAATTATAGAGTTCAGCATACAGACCTTGGGATGACACTCAGAAACAGTGCACACACCTGCTATGGAAACCTGAAAACCAAAATCTGTGGAGTAGAGTATTACAGAATGTTTGTTTTGTTTATCCTTAAATATCTGAAGGAAAAAAATGTGTGATGATTTATAAATAGAGCTACTTCTAGCTTACGCCACTGCACAATCCAGCATGTTATTAAAGGTATGTAAAGTTTCCACTTGGTACTTTTCCCAATCTTTATAGCTAATATATATACAAGTGTGGATCTACATTGAATAGAACGGTAGAAATTGACCTGTCATTACAAGTTAGTCTGATTACAATTAATATTAAAGTCACAATGAAGTCAATTTACTGACAAAACTGTTCATGGAATATTTTAGTTAGCATACTTTACTGGCATTAGTGTGAAATAAGGCTGCATTTTCAAAGTGATCTTGAGTACTGGGCTGAGCACAGGCATCATACTGATGTTACCTAGCAACAAGGTATTGTATGTGTCTAAGACCACAGCTTAATTCTGAAGTGAAGATGGAAAATAACAGGCCTTTTCCAAGGCTGTTTTCACTTGTATTTCACTGTAATGTACACCACTGTAAAGATTTACTCCCAGATCACCTCAGATCCATATTGTATTGACTGATGATTGGTGTCAAATCGTTTTAAAGCGAGGATTCTTGAATTTAGGGGTTATTTTGTTCCTGTAAACATTAGGAAATATTTTTTGAGCATACGACTGGCAGAAACAATCAACAGGGAAAAACTGAAATTCCCAGAAAGAGCAGTACCTCTTCTGCAGGTGTTACAAGCTTTCCAAGTCATTGACCAGAAGGAGCAGTGCAAAAACACTGCCACCCACTGGCAAAATAATTTATATAGCATCATTTCTGCATTCCGTATGTTCTGTTATGTTGGTAGAGGGTGAGGGCTATCAAGGAGAAATACAGTAATCTAGAGGTTTGAAGAGCCTGGTTCTGTTACATAACAGGAAGCCAAACCTTGCATCAGTTGAAAAAAAAAGGCAAAGTCAGGCCTGTATGACTAAGGGTTGGTGTTACATAAGCACAGAACACAAAGTACTAAAAGACTGCTCATATTCACTCCGAACTGTCACTATTAAGGGAGCTAATTTTGCTCTTTAGAGGATTTTAAAATTGATTACTCAATCAGTTAATTAGGCAACTGACGTGAAAAGGGGATGGAGAATTGTCACTCACAATCCAGCACAGGCAGAAAGCTCTTCGTCTTCTTTTGTTGGTCGTTCTGACTGCTCATAAATACTGAAGCTTCACAGAATATGTCAACAATTTACATGTTTTGCTCATGAATCTCTATAATAATCTTCACTTATTTCAAAACATTTTGTACACAAAGGGATTGGCTATGATTCAGAAAGAGCTCAGATACAGTTTTATAGCATAAATATTTATAACACATCACAACCCTAAAATACTTTTTAGATCTGTGCAGGAAGTGAGCTGCAAGTAGTGAAAGTAGGATGATCATCTCTTATTCATCACTTGGGGAAGGTGGATGTAATATCATCATTTTTTCCACAGAGGGAGCCACAGTCTATAATAAAGAATCACCGGGGTTGGTCTGATTTGTGTCCCTTTGATCATCAGCCCTAATAATAAGCTTTAAGCAATTGATTAATCCCTTATCCGTCAAAAAAAGAAGTAGAAGAAAAAGAAAAAAAATATTTTTCATGATTTCTCTTGCATATAAAAACGTTGGTATCCTCTAAAGAAATTTTTACCCTCTATGAAAAATTGGAAAAGGTTTCAAACCTTGTTTTTGACCAGGGGGTTTGCATTTACTTAAACCTTAAAAATGACTATCAAAAAATAAAAGGAAAATGAATAAACTTATAGTAACAAAGATTAATTTAAAATCCTTCTCCCCACATACAAGGTCTTGAATAACCAGGCCCCATCTTCTCTTAAAGACCTTATAGTACCATATCACCCCAAAAGAGAACTTCTCTCTTTGACGGTTGGTTCCTAGTATATTTAAAAGTAGAATGGGAGGTAGAGCCTTCAGCTTTCACCTACCTTAGTTAGGCTTTCTTCCACAGTGTGTCTTTTGTCCTGTCTCTCTAACCTCTTTCCCAATAGCAGATGCCACTCCCTGAGCCTGGTCCTGCCAGACGTTTCTTCCTATTAAAAGTAAGTTTTTCCTTCTCACTGTCCCAAAGTGCTTGCCCATAGGTGGTCGTGTAATTGTTGGTATTTTCTCTCTATTATTGCAGAGTGTTTACCTTACAATATAAAGTGACTTTAGGCAACTGTTGTTGTGATTTAGCACTATATAAAAAGTTTGAACTGTACAACTATTTATCTATAGGACAAATGTTATAATTTCTCCTTATATTTGCGAGCAACAGTAGGTATTACATTAATACGGATAAATTCATTAAGCTTAGGTTTATCAAAGCAGAGCTTATCCACTGAGCTATGGTAGCACCCCCATCCACAAAGTTAGGCCATGGTGGGCCAGCAGGCCGTGACCCACTTCTTTTGTGCTCCCAGTAGAGCCTTTGTTTGTAGGACCCTAACCCCATCTTTAACCCCATCCCCCTCATTACTACATACACACGTTACAGTATCTGTGAAGGACTTAGCGAGTCCATTAAAAACCTTTAACTTGTAAACACATGACCCTAAACCTAATCCCTGTGCGCTTAATCCTTTATTTATCAACCACCCTGAATTTATCTCTTAAAGCAGTTAATAAGCAGTTTCCTATCATGCATTGCTCCATTTTCTTCCTTATGATTTGTGTTAGTTTATATTTAGTGGACGCTTTTGGAAGACAAACTCCTGGGTGGACGGAGGTCGCAGCACCGACTCTGCCCACCTATTTATAACTACTAATTAATATAGCCTAATGCTAAATTTGTGTAAATTTGACAACAATTAAATCAGCTATATCTTGATACACGGTGTACAGACATTTCATTTCACAGACAGCTGTTAGCTCATTGTGCTAATTGGCTTCTCTAGAAACATCTGAGAGGCTGTGTGTATTTTTCAAAGAACGAAAAACAAGTTATAAACTTACTCATCCCCAAAATGTATCATATGTATCTTATGGTGTAAATAATGACATTTTTTTTTTTTCAAATAAACTTATTAATAACAAAACGTAATATGATAACCTTACTGGTCACTTTGCTTTGGTATGCTAAATGTCCGCGTCATCAAATATCGTGATAACTTCGTGTTGCAGACTAGTTTTACCAGAAATACCCCTGAATGTCCTCTGACACTGTAATCCAGCTATACCTGTAGTCCAAACATACCCACAAACAAGCAAGATGTGTTTATGTAGGTAATAGTCAAGATTCTTTATTTGTCAAATGCATAGTTATACGAGCACAACGCGCAGTGAAATTGTGAAACGCTCCTCGAATGTGCATAAAGGTGACATTATATATAGTAAGTAGTGAATTATATACAAGTAAATTAAATAAAACAATCTGGAATTTTGGAATTAAATGTCTGAAAATGTACATTGTGCGAATGGAATGTTAAATGTACTGACAGAGCAGTGCAGGTAGGGTAAACAAGTGCCCACAGTGATATAAACAGAGTAATACACAGAGTGACCAGAGTAGTACAAACGGTAATGTACAAGGTAATATACACGAGGTAATGTTATACGTAGCTAATACACATAAATGTAAATTTGCTGAAGTAAAACCCTTACTTTTCTGTTATCAGGAAAAAGATCTATATATTAACACTAGGGCCTATAGTAAATAACTGATGTTTATCCGAGAAGCTTCTTCTTCTTCTCGGGTGAGAGGTGAAACGTCTTCAAGCAACTCAAAGAAGTCCAGACGCTTTTCTTTCCAAGCTCCTTAAACTACGATGACCTGGATGACTGAGAACCTTCACAGACATATTTAAACTCTAGTTTTGTTGGGCCCATGTCGTGATTGTAGTTTTTTTTTTTAACCTTTTCTTTGTTTTTATTTACCTTTTGTTCATTTACATAAATGCATGTTTATCAGCCTATTTATTTGGACCAAGCAGAAAGATTCTTTTTTTAAAAATTGTAAAAGCTGAAGTTTATGAAAAATTAATCGGTGTAAAAAAGTTGTTTTTTCTTGTTTTCTTTTTTCTTTTTTTAGGTGTCCGCTTGTGTGTGTAGGTTTTAGGCTCCTGCACTACTGAAGGCAGCACAGTGTTTTCATTTTATTCCTTCACGTGCTCATTTACTGGATGTCACAGATGTGTGTGTGAAGCACCAAAATATGGCGCTATCATTTTCAGCCAATCGGCTGCTCGTTTGTAACAGGTTTCAGCTGGCGTCACGGCCGTGGCGGAAACGCGCATTAGGAAAGGAAGGAGGTTATGAGAGGCATCGTGATCGCGCTTATCATGTTTGGCTGCTAAGTTCCTCCGGTGTGTCAGGCCGATCATTATGGGGGATCCAGGACCCCGAGACGGGATGGACCCTGACCGACCGACGGCTGCGAAGAATTCACTGAGGCGGTTCATACCGGGATAAAAATATTTTTTGTGAGCAGTCATAAACAAGCAGTCAGTGAGCTGCAGAGGAGGCGGTGTTTGCTGGGATTCAATCAGAGCCACAGTTGCGGCTGGTAGGTTAACGAGGAGAGGGGGACGTGAGGAAACTGGGAAGGCAGCACTTTTTAAACACCTCGGGATCCGAAGGGCGACGATAATGGATGAATTGTTGATTAGAAGCCGGCCCGGTCAGCCCAACACAGTCGGAGCAGGGTGGGTTCATCCGGTGTGAAATCAGTCGGCGGTAATCTGTTGGCCTCTCCTCCGCCGGGCGGCGATGTCCGCGTTCTGCCTAGACCTGCAGACGTCTGCCGTGGTTTCAGCACCACTGGAGCTGGACAGCGACTGCATGGAGTCCCGGGCTAGCCCCACCGCTCAGGAGCCCGGCGGCTTTCAGGGTCATCCGCTGCGGCACGCCGGTTCCGGAGGCCTCGGCATGGCCTTGGAGGAGGAACTGGCCATGCTTACCGGGGAGCGGGGAGGTGAGGAGCAGCTGTCAGACCCAGAGACGCCTGCGGTGGGGCATAACGCAGACTTGCTGTCGCTCTTTCGCCAAAAGGAAAAAGACTTGGTTTTAGCTGCTAAACTCGGCAAAGCGTTGCTGGAGAGAAACCAAGACTTGACCAAGCAATATGAGAAAATGCACAAAGATCTCAACGAGAAATTGGAGGTAATCTAAAGAAAGTACGCCTGACAAGTTAATACAAGTATCGTTTTGGTTTGTCGTAAAAAGAAGTGTCAAGTTTAGACCTTCTTTGGAAACAAACTCAGGAAGAAATGCTGCCTGCAGACTTGCAAGTTGTGTCATTGTACACAATGTGCTCCAAGCCTGGTTATAGTATACAGTGTAGATAGACATGCTGCTCAGTCCAGTCTATGGTTAGATTGACCAGCACAGCATTCACTATAAACTCATCATGTTTACAATGAAGGCTTCACAGCTGATCTTTTGTTCTTGTTGTCTTCCAAATGCTTCACACAACCAGGCACATGGGCCGAGAAAAAACAAATCACATGGAAAAACACAGGGACTAATCCTGTGGCTGTCCAGGGCCTAGTGGATCTGCTGTACATCTGTTCATCCCTTTGATCCATATTTATCCTCAGAGAAGCTGAGCCCTAACATCTCCTTATCATTGATGTTGTTTCTTTTCTTTTTTTGGGGGTCCCTAGCAGTGCTTGATGTTGTTTTGTTGTTTTGTTTTGAGTCTCTGTGATACCTCTTTTTTGTGGTTGCTTCAGCCTAGCACCATAACAGCTGGCAGCTGCTGGTGGTGCAATGCACATCTGTCCACTGCTAACTGCAGAAAAAAGAAGCATCTTATTATCTGAACTGTCACTCCAATAGCTAGGGTCATATCTGTTCAGTGGATTCAACTGGTGTTTCCAGTCTCAACTTTTTTTTGTTTGTTTTTTTAACCACGAATACATTAACATGTTTGCCCAAGACAGATTTACTTTCTCAGTCCATAGAACCACCAGTATTTGTCATTGTGACACCCTCAATCGTCTTTTTTGGTACTTGTGTTTAAAGTTAAGGGTTTTAAACACGATGACCTCTTCTTCTTGTCAACATAATGCAGCACTTGGAGCAAGAGAAGCATGAGCTGCGACGGCGTCTGGAAAGCCGGGAGGGGGAATGGGAGGGCCGGGTGGCCGAGCTGGAGACGGATGTCCAGCAGCTGCAGGGCGAGCTGGAGCGACAGCAAGTCCAGCTGAAAGAAGCTGACAGGGACAAGACCAAGGCCATCAGCGAGCTCTCAGAACAGAACCACAGACTGCTGGAGCAACTCAGTAGGGTGAGGAATGCTTCAGCCTGTGTTCTTGTGTGCATGTTTGTGCTTCAAATGTGTTGCTTCAGGCTCCCTGGGCCACCCTCAAGGAAGATTTAATTAGGCTGGGCTTTGACTCATCATACCACGTGGTCTTAAAGCCGCTGTAAATGCCCTTACACCCTACCTAGAAACACGACTCACAGAAATGCCAGTATGTGCATCTGTGTACCTGAATAAGTGTTTCTCCCTGGCCTGGCTTCGGGGCCAGTGAGGCCACAACTCAGTTTGCCTGGCTGGCATGACATAAGGTGCTCAGCCAAGTGAGGATTCATCACCCCTTAGGGTGGATCTATCTTTATTCAGCTCATCTCTCTCTGACTTCACCTGAATTATGCTAACTCATCAATATAAAAGTGTAGCTTCCAGGTCTTAAGCTGAATAATTTAGAACGATTGGACTGCACACTTATACAATAGCACTCTGCATATTGACAGGTAATTTGAGTGCAGTTATTATGACTGGCACAGTAGAAAAGGTTTCATAGCAGATCTCCAGACAGACACATTACAGTAGATGAGCACACAAACGTATAATATAGCAGCGATCGGGGTCACCATGAAAGCTTCAGGCTCTATCCTTGTTGGATATACTGGAAACACATTAGGGTGAACTGAGTCTGACAGCAGGTGGAGACTGACAGAAGTGAGAATGCTAATGTTTGTAGCCAGAGCTGATTAAGCCTTCCTAAGGAGCTCAGTACAACACCTCAATCTGTTCAATCAACATCAAAACAAGCAGCCTCTATTCAGACCGAGTGCACGCTTAATTGCTCTATTAGAGTGTCCTTTTATTCACACTGTTCACCTCTGTGATAATTGCATTGGCACTTAAATAATATTAAACAATTGTTTATGATTTTGTGTTTGGTGGCTAAAGGTCATCGTATTTAAGAATTGATGTCATAGGAATGCTGTGCTTTCACAGAGCAGAATGCTGCTTCTGTTTGTGGCTAGATTTGGTGGCTTGTGGTGTGCCCTGTTCCTTTGCACATGAAATTTGATTGCCCCCTCCCAGAATTAAATTGTCATATCAATGTAACCGTGGGTGGAGATCATGGGGGGACGGTGGTGGCCAGATCCCCCTTTCTTTGTGTCGTCTTCCTTAATGGATTATCTTAAGTATGATATTTAGCAATGTAACAATATGCCCTGAAGTCCTTTTGTGCTAATTACAGCAGATGAACAACTATATATTCTACATGTTGAACAAATGGACTCCCCCTCATATGCCTAACAGTGGTTTGGTCCACTTTCTGTCTCCTTTATAACATCTTTGCTTTTTAAAAGTGACCTTTAAAGAAAGGACCCACAAAGCATCGTTCGTTTCATACGTCACTCAATAGCACAAAAAATATTTACAGTTGTAACCACGCTGCATTTCCTAAGATCCAGTACCTCGCTGTTGAATCAGTGTCGCTGCCATCACCTCTTACCGGCCAGCTATGTGATAGAGTTCATGTTTATGGAGGCTGGAAATCTGTCCAGTCGTATAGTTTTATATTTATTTCAGACAGAATTTTATGATTTTTTTTGTTTTACTCCTGGAAACGCCCCTGATCCTGCTCATCTCGCACGTGAGAGAAACATACAGCACCTGTAAGGCTAGTGTAACAACTTGAAGGCTGTAAACAGAGGCATCATTGCACTGACTGCTGTCATGAAGCTTTACAGTGGGTGCTGAAGCTACAATTTAAGATGCCCCAAGGCCTCTGGACAGAACGACTGACAGGCCTGTACAGGTGCTTTGATAATGCCGTCACTACTGCCTCTGATGACCCTCAGGATTGTGTGTGTTTCCCCTCCTGGGAGAAGATATGATCTGCTCCCAGGCACATGGGAAAGGCCCAGTGTAGTTGATTTTTAACCCACAGTTTCCCCCCTCATCTTCATCAGGTTAAATCGGCCTCCTGAGCTGTTTTGCCCCAACACCACGATCACATTGCAATCAAAGGGCGGTGCTGGACAAGTCAGTTACTGTGGATTGCAGCAAAAGTAGGCACTTAGAATAATTAAAGTGGATTTAATTTCACTGAAATCCTGGCATGGAAAACTATGAAGATATTCCCAGAAGTGGTCTGTGTTATGTTTTGAGGAGGACAGCAGATCTTGTGGTCGCAGGGAAATTCATGAGAACAAATTGACTGCATCGATCCAGATCTCATGATTCAGGGCGCTGGGCAGACAGAGGAAGACCTGCTGGTTAGTAAAATAATGAGGTCAGCCACAGTGTTCTCACCATCTCACTTTATTCTTTCTTCTTTGCGTCTTTCTTCTTTTTCTTTCTCTCTCTGTCTGGGCTCATTACTAAGCAATGGCCTGTGACTAAGTAATATTAGCTGTTTACATGTCTGGATGAATGGAGGGAATGTAAGCCTACCCCGAGGAAACTGTGCAGTAGTAAAGCCACAGACGGCCTTTCATTTTCATCTGACCTGTTTCTTGTAATGGTTAAATTTTCTAGTGAAACAGATTTATAATAAAAGTGGATCTATATGTTGTCCTATTAACCCTGTTAAATAGGTTGGCTAAGTGATAACTAGCTTGTCACTGTTGCCTCCTAAAAATCACAATGAAGCACATCTACTAATTGTTTTCAATCACGTTGCTGGTTTCTAAAAAAAAAGGGGGAAAAAAAGAAGTTGGGATGTTTTGCAATCATCATTCATTTTTAATTGAAGACATGCCAGATGTTGCAACTGAGAAATTAGATAATATTTCAAAGTTTTTCATTTCATTCTGACATCACGTTTGAAAATAGTTGGGACAGTGACACGTTTCACTGTGTTGCATCACTTGTTTTACTAATGTCGCTCTGTAAGCATCTGGAAAGTTGGATTTTGGAAACAAATGCAAAAGTCTAGAGTGCAGGTGGGCGGGCACAGCTCACAAAGTATTATTTTTGTTTAGTTTTCATTGTGGAGCCATGTGATTGGATGATGTGCACAATGGTTAATTTCTGGATGGCAGATGTCTCTCTAAACCCTGTGTATAATAAACACAGGGTTTGGTGTCTTTGCAAACATGCAAGCCACCTAATGGACTTTTCTACTGGGATTGATGGTGGGATTTGGTCACTGGTGACAAGCAAGACAGTTCCTTAATAGGCCTAAATGATCATCCAGTTCTAAAGGTCTAATAACACACACAGGTTCAGTACATACTCCTCATAAGGAAGCACAGAATGTCTCTTGACTATCAGTAAGCTGCATGCTGTCCTTGTGACTTATCATGAAATATCCAGTACCATCAGTAGATAGTCAGGTCATGGTATTCCCAAAGCCTCCACACAGACTAATCTTTTTCAGAATTCCTCAAATAGTGAGATCTCACCAAATAAAAGACCCCCCACCCCACCCCCAAAACAAACAAACAAACAAAAAACAAACAAACAAAAATCCACAATACAATATTTTCCTAGTCTTCAATGCACTAAATGTGTTGTGTTATCACAACTGAGTTTCTACATTTGATAAGCTGTATTTGAACTGTCCATTCTTGTTTACATTTTACATAGCCTTGCACCTTTTTTTGGAAAAGTGTCATATATCAATGCACAAACAAGTGCAGCCACGGAAAATCCAGCCTTGTCTCTAATTTAATCACAGAGATCAAAATCGGGCCTGTTAGTCAATGAAGCATAAATATATGGATTAATAAAATGTAGAAGCAACAAAAAAAGTCATGATTACCATTACCATTAATTATATTTGCAGGTTTATTTTAGCTTTTATTTTTCTGGTGAATCACATTAAGGTCAATTTGTGAATTGATCTCAGCTTTTTTAGACAGTTATTTTATTAAATGCTAAATATTTAATGATTTATGCTTTTATTTATACATATGCCCATTAAAAAGTCTGTTTATGTAGAATGGTCGGCTTTTCAGAGGAAGTAAAACCTACAGGCAAATACAAGAAAAAAGAGTGTTTTGCTCTTTTAACAACGCAGGGATCAGCTCTTAACAGACTCTTTTCAATTGGCTACAGTGAGATGACCTTGACAAGCCAGGGCACTTCATAGGAAATGATGTAAGTCATGGGATAAGATACGGTCCTGAAGGGATTAGCTATAATCCAAGCTAATAGCCTTGCTATATGCATTAAGTCAGGAACCAAAACAACTTCAATCCATACTCTACTTAATTAATAACAGCAGGTAACGCTGGTATTTGAGCAAAGAAGATCATAAAAATAGTCCCCTCCATGGTTTTCTTCTGTCTGGGCACTGTATTTGTGTGTATGTGTTTTGAGTGAATCCAGATCTGACGATTAATGCTATACGTTATTTTTCAGTGCACTCAGAGAAAATAGGCTCTCATTGATTCAGGAGGTGTGTGCTTGTTTCCGTGGGTCTGGAGTGTCAGGGCAGCCAATCTCATCGGGCTTAATCTGATCAGAGCGAACAAGCAGGAAAAGGGACCTTTCTGTAATTACATTACCACACAGGCTCTGAGAAAGCAGAGGGTGCCCTGACTCTGCCAAAAAAAAAGAAAAGTGTCATACTTTATGTTTGGGGTCGATTCTACTTCACTCAACATCCAGAGTTTACTTAATGAAACATGGACTCAGCCATGAATGTTGTGTTTGATTCATTTGAGGCTGTACAGGAGGAGTCAGTGCAATTTTTTTCCTCATCATTTGCTTAAATTTACCTGTCAGGTTAATTCAAACTTTACATTTATAAACTCCAGCCAGTGCTGCACATCTGTCCATCCGTCAGCTGACACCATATGGAGCAGTTGGTGGAGCACCTATAAGATCTGCTGTCGCACTCACGTATTGTCACGTGGGTTTTGTTATGCAACTGTTTAAGACGGAGGGTTCCTCCTTCCATGCAACGAACAGCGCTCTGAGAAAGAGAATGCGGAAAATACCAGAAGTGCTGAGACCCCAAGTCGCAGCTCCGCCAATCCCACTTCTCTGTGGTTGCTATGACAACCAGAGTGACATGCAAATTGAAACCCTCTGTGTTGTTACCATGGGAATGTGCTCTACAGAATGGCACAAGGATACAGATAGTTTGATGCCAGCTTGTGTCACCCAAGACCCTTGATGCACCTGAATCGGGTCCCACACAGAGAGCCCCAAACAGAATCAGCAGCAGTGACTCTCCTCCTCTTCCTACTGCCGCCTTTGGAAAAGCGAATGTCACGTATTTACCGGAAGTGATGTCCAGAGTAAAGAGGCTTTACGGTAACACGTCTATCTGCTCAGCCCTACTTTGGTGCCCTGGATTCGGTCGCAGCAGTCTGATTTCTTTTCCCCCCAGTTTGTCCTGTCATGTTGATAATGCTTGATCTGGAATCTGAGGAGTTTATGCACAGATTAAGTGACCGTTTGGAACTTCACGGTCGACTCTGCGGTTTGCCCAACACGATTTCAATCTGTCAGCATGTTGGGCCAGTGGGTCAGATGTCACATTGACCTGCTTGTCACACTGGCTTCCGCTACCTGCCCCTGTTTCCCACTCAAAGACAACGGCAGATATGCACATCTGGGCTCTTTGACTGAACTTATCAGATCAGACTCTCAAGTATTTGTATGTTTTCCTTTTTCCCAGCAAGTTTTTTGGAATGACATATCCCATACCTGCATTTACATTGTTTAAAAAATGTCTACTTTTGTGTAGGGCTGCTCGATTATGGCAAAAATGATAATCACGATTATTTTCACTGAAATTGAGATCTGGATTATTTGACGATATTTATTTAACAATAACAATGTATTGAATAATGGCTTTAAAGATTGTCAAAAAATAATATAAAATAGTGTGCAAATACTGATTACAGTGCAAATGTTTGCAATATAAAAAATAAATGAAAAATGTAAACATCTATGTTTAGTGAACTTCAAGATACTGCACAATATTTGATCCACGTCTGACTCCGCGAACCCATAATGTTTCCACCAATGTTCCCTCTAATTTTTCATGTGTCTGAGCGAACACACAAACTCCCTGAGCGGTCCCTTGGACCACTGTGAGCGACATCAGACGTGTGCACTGTGGTCACGCCAGCATCTAATCCATCCAAGTTACATGGTTTATTAAAATAATCAAACTACAGCATTTACATTTATGTTAGACTACTTTTAATTAACTGCTTTAGCCCACTTACAGTGAAAATTAAAAAAAAATCCTGTTCATGACCTGTGTAGTATGTTAACACTATTGGAAGTAAAAATAACTTGAACTCCAATTTTGAAAACAACTTTCTTTCTTTTCTTTTTTTTCATAAAGCTCTGACTTGTATTATGAGTCTGTGGTCTGGGAGAGAGTCTGTAACTCTGTCTGCAAAATATAGTATATAATGACCAATGTTGGGCAATTAATTATATAGTTACTTCTTCAAAAAAGTAACTCAGTTTGGCAAACAACAAAGTTTTTTGCAGCTATTTATTTTTTTTAAATGCAGCCAAGGCGTTTTTTTAAATAAACATTTCAAACTATTTACAGAACAATCAGCTGTTCTGCATCAAATCTGATGCCACACAAATTATTTGTGGCACTCCAAAAATAATTTCTGTCCACTATGAGATAAAGGAGAACAACAGCCTGATACCTGCAGGCCTGACAACAGGAGATGTATCACTCCTGTAACACCTGTAACATTCAGCAGCCGCCTCATTGTTCTGACACACCAACAAAACTATTGACTACACTACACACTAACTACACACTAACTACACACTAACTACACAAGATTTGCGCTAAACGTCTCAAATCTCTCACATCTCAGAACACCGCCGTCACTCCTAAAACATCCCCCCGTTTCTTAACAACTAGATGCCACGTTGCCATATCATTTTTTGATTGGTCGACACGGTACTTTTTTCGACCAATAGGAAAGGGTGGGGGGTTTTTGGTTTTGTTTTTGCTCACAGGCGGAGAGTGCTTTCCAGCGTTTTCCTTATAAAACGCCGTTTTTACCGTTTCTTCCCGCAGTAAATATAAACAACGATAGTATTCAGGAAGAAAACCAAACATTGCAGATATTTTTATCATAACTCTGGTTTTACGTGGCCTATCAACACAATTTAAAAACTGGTATAAAGTCCACACTTTTTCCGTCAGTTGTTCCGTCTGTCCTGCTCACATCTCCAATGGTTGCACACGTTGTCATTAATGTGGCTTCACTGCACATCAGCCACGGCGCTTTGCCAGCTAAAACACCGGTGTCGGCACATAAGGACGCTGTCATAGCCTGTCAACCACGTTGATTAGCTGCGTATATACGAATGTGAATCGCATTATTGGCTGGACTATAGGATAAGGTGGCATCGTTCTAATCCCATACAGGAGCAGCCAGTCACTTACTGACTAACACTGCAAAACAGAATTGTTAAAGTTTTAATTTTAATTTCAATTCAGGTTAGATTTTTTTTGTGCGCAACGCAGATTTTCTGTGCGCAGAGACCGTGCCAGCAGTGCGCAATTGCGCACGTGCGCAACTTAGAGGGAACATTGGTTTCCACACCGCTGAAGTCGTTTTACCTCTCTTTTCAACCAACGGCATTCTTTCTTCAGCAGCCATTATCCTCTCCTCTCCAAATAACTTCTGCTTAGCTTTCCGAGCTTCCCTCGGGTCTTCTTAATTGTTGTGACGCGTGTTCGAAACGCAGAGAGGTGCGCTCGATTTCCCACACGGAGCAGCGCGAGAGTAAAGCACGAGGGAGGTGCTAATAATCGGCTCAGTCATTTTTAATGATCGTTGAAAACCCAGATCGTAATCGAGATTAAAATTCGATTAATTGAGCAGCCCTACTTTTGTGTTATTTCAGAAAACATGACTGTAGTTTGTGAACAGGTTTACAAAGAGTCAACTACATTGACTACCCAAACAACAAACAACAAACTTCAACAAACTTGTTCAACATTTTGTTGAACAAAATGTTGAAAGGATAATTATGACAGTCTAATTAATGACAAATAATCAAACATAAGGAAACACACACTGCCATCTGAGCACCCTGAGCAGCCCTGAAATATGAATGAAACCACTCAGTTCAGGAAAGAGAAACAAGTGTTACCCCTAGTAGGTGTACAAGGGGAAAACACTCCAAGGAAATAACATTTAGCCAACAAAACATCCATGATTCTTTGGTGTTTGCGATATAACTTGGAGTTTTTCATCTCTCTGCTTTCTCAAGTTATATACATCCACCGTCGGTTCTTGTTTGCATGCTTTGTGTAAAAAGTAAAAAGGTTTTCCACACCATATATTTTTCGATTCATAAAAGCTCATACAGCTCCTGTATTACAGCGTGGCACACAAAGTATGCTTGTTTTCAATTCTGTGTTTAAGTACCAGGTGCAAAGCTGACACACAAATAATTAGACCTAGAAAAACTAAAGTTATTGCTCAGTCATCACTTAGTCATCACTCCTCTGCCAAGTAGTTCATGCGATTGGTTCGGTTTATCTGCTTGTTGGTAGGATTACTCAAAAAGTTAAGAGATGGTGCTTGTTCAGCTTAGAAGTGATTAAACTTTTAGAGTTATTCGGGTTCTGAATTCTGAAATCTTTGGTGCAAGATGGGTGCAAATTTTACATTTCGTGGCATATAGTGTTTTCACAAATATATATGAAGTTGAAATGAGAACAATGAAGAGAAACATCCTTCATGTTTGTAAAGATATCACAAACTTATCTCTATCCAGAGATTATTCTGGACCATCAGTACCACAATGTTTTCTGAAGGAAAGCTTAACTTACACTTTTCAACTTATTTTTACTTTTTGCCTTTCTGATGTAAACATTATTGACTTGTTCTAAAAGATTAACATACAGCAACCCCTGTTCACATTATTTAATCCAGGTCATATGCATGCAGGGAAGGATTTGATTGTCCATGAGGCTCTAAGTTCTGTAAATCAGGATTTTTTTTAGTGCTGTGTGCATTTGGAATTCATGATGTATTGAAGTGGATGATAAACTGATTTATTTAAAGGTGAATAGGCCTTTGCAGGTAAGCAGTAGAAACAAGAGTAGTTATGGTGCTTACACTGTGTTGTTAGGTGCTGTTCAGAGTGGAGCCCCAGAAATGGTCATAATGGCAGCCTGTCCTTAGAGACTTCCCAAAGAACACTGACACCACAAACAGTCCTGCTTTACAAACAGAAGTGAACTAAAGTGAACTGATGCATGTACAGCCCAGCTGTTGAGCCCTTTCATCTCTCTGTGAGCGCCTCAAAAAGCTGCAGCAGTGTGTAGTGCCATCTAGAGGCTTTTATTGATATTGATGCAATAAGTCATTCTCACTTTCATTCAACACATGGTGATTAAAAGACACACAAAAAAACGTAATTTAAATGCACTTCCTGCTTCTAGTTTTTTTTGTTAGTCCATTTACTCCATTTTCAGTTTCTCCTGAGAGCTATAAGGTACGCTTTTTAGGATTTTGCTGTTGCCATGGCAGTGATGATAATGCAAAATGTAGCTTCCTGAGTGCAGCTTTATGCTAATGATGCACAGCCTGGCTCTGTGTGGTCTGATCCCACCTGTCCAATAAGCTCTAGTGATGCACTAAGGCTGCTGCTGCTGCTTCACTGGATTGCACAAATAGCGAGCAGATCATTTCTGTTGTTTGAGGCTTTTAGCAAGGGCCATGACTTGTGGGTGAATTTGTGCTTTTAGAGAACCAGCTATTAAATGCACCATTTACCAAAACAGACTGGGGAGGGCTGATTTACAGCACGTCAGTGTCACTAACACAGTGTGAGTGCAAACTGAACAGCAATGTGTTTGAGTGTCTGCATGTGTTAGCCTCCAATGAGTCACCATGGGGGAGAAAAGACAAAAGAGTTGCAGTGCCATTATTCTAATTTAAGTTATCAAGTTCTACAACACATTAACATTGATTTTTAATGCCAGTATTACCATAAACAACGCTTACATGAGCAACATTTTACAGTGATAAATTGTATTCTTTCAAACTAAAAGCAGGCCTCTTTTAAGCTCAGTTTCTGTCCTTTCTGTCTTTGTCCAGGCTGCAGAGGTGGAGAGGCAGCTGTCCACTCAGGTCCATTCATTACGGGATGACTTCAGGGAGAAGAGTGTGTCCACACGCCAGCACATGACACGACTAGAGACTCTACAGGCTGAGGTCAGTCTCGTGTGCATCCTGTCTTCTGTATACATAACTTCATAACAAGTACAGTTGATTGAACATGCACAAACTGAGAAAACTCCCACTAAAGCTGAATAGAACTATTAACAGGAACATATATCTTAGGTACTTAAGAGTTCCAAAAATCGTCGTGCCTAGTAGAAGCAGTTGAAGCCATTTCTAGTTACCAAGAACTGTAGGGTGGTGTCAGATGTCAAGGGAAGTTAAAGCAAGACTGTACAATTTTTTTTGAATAAGCTAGTCTGTTCAGAAACTTCATTTTGTCCACAGCCATGTGGTGGCTGTAGCTCAGGAGGTAGAGCAGGTCACCTACTGATCGGAAGGTTGGTGTTTCGATCCTTGGCTCCTCCAGTCTGCATGTCAAGTATCCTTGGGCAAGATGCTAACCCCAAGTTGCTTTCCGATGCATCCATTGGAGTGTGAATGTACTTAGATAGCACTGAGTACATATAAAGTGCTTGTGAGAATGGGTGTGATTGGGTGAATGTGGCATGTTGTATAGAGCGCTTTGAGTACTCCGGGAGAGAAGAAAAGCGCTATATAAGAATCAGTCCATTTACCATGTAGTACACTGTTTTTGACAGGCCCAAGTCAAGTAAGGCAAGTTATACACTTACCAGAAATGTTGGATTTTGCATTTAAAATGCGTTATGCCAGTCACCATCCATCTAGTATTTTTTTATACTGAAGATGGCGTTTTAATACGCACCAATGCCAAACTACGCCACATGCATGTTACAATAACATCAACAGTTGATTTAAAAAAGAAAGAAAATCTTCATGGCTAGGTTGCTAATCTAGACAGCTAAACTAAAATAGCTAATCTAGCTAAAATAGCTTGATAGCTAGTGTGGACATTGCCCTTGGATGCTGACGATATTCTGCTAGCTGGAAACTATCGCAAACATACACGCAGCTTTTTAAGTATTTCATATTTTCACTATTTCTTTACTTACAGTGCACTGCATGAAGTCATTCATGTCAGAGATACACTCACAGGGCACTTGATCAGGTATAACTTGCTGGTTCCCTTTTGATTCAGAGCTGCTTTAATTCTTTGTGGCACAGATTCAAAATGATGCTGGGACCATTCCTTGGAGAATTTGGTCCATATTGACATCATAGCATCACACAGTTGCAGCAGGTTTGTCAACTGCACGTTCATGATGAAAATCCTGTTCCACGGCAATCCCAGTTTACTCTATTGGATTGTGATTTGGTGACAGCAGAGGTCATTTAAGTACAGCCAACCAGTTTGAGATCATTTGAGTTTTGTGACATACTCTGATCATTAATGGATGGACATAGTCAGGAACAATACTCAAGTAGGCTTTGGCATATAATTAATACTCCATTTGTAATAGGAGTAATTCATAAAAGGGGCTAAAATGTGCCAAGAAAATATCCCCACACCATTAAACCACCACTACCAGCCTGACCTGCTGATTCACGACAGGATCCATACCTTCATGTTATTTACTCTAAATTCCCACCCTACCATTCGAACGTTGCAGCGGAAACCATGACTCATCAGACTGGGCAACATTTTTCCAGTCTTGTCCAATTTTGGTGAGCCAGTGTGAATTGTAGCCTCACTTTCCTATTTTTAGTTAACAAGAGAGATACCTGGTGTGGTCTTCTGTTGCTGTAACTCATCTGCTTCAAGGTTTGACAAGCTGTGAGTCAGCGATGCTCTCATCCTTACCTTAGCCTCAGCCTCAGCCTAAAGCAGCTTTCCTCTGACATGGGATATCAACAAGAAATTGCTCATCTATTGGGATTTTCCCAGTAGGGTATTTGAAATATTTAGACCATTTAGACCGGAGAGTGTATATAAGAAAACAGGCTCTAAAGTGAAGCCACTGCGTGTCTCACCTGAGGCTTCACCTAGGGCTTTGTTATGACTTACAGCACCGTCTATGGTCCATCTTTTATTTAGTTAGTATAGCCAGTTCAAACATTTAAGTGGGAGACTTGAGATACATCATTAGTTTTAATTGTAATCGATCGTGAGGCAGGTAAGTATAAATGTTGCTGTTTATCTGACATCTGGTCCCCTCACTTTGCTTGCCTAATGATGATGACTTTAAAGAGTCAGTGTGCCATTATCTTGCAATTACCACCTGTAGCCACAGTGTCCACTTGTTCAATAAAAATCACAGTCTTGCTTTAAAGTCTCCACTAATGATGAAAAAGAAAAGTCTTTCTTCCCTTAATAAATTATTTTTTTCTCAGGGGATGATCTTCACTTTGAACTCGAGGCACTTGTGTGATTTCTTTCCTTTCTTCTTTATCTTTTTCGCCTTTCTCACCATTTCCCGTTTCCCTCACCCTCCTTCCTTCTTGGTTGGAGCAGCAAGGGCTAGAAGTGAGTGGTTCCCCTGCACCGTCTCTCAGCCTGACTGCATGCTGCATGTGACACATTGTAAAACAGCAGGAACAGCAATAGAAACAACACCATTATTCTGATTTTTGCAATTGCCTGTCATGTGTCTTGATGATGGGGCAAAGTGCTGACTCTTTTCACCTTTATAGAATGTAATATGTTATGTGGGCAGCATTTTTGTTGATCCTTGTTTCCGAAGCCAAGCATGGATACTTTTTTTTGTTTTTATCAGAGCATGAGCCGTGTTGTGATGTCAGTTGTGTCATATGTGAATTGCTGGATATGTTCTCTCTACGTCAGTACTGTAAGAGTTCAGGTTGTTCCGCAGCTTCTCTTCAAAGCCAGGGAGAAAACACCCAGACTGCAGAGCCTGCGCTATAATTGGGAGAAAAGGCTCCTGCTCTATATTTAGAGATACTGCAATGTCTGGGTGCTCCCCTTATTCCAATGCTTTGCCTTTATATGATATGTTCTGATGACTAATGGCTTTTTGGCCTGTTAGGGTGAAAGAAGAGACTCTCGCAGAACCCAAAATATCCAGAACCTGGTCATGTAGATGCACATCTGCTAGTAAAAACAACTGATCTGCATGAAAGCTCCCTGTGCTGCGAAGTAGGTTATCAGATGTAGGTCAGAAGCAGGAGGGATAAAAATGAGCAGAGCTGATGTTTGTTTAATGGGCAAAGCTGCTCAGGCAGCTGCAAGGGAAGACAATTCATGAAGTCTATCTTGTGTCTTCAAAATAAGGCCATTACACAGGCACGGTAAGCAGTACACTGCTATGAAACTTTGTGTAGATCCTAAAGCATCGCCAAAACATTCCTGAAGACGAGGGTGGCGACCAATGCAGACACCCGTGCTAGGCAACGAACATTCTTTAGGCCAGTGGGAGTGCTTTTAATCTTGTGTAAGAGCCCAGCTTCCCTCACAGGCAGGGAAAAAACAATATGCAGCCTTTAATCAGGTCCATAGCTGCCCATTTGTTTGCGATCGACCAGGAAATCTGAGCAATCCTTGGATTCTAAACGTAACGCCTGCTTCCCACAGCGCAGAGTCTAACTGTCACTGTTTGAAATGCTAGATTAAGATGCTGTCAGAAAGGAAGATGGAGTTGGAGCACCGAGTGCATGCCATGCTCGAGGAGAACGAGTTGCTGCAGAATACTGTGGATGAGCTCCGGGAGAGGACGCTGGTGCTGGAGAAGCAGTGTCACGAGAAGGACCTCCAGGTACGGACACATAAATGAAGCTTCAGGGAATAATTGCTACCTTAGTAGATAGTGTACATTATTCCTAATATTATTATTATTACAAATGATTAGAGTGGCTATTTTGCTTTCCCTTATTTTCGTTCATATCTAGCTATTACAGTAGTGGTATTGTATATACACTATTACATCAGTGTATATACAAGTAATCCCTGTAAGTTTTTATGTGCATAGCCAACCAGAAAAAAGTTACTTAAAAGAAGGAGAAAGGGAGGTAAAACTGTTTGTTTCAGACAGTGGAGGAGCTGATGAGCTCCACTAAGGTCCAGTACTGCATAAATAACAGTGATTTTGAACTATCTATCATCCAGAGCGACTCTAATACAGCCCAACTATAAAATTATAGAGTTGAGATCAATGCCACTGTTAAGTCTCAGTTAACTCCTCTCTCGTGTCCAGTTGCGGCAGAGCCAGCTGGAGCTGCTGGAGGTCCAGGTGTCCCACAGGCAGCTGGCCGCTAGGTTGGAGGAGCTGACGGAGGAGCACAGCCTCCAAACTCTGACCCCCCATCCCTCCAGCCTGCTGTGCGAGATAGAGCAAAGTATGGAGCAGGAGGAGCAGGAGCAGGAGAGGGAGCAGGTAGCGATGTTTATGACTGCCTGATCGTATCCACAGTCAGTTTGTTTAAACCCGCTGTGAGCATCAGGAGTGTTGGTGACTAATATCTAAACTATCTGGTCTTGTTGACCAATCAGCTACGTCTTCAGCTATGGGAGGCCTACTGTGAAGTTCGCTCACTTTGCTCTCATCTGCGGGGAAACGATGTCACGGATTCAGCGCTGTCCACTGACTCTTCCATGGACGAGTCCTCTGAGACTTCCTCAGCCAAGGATGTGCCTACTGGGAGCCTCCACACCAGCTTGCTAGAGCTACGGAGGCTCACTCAGAATCTGCTGGATGGCAATGAGTCTACGGTAATGAGCAACACGCTGGCAGTCAGCATTGTTGCTGTTAGACTAATATTAGGGTTTACCTAGAAAAAGTGAGATAATGACTAATTTTAGACTACCAGTAATTTTCGGCAATTTAATCATTTCAAAAGAAGAACTATTTATGTGGTACTGTTAGAGTGAGAGAAGCAGGAACTCACACGGCAATACAGCATCTTATTTTCTGTGTGACAAAAGTCTTGAGCCACCGCTTGTTCTCATCAATAGTTCTCCAGGCTTTCTGAAGAATTTTCAGAGGAATGCTTCTTTTGTTTGCTAAGCCACCTAACACTGACCGGTGACTTATTTAAGCATAAAAAAGGTACACAAGGAAGGAGGCCTGGAGTTGGATACCCACAGCCTAAGCTATCTGCAGAAGTTGGGCAGTATCCCAGAGTCACATCCTTCAGAAACAGGAAAGACCTGACACAGGACCTGAGAGACACTGTTCACTGAAGCCTCATCGGAAATAGTCTCAGTTGAAGGGTAGCTGTCAGGAAGCCATACTTAGGGAAGGGAAACAGTCATATGGAGTGATGAATCTAAATTTGAAATATTTCGTTCAAATTGTCATCAGTATGTACAGAGGAGGCCAGGAGAGAGGTACACTGAACGTCTACAGACTTTCCCAGTACTCTGTTTTTATTTTAAACAGGCAATGCTCACCTCACTTTGTCTTTTCAATATGTAATGCAAATGTTTAGCATTAAAGAAATCATCGTCACATTACACATGAGGAAAGCCGATGCTGTCCACGGTAAGTCTTTGTTGTAACGTGTGTGCTTTGTGTGCAAAGGGCTCACGGCGTAGTGATGAGGAGGCTCTGGAGGAGCAGGTGAGGAAACTGGGAGAAGAGTTACGGGAAGTCAGAGAGCTGTATGAGGCGGAGCAGGACAAAACACGCGGCAATGAAGAGGAGCTGCTGCAGCTGCACAACCAGGTAAAACAACCGTGTGTGCATCATGTATGTGCATGTCAGTCAGAGATTTAGATCATAAACGTAGCTGAAGTCATTCATTTGCGATCCTTTCCAATCTTTCTGGGCGCAATAACGCTGCATTAAGGAGTTTCTCATGTCTAACAAGAACACTGTGATGACGTAGTGCAGCAGATGTAGTCCTCACTCTGTTGTGCATCAGTTTGAATTTGATGCATGCTTTTTCTAATGTAGGACATTGCTTCAACCTTGTTCAACCTTCTCTCTGCCAGGACAGCTCACGCTCTCCTGTGGGTTTAAAATGCCATCTTACATGATTTAAACGACACAAGCTGCACACGCACTCCATCTTCTGACAAACTAGGTCAACCAAATATCTCGCTCATAAGCACCATGTTGTCTAACTTTGCCATTAAACCATGTGTACGATCCTGAATACACAGCCTCAATCTCACAGGGATGTTTCATTCGCATTCGCTCTGCGTGATCCACAGGTGGCACTGCTCTCTGTAGAGATGCGCTCTCTCCAAGAAGAAAACGAGCGAATGAGGACAATGGCTGAAGTTCGAGAACCCAGCGAGCAGCTCCAGAGTGCGATCAGAGACCGAGACGATGCCATAGCTAAGTAAGACTGTGCGATTCCACATCTAGCTTAGTCTTTTATCACTATTTCAACAGGTGTTTGCACTGGTTTAGTAAGTTCATTTTGCTGTTGAAAAGATTAAAAGTTTTATCTTTTTACTGTATTTACATTACATTTATGCCCCAGTTCATCAAACAGTATGACAGCGCTTGAATTTTTTTCAAGTTATAATATAATGAGATGTAAATATTTTCAGCCATCATTTCAGATTTTAATCATATGTTTGACAACTGAATTATCAAGTCTGTTAATCCCTAGCCCTAAACTTTATTATTTTAGAGTCTAGATAGATGGAAGAAACAGTTCTAGACCAGCTGTCCCCAACCCCCGGGCCACGGATCAGTACCGGTCCATGAATCGTTTGATACCGGACCGCGAGAGTTGAGGCTCAGGTGTGAATTTTATGGTTTTTCTGGGTTTTTAATCTTTTTTTTTTCTCGTTTTTATCATTAACTCAGTTTCCCTGGGTCTTTTCCATGTGTTATAAATAAATCTTCTTTTTTTTGGTACCGGTACTGGGGGTTTTTTCCGCGACACCTAAAAGGCCGGCCCGTGAAAATATTGTCGGACATAAACCAGTCCGTGGCGCAAAAAAGGTTGGGGACCGCTGTTCTAGACCATAAAGTCATGATCTAGAACTGTGACATGCATGCTGACAAAGTGCTCTTATCCATCTAAAATCTGCTGCTTGTGCAAGTATAAATTGATACAGCATATATTCAACATAACTGTGAGGTTTGCTACAAGAAGAAGTCAACTTATTCTGTCACTGAGTAATGACTGATTTGTGTGGCAAAGTGCCAGAGCTGACTTTGTACGTGGCCTTCATTCAGATTGTTTTGTGTGTGTGTGTGTCTGTGTGTGTGTCTGTGTGTGTGTCTGTGTGTGTGTGTGTCTGTGTGTGTGTCTGTGTGTGTGTGTGTCTGTGTGTGTGTGTCTTGCAGGAAAAAAGCGGTGGAAATGGAGCTGGCCAAATGTAAAATAGACATCATGTCTCTGAACAGCCAGCTGTTGGACGCCATCCAGCAGAAGCTCAATTTGTCGCAGCAGCTGGAGGCTTGGCAGGTGGGTCAAAGGCTATATTCAAAATTTATAATATTTTTGGAACAGCTCATTTTAAAAACATAAGTTACGTAAATGCCAACGCAATAAAAGATGAAGTGCGACTAAATTAGGTTTGGACAACTTTAAATACACTTATACATGAATAAAATGCGTCTAGCTGCTAGAACAGTTTGTCCATCCCCCCTGTCTTCGCAGTAGCTTGTGTCAGTCTGTTACCTTAAAGCCACTCACAGCATCTGTGTATTCAAACTGAGCTACTGACTTTACTGCAGAGGAAGAGTGTCAGTTTCTTGTCTGCGATGGACAAAAGTAAAGGAACATTACAGTGCTGTGTAAAAATTGAGCCAATATTTCTTTATATTTTGCTTCTAAGGAGCCAGAATTTCTGGTAATTTTTTAAAGTGGTCTCAAGGAAAGGTTCTCCAGGATTTTTTAAAGTCTTCTAAAGGTTTTAACACTGACCCATGAATCAGTCTAGCATAAAAAATGCACCTAACTCAAGGGAGGAACCAGTGATATCTTCAAATAACAGACAACCTGGTGAAAACTGAATTTTAAATGTTATCTTTAGGAACTTTGCAACTTGCAGTCTGTTGCATTCCTCCTTTAAACTTGGAGGACAAAATGTTTCAGGCGTGGCAGGAAAGTGTCTGAAAGTCATGTCCTTAAGATATCAGAAAAACATCCAGCAAAGACCTGACACAGGACCTGAGGGATCCGGCATCTGGCCCTTCAGTTGATTCATCTACTGTTTGATGAAGCGTTGTACGGGTGAAGGGTGGCTGTCAAGAAGCCATTCTTACAGAAGGGAAACAGGGAGAAAAGACTCTGGTAAATTACACAAGAACTGGACTGAAAATCAGGGGCAACAGGTCTTATCGAGTGAAGAATCCAAATTTGAAATTTTTGGTCCAATTTATTATCAATAGACAACTTAAAGAAATGAGAAGATTTAGATTTTGTGTGACATTTTGAACAGTTCAAGCTGTGTTGAAGAATAAAGTCAGTGATAACAAATATTTACTTTCAAGATTGTGTTTTCATGTTTCAATAAATTTCTACCCCCACCCACAAGGGGTGACTCAACACTTGTACACAGTACTGTATTAGACTTGTTTGAACATATTGTGTCTATATGTGTGTGTGTGTGTGTGTGTTCCCTACCCATCCCCTTTACCTGTAACAAGCTGCTCTTTCCTCTCTCTCCTCCCTACACACAGTTTGCCTCCTCAGGGCTCTTTACTGTTTGGCTCTTGTGGTTTCTGATCTAGTGGCCTTTCTCAGCTTCCGTACCACCCTTTCTCCCCTGTGGTACCCACCCCCCCTCCTGCCTTAGAGGTGAGCCCAAGCAGTGCCATCTCACCGTTTTACCTCGCACCAACTAAACCAGCCACCGCTGAGCCATTCCATGCCAGGAGAAATGCCCATTTCAGCTCTTTTTATCCTCCCCATCTGAAACCATTAACCAGCACAGAGAACCATCTAAACCCACCACCTCCTCTCTTACCACCTGTTTGTCTCCTCTCTGCTTTCACTTGCATATGCTGGTCCACTGGTCAGCTTACCTGTTGAGAGAACACCCGTTTCAGAAGTGCAGATCACAATATTTGGATTGTGTATGGTTATATTTGTGCTACTGTACGTTGGTGACAGTAGGGGATAAATTAAATTGTGTTGTTTTTTTTTCCAGGTACCGAGTGTAAGTCTCAGTCTGACATCACAATTGGTTTCCAACTTTATTAAACAGCTTGTTAGTGCCCTCTGGTGGCTTTATACCTCAACAACAACCAAGAATGAATCTGGCATCTTCTCATCAAAGCGTTTGGTGCAGTTCAGAACAGTGGTCTCTTACACGATGTGCCAAAATTATGCTTGTTTTATTCTTTTTTTTTTCAATCCTTTACTTTGTTTAGTGAATTACTGAATAATTTTAAATTCCTGTGCCTCTCATAAATGATTTAAATAATGTATTCTGAGGGCAAACTACTTTTTGTTAAGACTTTACAGTGTAGTAAGATGCGTGTGATCTACCACAGGTGAAAGGTAATGGTGGTGTTTCTATAATTACTATCCAACAGGTAACTTGTTCAGTGGGTCCAATGTTTCCAGAAGTGCTTGTAACATCTCACCGCACGCCCTCTCCGCGTGACCTTTCCTTCTTGTTATTCACTCATTTACCTTTCTGCTTTTAGGATGATATGCACAGAGTGATTGACCAGCAGCTGATGGACAAGCACCAGGACGAGTGGCGCGCGGCCCCTACATCTCTGTCGGGGTCGTCCGTAACCCACAGGGGTCAGTCCTCAAGAAGAGCTCAGCGCATCTCCGACCGGGACAAGAGACTTTTCTCTTTTTTCAAAAAGAACTGAACCCTATCATGCTGGCCCTGAGCACAGCCGACAGACGCAGACGGACGAGGCGCAGGACAAGGAGGGTAGTGACATCCCAATACAGGGGGTAAAAACACAGCCAAAGACAGGCAGTGGCACATGCACACTGAGGTATTTTTTTGGGGGGGGGAGTGGGTCATTTTGCACTTTATCTGTCCCATTATTCTTCTCCTTAGTGATTAATTGGTGACTGCTGACAGTGAGTGAAATGTTGAGAACTTCCCCAGAGGCTTTGGCTTAAGCCCCTCACATAGAAAGCAATTGATCTTACAGAGCATGAACAGGGTCATGAAATGTACCTCCAGAAGGGGAGGTTTCGTTGTAGTGCCTAAAACTATCTCTACTACCCCACTGCCAACTCTGTAGAGAAAGAAGACTATTTATTAACTCTTACTGTATGCATCCCAGTTAGCAGGCCAAGGAGTCTGGGGAAAGACGGGAAGATACGTGTGACCAAGCAGGATCGCGAAGAAAAGATGAGGATAGTTGGAGAAAGCTATAAGTCTATAATACTATAAGACATGATGACAGAATATGACCGCTATCCTCCAGGTACAGAGCAACAGTGCTCCAGTCAGCCCATGTGATCGCTCAGGTTTATTCATTTGTTCAGGGGAACATGAGGCTTGATGTATCAGGAATATAGAGTGTTGTTTACTTGGCTTAAGTGAGTGGGGGGGGGAAATCCCCATCATTTACAGCCCCACATCCAAACGCTCAGAGTAAGAAAAAATATCTCTACAGGGGTATCACAAATATATACATACACTATTAAAGCTGCACTAAGCAATATTTTTATAGAAATAAATAGCTTAACATTTGTTTGCTTTTTCTCATTAAATCCACGAAGACATCACTATCTTTATTCCATTATTTTGATTCCAACTTTTTTGGCCCTGAAATTTATTTGGCACAAAGAAACGTATCTCTAAAACGACTGCTAATGCTACAGCCCTTTGCCCAATGGATCAGTGAACCATAGACTTTATAGAAAATTCTGGACTCTATAGTTTTGAAACTTCAATTTAAGCATTTTGGCCTCTGCATGTTGTGTTTTTGGAGCCAGAGCTTGGATCAGACTGCGTTGATAAGCTAATTAGTGCTAAGTAGCATTAAGAACATACCAGAAATTCATTAACCAAAACTCCAGCAGATGTTTTGTATGGCACAGCTGCCGTATATATTTTCAGAAGATTCTACTTAAAAAAGTTCAAAAAGAAAAGAAACCACATATATGATGTTTAGTTCAATTTAGCAGAGGTGAAGCCTACAGCTTCTAGCTAGCTGTTAGCACACCTGCTAGTCAAAAGGACCACACCCAAGTTTATAGCCTTGGGTTTATACCCTAATGGAATAGTTAACTGTAAGGCTGTAAACATGGATTTTAACATCCATGTTAACATGAGACTTTAGGGGAATCACTCACTTTTGGAGCCAGCCTTAAGTGACTGCTGCAGGTAGTTTTTGGAACTGCTTTTTCAGCTCTGGGGATGTGGTCATGTTGCCAAACAACTTTAATAAAATTTGACATTATGTGTTTTTGAAGTATTTGCAGATAGTTCCATTTGGAACAGTTGGTTTAGCTTTAAAGAAATTATTTTTCCATTGAAAGCAGGAGAAGAAACTCAAATCCTAAGTTTTTTTTTATTTTTTTTATTGTTTGTTTGTTTGTTTGTTTGTTTGTTTTGTATAATGCAACCAACACTCTCCGACACCTCTCCAGCCTACCTTTTACCTGTTGTACTTTACAACACTTTTTTCGGGTTAGTGTAAGTTTCTAGCTTCCTAACCCAAAAAGAAAAGGATAATAATATTTGTATTATATTAAGAGAATATCTGAATTGCGTGAATGTGTAATGATCTGTGTTATGAACACAGTCAGGCCTCCATGTTCACCTCTGACACCTGAATAAACCTTTGGGTAGCTCAAGTAATTTACAAAGTCTGTCCAGCTGTTATTTTTCTACATTTAATGTTATATTTAAGATTTAAAAATGTATAATTTTTTTTAAATGATAATCTACTGTTGAATATTGTCCCCATGATGTCAATCATCTTCCTAGTTGACCAAAATTTCCAATATGTTTACATCAGCTTGAGAAGAAGGCAGAACTGCTGTATGTAGAGTGCTCATCAGCTCTCCATGTCAACAACAACGTGTTGAATTTCGCATTGTTAAAAGGCATGTCAGTGTACAGTAACGCCACAAAACGTCCTCCACAGTGGTCAGCATCTGCTGCTTTGCTTTGCGTTTACCACTATCAGAAAAGTTCTACCTCCATTCTCATTGCTTCAGTACTTCACGGGCACTTTGATTTCTCGGCTGCGGGATTCCGTTCTTTCCGTAGGTGACGTCTGTCGTCGAAAAGCACGCGTTGACCTGAAAATGCATGGACGACTCCCAGTGTGGTGCAGCGATGTCTCTCATGTCTGTCTGTGTTTGAACTCACGTCTAACGCAGCTGTGCAAACCTATGCAGATGTCTTTGTGTTGTCTCAGCTGGTTGTAGGGGGAGGATCAACCCAAAGAATGATTTTTATATAAAAAAAAGTAATAGGTTTGGATGAAATTGATATATTTCTATGAAAAAAAATGTGTACCTTTTGAATGAAAGTCTTTTTGTAGACAGAAGAACACCTGTATAATGTTGTTTGTAGACTGTATTTTATTTTCTTCTGTTTTCTTCTGTTTTTGTTGTTCTGGTGTGGCATGCAGTAGAGATTATAGTCCCAGTCAAGTCAATCCCAGGAGATCAAACAACCTAAACTTTGCATCATGTCCACAGTCATCCCTTAAAAACATCACCTCACTTCAGTTTATCTGACACGTTCTCATACAACTTTTTGATAAGGCATCCCATATAAATAGTTCATAAAATATCACAAGTAGTTAACTACCACTAAATTGCTTACTAATGCTTTAGGGATTATTTATGAACATTGGTTGGGTTTTTAAGTTTGATTGAGAAAAATCAAACTGCTAATAAAGGAATAGCTTGTCAGGTTGCTAAATATGTGAACTTCCTGTTGGTAGCTGTTTGTTTAGATGTGACTATGTGTCTGAGTGCAAATATGACATTTATAACATATTGTCTGTGGCCTGTTGTGTAAATGAATCAACAGCCCACTTGCTCATAACGCAAAAATAGGTGACTTATTTTAAAGATCCCAATAAGAGTCTGCATAAGACATTACAATAATATCAGTTATGTGTATTAATAGTTTGTTGACCTTTAATGCAGCCTTTGAAAAATCCCTCCATTTACGGGTGTCTTATCACAAAGTTCTCTGCTGCTCTGTTTGATGTGATGTGATCAGAAACGTGTTCCCCCTTCTGGCAGAAATAAGCAGTAAGTGTGATGGAGTATGGATTTAAAAACTGGACCTTCAGATTTGTGACTGGATGACAGGTGTGAAAAAGCCCTGACTCAACACCAGTGGCTCCTGCCCATCACCAGACTTCAGTTTGTTTGTTTTTTCATCATACTGTGTACCATATTCAGTTCTGTCAGCATGGTGTTCTTTTCCTCAGTCGACTGTATCCACTCCTTCATTTTCCGACTGGAAGCATTTTTAAAACTCTGTGTGCTGTGTCTCTGTGGTAAACATCACGCTGCTGCCACCGTGGAGCGAGTGTGTCCAGGGGCAGACAGACATGCCATTGAATGTTTGCTTGTGTCTCCTTGGGCGGATGTTGTTTAGGAATTTAAAGCTTTTGTTGGGCCGATTGTGCTCCATGTGAGTGCTTCCATTCACCCATGACTAACGGCACTGTTTCAGTTAGAAAATGCTTCAAACTATTCAAAATATTAATCATGCAATTTTCTTAAGACTTTTTTGTTTGTTTGTTTTTGTACGAATAAATACTTTACAATCAACTCGTCTCTGCTGACTTGGATTAGAAATTGGGACACTTTCTGCCTGTGGTTCTCAGAGCCACACATGTTGATGCTTCAGATTTTAAGCAGGAAAAAGCAGTTTTACAAAAGTTTTATTTTTATATACATATATGTGTGTGTGTGTCAAGGGAAGATGAATAAAGTTATAAAGTTTTACCGATATAAATGAATTCCTGTTGGCCCAGGAACGCAGGAAGTGACACATCCATGTCATGTTTGGGATCTGATGTGATTCGCAAACAGATGAACCGGATGAATTTCATTCGAGCTTAGATAATGCATTAACTTTTCATCAAGTCTTAATTTGTCATGTTCTTTCGTTTATGACCAAAAACCTACAAAATTAATAACACTGCCATTGCTCAGGCCAACAAAGCAAACTGGTACTTATTTAGCACTCGGGGTTCAGCCCAAAGAGTCGTTAACATGCAAATGTCATAAGCAGGGATCAAACCGCTGACATTCCAATTGGTAGACAACCCTGCTTAGCTTCTGAGATTAGACATAATAGGGCATGGTATGGATGTATTATAACTTACATGGTAAACTGTAACATATAACTTGGAATACATTATGTTACATTTAAGTTAAAATAAGTTATAAATGAAACTGTAGATGTATAATTTCATCTTAAAATCACAAAAAGTGTCGCTTTTATCACAAGCACGTTCCACATGAAGCTTCTTTTAATTACGGTATTCTTAGTTTTTATGATTTTCCATCAGTAAAACTATTTATAAATATGAAAATCATAAATCGTATTTTTCCTCTGCAGAAATTTTAGGTTCAACCTGAAAGATACAAAAGCCATAATAATAATAATAAGTTAAATAAGGATTAAATTATTTAAGCATTCAGAAGCTGAATAGCACAAAACAAAAACACTCAATGACTGACTTCTTATTGTCTCACAGTATTACAAACTACAGTCATATAAAACATTTTAATAAACAATTCAAAGGATAGGAACTTATCAAATCCTTCTCATTACTTCACAGAGACTGAAAAGAGAAGCTAGTTGCACCGACCATGTAAAATTGGGCAGGTATGAGCGTACTAATGTTTAGTATAAGGTAACTCCACTTGGTGTTCCTTAAGTGGTCATAAACCTCCTTTAAATGAATATGAACAACCCCACATAAGAGTTAAGTAGTCACAGGTTTTCCAAAGACCATAACACACTCTCTCCCATTAAAATTTTATTCAGAGAAAGGCAAAAATAAAAAGGACACAGGTTTAAACTCAAGTTGGGACTGAGCCTCCGACCACTGACAAATGAGATCAGTCATTTTGTGTCAAATATTTATTCTTTTAAAACGTTTATTACTGATTAAATTCATGTAGGGAAAAATGAATAGTACATCTTTGTCTCCAGTGTACAGCAAACCACAGCTGACAAGTGTCTTTCAACCACAGCACACGGCCCATGTTAACACATGTGCAGTTGGTGTGCTAATCATGTGTGTATGTTCTATATTGAATATAAACACACATATATTTATATATACATACACATAATGAAGAGAAATCATAAAGTGTGAGATTTGATATCATTTCGAGGCCCTTGAGGTCGCGGTGACCTTTCGACACGTATCGGGATCCCAAACCAGCTGCCAGAGGCTGCCCAGAGGAGGAAAACAAAGTGTTTCCGACAGAAGCTTGTGCAACATCAAGCTCGCTCCCAATTCCAAAGACAGGAAAGAAAAAAAAAAAAAAAAAAAAAAAAAATGTCAGTAAGACATTGTACAACGCTTCGGCCTCTGTGGCAAATCCTGGCGGGGAGGGAGCGGATCCAGTGCTGCAGTTCATCCCCATTTGTTCTTACCGGTATATTAACAGTCCCACTGCGCACCACGCTCTCAACGTGGAGGGTCGCCAGAAAACACTGTCCTGTAACACTTCAATTTGAGCAGGTAGTGCAGGTCATGACCATGAAAAGCAAAGCGATAAAGCTTTAGTCGACTGTTTAGAATATTCTGCAAGAGAAAACGCAGGAAATCCAGGACAGTTTGAAAGCTAAAATGCATGGCATAACTTTTTTTTTTTCTAAACACACCCAGTCAAACAGTGTTACATGCTCAAAAACACAAGATTGAAAACCACAGTCTGCAATGTATTTGGGAGGTTTGGGTGGTTGCACAGGTGTCTTGGCGCAGAGCTTCCATGCACCGTCGCTGGACCAAATGCAGGAGTCCATCACTGAGATGGGTGCTGATATGTGGGCATCAGGGGAGAGAAGGCTGGTCGCTGCAGGAAAAAAGAAGTAAAAGAGGGAGAGGGATGGAGGAAGCGCTTCCTGAGGACTCAATTCACCAAATGTCTGGGCCAGCCACTGGCCACTATGGCAACAGTCCAATGAGAGGCGCTGCAGCTCCTAATATTTCTTTTTTAATATATATATATATATATATTTTTCATTGGCAGTATCACGGTTTTTTAAAAAAAAGGAAAAAAAAAAAAGATTTTGGGGAAAGGTTTTAAAGCAAACTCTGAAAGCATAGTAAGACTGCAGTGAAAGGTGCACGAGGAGCTCGACGTCCCAGAGCTCCAAGAGTGGTTCAACTGCTCCACTGCACACAAAAAAAATAAAAAAAATAAAATAAAAATATATTATGGATGGCTCAGCACTACTGGAAGTTAGAAAGGAAACAAGGGAAAACTTGGCAAAATACAGACAAAAAAGAAGAAAAAAGTCACCAGTTCTGTCCATCAGTTTAGTTGCTAAAGGTTGACTACCAATCATCCTTCTCCTCCTCCAAGTGATTTCCCCCCCAACAACAAGTCAAATAAAACAAAACCTACAAGTTCATGATCTGTTGGCGTGAAGCCATCGTAACACAGAAACGTTCAATGGACATGTTCAGTGGAGAGACACCTGTTCCAATAACTGCCCCCCCTCCCCTCCCTCCCCCCCAGAAAACAAACCCAAATAAATCCAGGAAAGGTGAGCCCTCCTCCTCCTCAGACGCAGAGTCCAACCTGACTCTGAATGTCCCGTGTGCAGTGGAATGAGAAGGAGAGATGAGATACTGATGTGAGAGAAACAGGGTTGTGGAAGTGGATACAAATCGGAGCATTATAGCTGTCAGTTGTCAGCTTGCAGATCCTTGAACAAAAAAGTAGGACCTCAGGTCAATAGTGCCCATCTGCTGAATTCCAAATAAAACTTGATCTGATGTCTAATAAAATCTGTACAATTTGTTTTTATTAAAGTCTTCATGATTAGTTTGTCCAAAGGGGACATTTTTGCCATCATTTTTTTTTTTTAAATCTTTCACCATATATTTATTAAATCTTTATCTGCTCTTTAATTTAGATGCTCTGAGTCCCATCGTGTATGTGTGTATATGCATGTGAAGATGCCGCCCGCTTTTCTGTGGATGGCTTCGAGTTTGTTAGCAGCACTTTTTCTTTCGTTTACTGTTCCGGGTGAGTTTGACCACGTCGTTTTGTTGCTGCTGCTGCTGCTTGGCTAGCACTTCCTTCTTGGCTTTTAGCACTAGCTCCGTGATGCAGTTGAACATCTGCCGAGAGAGGCACAAACCAAAAAGCATGAACTGATTAGAGCGGTCAGATTTTTGTGTCATAATGGTGACAAAGGAGTATTTAAAGGAACAGTTCAAAGCCTCACTTGAGTCTTATTTCTAAATATGAAGCTGCAGCCTGGATAACTGAACTTAAGAATCGGGCAACAAAAATCCACCCACACTGTTCACAATGCTGGAAAACCTTTGATGATGAGCTTCCACATAGATGTTGTTATTTTGTTTTGATTAGCGAGTCTTGGGGTGGATTTGTTTACCTATGTACACAAGCAGGCTAAGAAACTATTAGGTGTTTGGAAGATCGACACCTTTCTCATTGCTATCCTATAAATCTGAAGCCAATCTAACACTCTGCAAGAAAGCAGAAGAGCACATTAACAGCTTCACTGGTTAAAAAGTAATAAAATTCACTCTTAGCTTTTCAAAAATAAGGACACTATTCTTTGTGCTGTGTGATTGTGAACTGTTTTCAATAATAGCACTCACTATTGCCTTGAGGCGACTTTAGTTGTGATTTGGCGCTATATAAATAAAACTGAATTGAATTGAACTTGAATTAACTGAGTAAATGATTAGCAGATTGTTTTGGCAGGGCAAAAACAGTTACTTTCAGCGATGCCTTGTGCAGTGGCAAGCTGATCAGCAGTTATCACAGAGCTTCTGTGCATGCCTGGCATGTCTGGCGAACAGCTCCAGACAAGCTTATCAGTCTGAGGCTACAAATAACACAAAACAACGAGTTACCTCTTCAACATTTACGTTCTCTTTTGCACTCGTCTCGAAAAGGCTGATTCCCATCTGCTCTGCAAACTTCTGCGCGTCAGTCGTCTCGACCACCTTAGAGTTTGGGTCGTCGTTCTTGTTTCCCACTAAAAATAGAAAACAGTTCAGTGTAAAATAATGGAGCAAGAAATGATTCCCATATTGCCATCAAATACAAGAGGCATGCACTGGAGTGAAGGGCAGAGTCTATTTTTAAGCTAAAGAAGACGAGGTGAAAACAGTGCCAAGGTGTTTGGAGCGCACTCACCTAATATTCGGCACACGTCGTCACAGTTCTGGTTGATTTCATGTAACCATCGTTTTACATTGACAAAGGACTCAGCACTCGTGACGTCATATACCACTATGACCCCATGTGTTCCCCTGTAATATCTAAAGACAGAAGAAAGGGAAACAGTCAGCTTACAGTTTGCGACAAAGATTATTCATATAATGCTAAATCACAACAACAGTCGCCTCAAGGTGCTTTAAATTTTGAGGCAAAGACTCTACAATAATACAGAGAAACCCCCCAACAGTCATACAACACCCTTTGAGCAAGAACTTGGTGACACTGGGAAGGAAAAATTCCCTTTTAACAGGAAGACGTCGCCAACAGAACCAGGCTCAGGGAGGGGCCGTCTGCTGTGACCAGTTAGATAAAATATTTCTAATTAGCTGAACAGTTATAACCACTTCTACTTTTACTACAGAGAAATGGTAGTATAGCAGCAAGACTTGGCTAAAAGTGATGGTGAAGAGTATAAACAAGAGTATAACTGGTTACCTGAAGATAACGGATAATAGACAGGGTAAAACATGGATGTAGCTTCTGTGGCGGAAAAACCTCCTTTGACCTGCATTTTATCTGAACACCACATGATGATGATGGAAAGTAACCGATAAATTTAAAAAGCTAAAACTCTGAGCTTTCAGCTAAAAGCAATGCCTCAATAGAAACTGTTAGACAAGATTAACAAATAAGGTAATAACAAAGGTAAAGGTAATAACAAATAAAAGGAATTGTTAAAGCTTAAGTTGGCAAATAAATATTTAAAAAATAATTTGTTAAAGTTAATAGATAAAAATAAAAAACACAGCAGAAATGTCTAAAACACAAAACAGACTGGTAAACTTTAAAAAAAGACCGAAACGATTGATGTGTGAAGTTTTTGATACCACTACACCGTGTAACAGTTATTGAAGATTTAAGTATGCAATGGTCTGACCTTCGGTATAATTTTAATTCCAAGTCGTCCCTAACCTTCTGAGCATTACAGCTTAAAGTCACACAAACAATCACTTAAGGTGTAGTTTATCAACCAGATAACTAATGTTATCCAGCAAAGGGAAAGATACTTGAAGGGGCACAACTTAATAAATACATTCATCAGGACAGAGTGTATGACTGTGTGAAGGAAAAAGCAACACCACTACATTTGTACCGCACAGACAAATGAACTGGCTTCAAAAACAGAGGCCAGATCCGAGACAGAGCGCATCCCCAGTACCACTGCACTACGCCAAACAAACACAAAGAAACTTTTGTCAGGGTTTCTCTGTGTGTGTGTGTGTGTGTTGTGACAGTTTGGGGATACAGCTTGTTTTGATAGGGTTTGGTGGCATCAAGGATTTACATTACATTATGTTATTAATGTAAATTAACATTATTGGGTATGTTTTTCAATACCATAAAAAACTATTCTTACTACTGAAACTGATACAAGGGTGATCTGATGAGATGTTTTGTACTGCAAAGACTGTCAATACAAGAGTAAAGTGTAAAGACCAACACAGACCAAACTGGATTCTCCTTATTTATGGAAGGAGAGTGCTTCTTATTATGCATACATGCTACAATTAGTGAAGTTCGTAGAGTCTAATTTTCCGGCTAAACAAATCAGACTAGTCAAGTAGTAAGGGAAGCAAAGCCTGTAGCTGCCTTACTTTCTTGCACACCTTCCTGTACTGACAATTGTTCTGCACTGCTCCTGCTAGCAGACTGGTATTAATAGTGCTGACTAGTATGGGTGGCAACATCTAATTGTTTAATTAAAGCTACAATGACTTTAAATAACCAATCGAACAAACAAACAAACACCACAACACACACAAAACCACTGTATCCTCAGTAAAAAGATACCACCCAAGCCTATTGTCTGGGTTTGTCCCAGATGTCCATCAATAATGGACCGACACACAGCAGGGGTGTGTGGCTGTGCGTTTATGTCTGCTCAGTGCACATGAATAAAGAACCTTAAACTGCCAAACATACAAACAGCCTCGCAGTCCAACCTGATCTCCCCTTTTCTGTAAAAGGTTAACATACTGAACTCACTGAAAGAGTCGGTGCTTCACCATGGGACCTAAATGCCCTTGGTAGGAGTCCACCTGGGGACTTTTTACTGTTGTTAATCTCATTATGTGCTCTTTTATTTACAATGTAAAACAGTAAATAATTATGAGAAAAAAACGACAGTGTAGAAGTCTCTAAAACAGAAAAAGATAAAGTTAAAGTGACATTATGCTGTGACTGAAGCCTGAGGCTGAAAGCGCACAGCTGCGCACTGACATATGGCTACCACCTCAGGTTAGTCTGCCTGAGTGGACTCAGCAGGTCACTGCCCATGATCCATCTCCACAGAAACATTCATTTAGGATCTAATGAGGCACCACGCCACTCTAGTTCAGCACAGGGAACAATCAGCCTAAATAGGCAGCCTGCTCGCTGGAGGGATTCCTGCAGAACAAGTTGCAACAATCCTTCCAAACTAGGACGGCTATGCTCCACAGGGTAGCCCCTGTGGAGCAAGCGTTAAGGATTTCATGCTTTCTGGATGATTTTAGCATTCTGATTGGCCTCCCTGCAGCAGTGCTAGTACATAAGAGTCAAACATGCCCTCCTGGTCCCATTCAAGACGATACTCGGGAGGCAAGTGACGCTCCAATATCTCCCAAGCGCAGTCTCTGTCTGCTTCAGTCAAAGTCAAAAAGGGGTGAGCATGTGAGATGACGGCAGTGTAAGCTGTAGGTCCCATCAATGATGTTTCTATCGGTGCTGCTCAGAGCACTGAGTGAGTGACTATTTGTCATGAATATAGAAACCTATGAATGCAGATTATTTCTCTTGATACAATGGCAAAGATTACTGAAATTTATTTTTAAGAGTCTAAAAACATGTTATCCATAATATAAGCAAACATTATAGTTTGATATCATTATTAGAAGCAACGTTAGTGGTCGTGGTAATAGTCATGAGCACTAAATACTGAAATCGCTTTACTTTTTCATTAGTTGGGGATCATATTCATTTCGCATCAAGGTTTTTTTTCCCCACTAACCTACCATCCGTCACGTGGAGGTCAACTACTGCTGCATCATCCAACCTTAAAACAAATGTAATAGACTCCAGACTTCCACTCGTGGTATTGCGAGCTATGTGACTTGACGTAAATGATGGGACGTCTTCTGAAAGCTTAGAGAGCATCTTTCTGTTTGGCTGCGATCAAACCACAAGACCAAACTGGAGTGATAATATTTCTATAAAAAAGAAGAAAAAAGCCTGCATAGACCAAAACCAAATTTAGGCCGTTAACAACTGTTATCTCTGACAGACTTCATGTTTATTTGTTGTGAAAGTCGACCAACGCTTAAAAGCTCTCAAAAACAGAAATTAAAATCTGCAATAGTAGCAGCAGCACTTTTTGTGTTTTTACAGGCTTTCTAAACAGCAGTGAATTTCTGGGACAGACAGCAGTCTGTGTGTTTGGTCTAATCAGGTAAACTGTGGAGAAAAGAAAAACTGAGGCCAACGTTCCCTCTTAAGGCGTGGGAGTACCGATCACTGTGAACCCTCAGGGCACATGGACAGCAGTGTGAAACACGCTGCAAGTGTAAGAGGGTAATGACGTACACTCAGCACTGTCATGGAGCACTACAGCACGCAACAAGGAGCCTCCCTCTCACATCTGTAATTAGGATGTGTGGGGAATTCCACCCAGTTTCATAGAACAGCAATGACTTATTCTACTGCTTCCTCATATAAAACCTAATGTCAGGATCGCAAAGAGCCTTTCATGGTTTCAGATTTAATTGTTAAAACATAAACAAAAAGTTTCACTTGAAAACTCCAAGTAAAGGAGGGGGACGTGTGTGTGAATGGATCCACTTACGTTGAGGTGATGGTGCGAAAACGTTCCTGCCCTGCTGTGTCCCAGATCTGTAGCTTCACCTTCTCCCCATTGATCTCCACTGTCCGGATCTTGAAGTCCACACCGATCGTGGTGATATAGCTACCTGCGAGTGGGCACGTGAACACAAAATCGAATTTATTATGAAAACATGGAAACTAAAACGAAGATGAGTCCTGATTATTCATCGCTGCTTTGGTGGAGCCCCGCACCTGAAAATGTGTTGTCTGCAAATCGCAGGAGGAGACTGCTCTTCCCCACTCCTGAGGAGGAAACACAAGCACAGGAAGAGGTTTAAAGTACAGCGGCACAACAAAAAAAAAAAACCCACTATAACAACTCTGCATTTTTGATACTGGCAAGTCTGAAAACACTTTTTTTTTTTGCACCACAACAGAGCAAGAGTTTTGGTTTCGCATATTATATCCTAGTTAACCAAGAGCAGCACCACGTGATGACGGCACGCACACGCACACACAAAAAAGAAAAGTGGGGGACGTCAAGCTGAATCGTTCCTCTAATCTTTGTGTAAATAAAGATTTAGTTCTTCAAGACATAAACATGGTTCTAACCTGCTGCACAGTGTACAAGCTGAAGGCTTCAGGTAAGCAAGACTACACCCTACATACTCATTCTGATGATGAAGGTAGCTCTAGAATCTTAATCAATTTAACCTCAGTGAGGCGGACACTGGGAGGCTTCTTAAAATAATCAGATATGAAACAGTGGAATTCAGAAAGAAATAAGAGTAACAAGAGATGACAGGAGAGGACAAAGAAAAAAGAGAAAGGGACTGAAAATGAGGTTAGTTTATAAGTGTGAGTAAGACTGATTGTGAGGTTACAACTGAAAGTTAGGAAGTCACTCTGCTGGCCTGAGGGGGGACTGAACCTGCAGCCCAGTTACACAGCGTATCTATTGTGTTGTCATTTCATGTTTGATTTGTCCTTACATAAAACGCTATCAGGTTCCTGTGATCTCAGCACTACAGAGTTTTGTTCAAACATACAATGACCAAAGCTTCAAAGCAGAAGAGCATTCATCAGCTTTAACATGTCGTGTGGGCCTTTAGGTTGGCAAAAAAAAACCAAAAAAACTGTCAGGTGTAAAAATATCCAGGACACCTCTGTTGCCAGCCTGTAATTATATATCTACATCAATGGTGCATAAATTAACCACAGACCATGGAAAAAAAGGTAATACATATCTGATACATGAAATGTTGGTCAAATTTCCATTTAGAGAATGATGTTCATGTGTACTGTGAAATTTTGTATGTCCTCTAACTTGTCATAGGTTAGAAGGTGTTCACGTTCAACTAACTGATTCAGTGAGTGGAGAATCTGATTCCCACCAGCAAGTAGCAGGTCTGCCAACAGAACAAGGGCACAAGGTCAGAGTCCCCCAAATAAATAAATAAAAAGCTCTGTGCAGCACTGCAGACAGTGGTGCTTCCATGCTGCAGCTGAGGGCACACTGGCCCCTGTGTGTGACATGCAGTGAAGGGCTTGCTGTACTGCCTTGTCTCTCCACTGTGAGAAGCCAGCTGATGGGGCAGTGCCAGGACCAGAGCTGTCAATGAATCCAAAGACCATTACTCACAAAAGAAGTTCAGCAGGATGAGGCTCTAGCTTCTGAGGGTGGAGTACTTTTAATTTTCCCTCTTAATGCATATTTTCCACTTAAAAACAAGAGGGGCAAACATTTCTTTCCATATATACACACAGATGTTTGTTATGCATCTACCTGTAGCTGTTTGTCCTGATTATTAACATGTTAAAAAGGTGCTAAACATAAAGAAGCAGTCAGTGTCTTTGTGCTGTTATACCTTATATACTTAGCTTATACACCAAAGGGCACTTTGGTTGACACTAACCGCGGTGTCAGTCTCACTTCACTATAGTCTGACTAACTAGATGCAAACATGTCTTTGCAGTGCAGCATTCCTCCACTCTCAACCTCCTAGGTCTCACAAGCTAACTAGCTAACTAAATAAATAACAAAACCCATTGCAACATCTTAACCGGACTTTGTTGAATTTACATCTGTGCCGGGAACTTCTTAGCATTTAACCTTCCCGGTGCAGCAAATGATAACTAACAGTTATCAACATATAACCAGGCAAGGAATTGTCATGTTAGCCTAGCTCATAGTTAGCCAACACAACCTAGCTAACTGTAGATACAAACAAAAGGCCAAAACTACAACCTACTACCCCAGGAACGGTATAGGTCACAGTACGTGTTGTGTTACGGCGGTAAAATAATTGTCTACGCCGATATAAGAACGAGATAGGACATTTTCAAGAGATAAACCCGTAGTGTCTGGAGGCGGTATCCGGCCTCATCGGCTGACATGCCCAGCCCGGACACACAACCTCCGCCCTGTAGCTGACACGAAAATATGGCGGATGTGTACGTTTAACAAGTAATTTCAATGCCTAAAAGACAAAATAATACACTGCAAAAGCGCCCGGATGGTACACAGCCGGGTTAAAAGAGTACTTCTGCTTCCCCCATTGTAAAAAAAACACGACAAGGCCCACTTCCCGTCCTGCATCCCCGGCGTCGGCTTACCGCTGTCACCGATGATGAGCAGCTTGAAGAGGTAATCGTAGTCCCTGGCCATGCCGGTAGCTGGTGGCTCACCCCCGCCTTGTACCGCTTCTTTGCTCGGTTAGCTGTCGGACTCCCTCGGTGCGTAAAGAAAATCACCAGCCCCCAGATCCCCCGGTATAAAACACCACCACCACTAAGGATATCACAAACTGGTAGCCCCCCGAGCCGGCGGCGTTTTTTCTCGGGGTTTCGCGGCGTCAGCAATCCTCACCCTCCGCTGCAAACAGCCGGAAACTCCGCTTCCTCCTCTGGTGGAGCTGCACCCAACTATGACCCAGCCTCACTGCGCAGACTCGAGCTACAGCACAGCGGTTCCATCCCATTGATGAACACAAGAATCATGCCATGAGAAGCGCTGGAGACTCGTGCCGTCCCGTGGATTCACGCTTCTTTTTAATGCACTGAAAACAACTTAAACCACACAATACTGGGAAGCACGTGTTGTTAAAATCGTAGTTTAACTCCACATTGCAGTAGTTTACAGGAAGTTCAACTAAATTCGTATTTGCATAGAGAGGAAATTCAGTTTACCAGTTTTTTGTAATCAACTAGAAATTATTTGGAGCCATGAAAGGGGGAAGATTGTCATTTTATTTCGTTGTTGTCCCATGGTTTTTATGTATTATTTGTATTACAGTAGCTGAATTACTTTTGTCCAGTCTGCTCCACCTTTTATTTCATCCGGACACCACCAGGCTTCAGAGATTTTCCCCTAGACTGGGGTACCTGTTACTTCATTTAAATATGACCAAAACTAGAAATGATCTGATATGACTTATAATTTGATGCATTGCCAGCTCGATCATTTCCCCTGAAGTATTTCAAACTACTTATTTGAGCAATTTTATTAAAAGGGCCTTCATTTTGACCACTTCCAGCACTATAGTAGAGCAGATTTGCATAATTTACACTTTTACATAATTCTTATTCGTCATACACTTATCCTTGGTGTACCCCCTCAGTTCATCCTGTCTGAAATGGACTGTTTTAGCTCCTGTCCCCCTGCCAACTTAAAGCTGTGTGCCTGAGATAAAAGGATATCTGCTCTCAGTGAGATCACACAGAGCCAAACGTAGAAAAAAATGCCTAAAACGGAATTTAGAGCAGTTTAAGCACAAACACCAATTCGTCAACTTTAGTCTCATTTAAGAAGTGTCCATTGCTGTAAGAGCATACATATGGCAGAGAAAAATGAAAGACATAATAGTTCCCCCTCTTCCTCTGTGTAATATATTAGTAGAAAATCAGTTGTGAAACCTTTTTCTTTAGGCATTTAAGGCCACTTGATAATATTTCAGATGTGAATATACTCCTGCGTCTCCTCTGGGCTCTGTGTTCCTGGTTTGAAAAACCTAGACCATGAAGGGAGACTTCAGATCAAATCACCAGAGTAGAAAAGAGAGAAAAGGCCACATAGAGAGTAAGAGAGTGGCGAGGTTTTAACTGGAAGCTAAAAGTTGTCTACTCTAGCTTTAAGACTAAAATCCAGCAATCGGTGAATCAGAGAACTTGGTGGAGTTGAGGTGAGGTGTGACAAAGTCTGAGAGACTCCAACCTGAGAAAAACCAAGCATCCAATATTTCACACACTACATTATGAAATCCAGAACCTTTTATTATGTATTGCCTTTTTACAACTGCATCACTGACATAAGAATGATTTGTGTTTTTATAAGAAGTTGCTTTCCCCAAACAACCGTCACACTCAAAGTTCAAATAAAAGGTAAAGATAGGGGGGGTCTGTTTCATTAACAGTGGCAATACTTGAAATCATTTTGGTAAAATAAGTAGCAAAATACTGAAATATCAAAACAGATTTGGCATCGTGTCTTCCTATTGTTGCTCGTTACAAGAGAACAACCTGTGCATCAAATGATAAAATAAATTGGGCTTAAAGGCCGCTAAAACAAGGATTTAAAGTGGGGGGGGGGAGAGAAAAATGGCAAAAACAAAATGAAATTTTCTGGGGAATACAGCCAAAACACTACTCATCTCAGGCTCCCAGTGTGTCTGAGGTTCTCATACATGGATTTGTTTAATATGTCAGTCAATCGTCTGCTGCTTTCTGCAGATCAGAGCACTTCGTTGTTTAGTCCATCATGTTAGGATTGTGTCATCGATCTCTTCATTGGAGTCTGGCTGGCTGGCGATTTTTTTCAAAGACCGGCGGTGACACTCTGACAGTAGGTCATTGCTTGCAGAGTCCAGAATGGCAGTAATAGTCTGAAATGCAGAGAGAGGAGCGTGTAAAAATGTTTTGCTCTACAGATTACATCTGTGTGCAGATTACAGTAGGGAGTTAATAGTCGCACCTGCATGGTTTCCTCCCCCTGGCGGAGCCGTAGCAGGTTGACGATTGTGTGTTCGCTCTGGGCCCGGACGCTCGTGTTCTTGTCCTTTGTGTTGTCCAGCAGAGTTTTCAGCAGAGGTTTGATGAGATTCACGTCCACGGAGGGCAGTGATGGCTCTTTGAATACCCACCACAGCACCCGCTCTGACACCAGTCTGACATCACTAGACTGGTTCTGAAGACACTGCAGGGTCACGCAGACAACAGATATAACGACACAATACACACTGTTCAAAAATGTACTCAAAGGACTCATCTTCTTATAAACACAGGCTTCACAGCAAACACCTGATCAGACTGATACCAGCTAACACTAAAGCTGTGCTTTAGTGTGGAAATGTACACAAAGTCACAAATCACTCACACACAAAAATAAATGTTTTCTAAACTCCTCATTTACAAGTGCTGAATATCCTGTTGAGCACACTGTTTAGTTTCTTCCTGGCCCTCTGTACTCTGCAGGCACTTTCTCTCAGTGTTCAGTTTTCTACCTAAAGACTAAGAAGAGCTGTGAGCCTAAATAAAACAATGAGCGTGGGCTATAAAACCAAAAATGATAATAGTACAGCATAACTCTACTACAAGCAACTATATTTGTATTACACATAATTTCATTGTGAGAAGTGTTAATTTAAGCAGCTACATCTCTTCCAACATTATATACAGTGGGCACGTGCCCATTTTTGGCAACTTGACTGCTCCCACTTCCTCACCTGTACAAATATAGAAAAGGGAAGTGGACAGGGTTTGATTCTCTGCTTTACCTTAACAAATTGTGTAATCATGTGCTGGGAAACACCACTGCCCCCCTCTGTTCTCAAATGATGCTTCATCAGGTATCCCATAGCTCTGATCCCACTGGTAGCAATGGGAATCTGGAAGAGGAACAAAATTCCACGCATGAGGACAAAAAGAATCTAAGATAATGCTAGAGGATCGATCAGTGCAGCTGAAAGTGCTACAAGGATGACTGACAAGCTGATAAGACAGTAACATATTCTATGAAAAAAGAAACTTAACAAGTAAATTCAATTAAAAAGATAAGATATGAAAGATAAAATGAAAATGAAAATGCAAATAATTAAATTAGAAATACATCAATGAGATTAAGAACACACAAAAAAAGATAATTACACGGTGCATTAAAAGGATAAAACATCAAAATATACAATATTGAACATAAACCAATCAACAGTAATGAGACTATCTAGAGCAGTGGTTCTTAACCTGGGTTCAATCGAACCCTAGGGGTTCGGTGAGTCGGTCTCAGGGGTTCGGTAGAGCCTCCGCCGTGACATGCACGGCTCATTTTGTGCACCAGTAAAAAAAAAAAAACATATCTATGTCTTGAATTTGAAAAAAAAAAATCACATTTTATTTTTCACTAAAGAGGGGTTCAGTGAATGCGTATATGAAACTGGTAGGATTCGGTACCTCCAACAAGGTTAAGAACCACTGATCTAGAGCAATAGATTTGCTCGCTCTGTGTTCTTCTTGTGTTATATCTTAAAGCTCGCTCGACCACCCGGGAAATGCCAGAAAGTAAATTAGTTCACGTGGACAGAGAAATGCTTCATCATTCACAACCTTCCAATGCTGTGATTGCAGCCAGTCCTCAGTACTCCGTGTCCATTTGCATATCTGTCATGATGAAAATGACTGTGTGGCTCATTGCTATGCAGTCGCACTGATTGTTACATAACTGTACAGTTTACGAGGTTGGGAAACCTGCAGTCAGCTGAAACTGGATGTGATGAAATGTTTCTCCCACTGAAAATGCTGTGTCCAGATGAAGTGACTAACTTTCACTTAACTTTTGGTGCTTCGCTATTCGATAGCCCGCAACCAAATATTGATATTTTTTATTAAAACAACAGGTGCTCTCCACTAATCTGACTAACCCACAGAGACCATTTCATTAAAGGAAGTAAAACTATGGTGACGAAGAAGAAACGCATAGGTTTAAAATAGTGTCATGCACAGGAAAATAAATCAGTGAGCTCATTAATTCAACTGGAACATTATTAAAATTTCATTGGCTCCATAACAGTGGCGCCATAGTGCTTCACACATTGCCTGGGGTTGCACTGGGAAGCAAACCCAGTGTACAAATCTGCCAAATCAAATGACCCCTTGCGACTAAGGGAGCCAAAAGTAGCTTCTATAAAAATTTAGTAATAATCATAAGCAGTCAAACACACACTGACACCACCACAGTGCAGCAAACAGATACCCAATTCCTCCTCTTTGAGTGTGTAGGAATATTTTTTCCTTCTTATGTTACTTAATATCTGGATGTACAGAGTATCACAGAATCACTGTATTATGATGGATGGTAATAGTGAATGAACCGGTTCTTATGCAGCGCTTTTCTACTCTACTCCAGCACTCAAAGCGTTTTATACAAAGTATAAAGTAAGTATTTCTGAAGGGATGCATGACAATGGTCATATGGGGTCGCTGAACAGTGACAAAAGCATGAATGTAATTTCTTTAATCAACCAAATTAAACACCTATGGAGGATCCCTGTGGCTCGACCTTCATCAAAACATGAAATACTTTGGAGGAAAGAGGCTCCAACTCTTCAGAGTTCAGACCTGGAGAATCAGAGCTGAGGAGCACTGAAGCTCTACTGGTGACACCTTACTGCGAGGCATTACGGCGCTTTTTCCTTTAAATTACCACCTGTCACATTGGTTTATTAACAGTGGTTTGAAATATATTTTTTGATCTGGTGTTTTCCAGAAGTGACTGTGTTACCTTGATGTTTCCATTTCAAACTTTGCTGTCAGCCGAGGAGACATTACCAGAACAAAATCGCAACACACTTCCCAAAATGGCAACTATTTCTACTGTTTTCCAATCTCCCTGTGGGTATCTATGAGTAAACTTTCTGCTCACCCTATCAGCGGTGGCATTGGCCAAGATGGTCTCTGTCACAGTGTCACAGTACTCGTTCCCACACAGCTTCTCGGGAGCAGATTTGACGGCGATGGCCAGGGCCAAGCTGCGACCGTGACGCACCATCCAGTCCACACCAGACACGTCGGCTAAAGAGAGGCAGACCGTTCATGAGCTTATGGCATCACTGCTTGGCTAATGCACAAACAATGCAGCACACAGCAGCAGACAATAACAACGTGAAGCCTTTTTTTTGATGCAGATACACTGGACAAACATACATTAAATGTTTTTATAAAAGGATTTTTTAAATTTCTAATTTCTTAGTTCTATAATTATTTCACTCTATAAACTCACAATGAGCAGGAAAAAGGACATCTGATGATGGTCACAATGAAAAAAGAAAGACTACACACACTTACAATGAGATCTGAGGAAGGTGTAAAATAACTTTGCACACAAATACCAACCTAAGACATGCTGAAGTAACACACTCTTCAGCTCCTCCTCTGACAGGAAGGCACACAGCTCACCAACACAGCCGGCTGAGGCCATACGAGTTGCATCCTGCAAGTGCACACACACACACACACACACACACACACACACACACACACACATAAGACAGCCAGACAGAGACAGGTTGTGTGTCATTTATTCTCAAACTGACACGAAGACTAAAACCACCTTTTTAGAAAACCACATCCTCTTTGTCTGACTTCCGTTTTTCTACTGAGATCACAGAGGAAACTCTACTTGTGAATAACTCTGAAATCTGCTTATACACGTACTTCACTGTTAATTACTTCATGCATCCAGTAGCTATTGCAGGTTCTGGGTTGAAAAAAGGGTTGCAACACATTCAAAAGAAGTCTTTGAGGGCTGATCGTCATACCTCGTCATGTCCCAACATGCCTAGCAATGTGGTGGTGATGTTTTTGCGGATGGCTGGGTCCACCTTTGATCCGGCCCCCTGGATGACAAACCTTAAGGCCTGGAGCATAGTCTCCCTGTGAACACAAACAGGAGAATTAAACCAAAAGACAAAAGCAAATATTTGTTATTTCATGTAAAAACATGTAAGCAGATATTGTATTTTGGATATAAACACACAGCACAAACTACAGTTTTTGCTAATTGTATGTTAAAACTCAACTTCCCAGAAATATGATAGAAGATTTGTAGTAAATTTGTCATTGCTTTCTGGTGGACAAATGATGTAATGAGGAACTATTTTTTTAAAGATAAATCCAAACACATTTGCATTTCTGTACTCTGGCTCTCCTTCCATCGTACACTTTTTAGATTAAGCTGGTGTCAGGCTGCACTATCAGCTTCTAGTTAATAATATTTTGGGAGAAATGTCTCAGACTTTAATACTGACTCCAAACCAAGCAGCAACTAGAAAACTGAAGCCAGCCGATAAAGCCAACACCAATATTTGATGATTTAAGAAAAAAAAATAAAAAGATCCCATCTTCTGAATTACTGGCTGATATTATTACTGCTTGTGCTTCTTAAGCAGATTTTCCTAACATTTGATAGTGTCCTTATTTACTCATTGCGCTCTGCTCGACACTGCTCAGATCAGATGGTTGTCGCATTTCTTGCAAACAGTGAAGCTACAGAGTGCCCTCTGATGGACAAACTGTGCAATCTCAACACCCATAACACAACTGAAGAGTGTTTCTCCAGCCTCTTCTTTACCATTTTATTTTTATCAGTGCAGAGATCGGTTGAGTGGCAAATAGCCAATACTGGTCACCAATTTAAGCTTACCGATAAATTAAATAAATGCTCTTTATGTTCCCTATTAGAGCCAAAAAGTTACAAAAAACAAATGCTGTTGTGTCTACTTTATAAAAGTTAATGTTGACGATACAACAAGCCTCCACTAGGTTTCAGGTGACATCCCGGTGGGTACGACCAGACTCAATCAGTTACAATCCAACATATTTACAACCAATCAACCATTTCATAACAGCTGTACTGGAGAGAATTTAAAAAAAAAATAAAATCATTCTTACAATGACACGTGTGCCAACATAAACAGCTGTACTGGCAGCTGGTGTGCCCAATTAATGACTTCTCCATATTTTTTGTGCTCTTGGTGCCTTTGGGAGTCTTCATGATGGAATTAAGTGACAAATAAAATGACTTTCTGGGTGATTCAGTCCATCCTGAAGTTTGTGCTCTGTGCCCTGAAGGCTTGGTTCTGGTGTTTGGCAGTAATTAGCACATAAATGTTTTCTTAGTATATTCTATTGTCTAAATGATTATTCCAAAATAGAGGCGTGAACTGCCCTCTTTAATATACAGGCTATGCTTCATACACACATTTTCAGACTAATGGCTCCCAGTCTGTGCTTCTAACATTAAGTCAAAGCAGCATCTTTAATCAGATGATACATTTCAACTTCTCTATTTGTGGAGATAAAATAATTTAAAATTAACATCACAGGCTCACACATTGTGAAAAATCCTGTCAGGGATGTTTATAGTTGCTGATTCTGTACTGAACACAACCGGACTACACACACACCTGACTCCAGAGTCCTCAGCATTGCGAATTGCAGAGAGTTGCTCAGTGAAGAGTGGATCGACCTTGGTGTGGATGGAAACCAGCTGACCCAGAGCCTCTGCCGCCCTCAGTCTTACAGCACGGCTCGAATCCTGCAGGGCTTTCAGGAAGGTGGTCTGCAGCTGAGGCAGGAAGGGCTTCAGGGCTATGCCCACCTGAAGGAGGAACGCAGTGCAGAGGTTAGAGCCTTCTGACAGAAATTGTGATCAGCTTTGGAGAGGAATGTTTTTCCACTTTGTCTTCCACCAGACCTTTGCCAACAGCAGGGTGAGAGTCTCTAATAGAGCAGTCTTCACAGTCCAGGCAAAGCGGTCTCCTAAGATACGAATAAGAGGTCCAGTGATGTTGACTACAGACGGCCGCAGAGCCTCGGGAGACGTCAGTTTGATGACCCCTCCTAATGCTTTAGCTGCCTCTTCTTTCTGTTCAGGGGTGCCAGTGAGGACACCTTCTCTCAGGACTGGCAGGATACAGGTCACACCCTATGTAAGCATCGAGGGAGAAATAAAAAATATTAACTGAACAGAGCTGAAAGAAACCAACATTTCCCAATTAATGTTTAATTGGTGACATATTGAAATTGCTTTTTTGTTCCCTGAACAGTCAAGAATCCACAGATAATATATATGTACACACAATGATATAAACATCTTTTGAAAGCTGGATCCAGCGGACGTGTGGTACATTTGCTTTTTTAAAGAACTAAACAATATTAACATCAGATTATTACTGAAAGTGTGTAAGCCAGGTTGAAACACACTTGGCCCATTGCAGTGTCTGTCCTTATTGAGCAAATCAATAGAAAGACCTCCACGTGAGTGATCACTATTAATGAGTTTCTAATTATGTGGACACAGTTCATGTCACAAACGTGCCCACACAAAGCTCTGCTCACTTGACAGAACAGGAACTCAATAGGATGAATGAGCTGCTGTGAGAATGACATCACCATGCTGTAATAATGTAGCAATAGTGTTTATTGTGTCAGGTGCTGCCCTCTTACCTTCTTGGGCAGACAGAAACCAGGAAGGTGCTGACCCTTCACGTCTCCGGCTACTGATCTAATGTCTCGATGCAGATCGTCGATTAGAGCCAGCTGGCTGCTTGCATCCAGTTTCTAAAGAACACATCAAAGCCACAGTGAGTTTGTATTTCACCTCTGATTTAAAAAAAAAAAAAACAATCAAAAAGGTCCACTGTTTTACTTACTACCAAATTTTGTACTAGACTATGAAAGCTCATGCAAATGAAAACACATTTTTATAGGAAGACACCTTGGTGATGGAGTTGATGGTGTCCCAACTCTGAGACAAAACCTCTTGGTTGGAATCGTTAAGAAGGCGGATGAGGCCTGATAGCAGCGTGCGTGTGTGAGCACTGTAGTCCAGTCGGGTGCGAGCAAAGTAGGCATTGAGGATGGTGACGGCAGCCTGTCTGAGGCCAGGATCCGTGCCCCGTGTGGCCTCCAGCAAGTCTTCTATGATGATCCGCTGGCCCACTTCATCCTCCACAGAAAGGATCACCGTCTGACAGCTGCACAATTCCTGGTGAAAAGGTAACAACGCCCAGTCAAATCATTCAGAAAGGCAGTTTAAAATATGCAGTGTTCACAGTAAAATAACCACCAAAAAGTCTGAGTTAATATGACATTTTAATGCAGCTCACTTCTTGCATAGATCTGAAAAGTATTTTAGGGTTTCAATGTGTTGTAAATATTTATGCTACAAAACTGCAGCTCTTTCTAAATCATTGCCAATTCTTTGTGTACAAAATGTTTTGAAATAAATTAAGAAGGTTTTAAAAGGCAGGGAGACAGCCTTATAGTGAGGCGCAGACTGGATAATAACCGATTTAACCTGGTGATGGTCAAAGCTGTGCTTTAAAAGGGGGAAAAAAATAATCAGCGCGTACAGAGGAGACATGGTGTTCTGGTACGTCTGCGGCTGCATTTTGAATGACAATAAGAGGAAATCAAAGTAGGACATATGGCCTGTTTTAGCAGATAAGAAGGATTTTAATTCTCCAGTTGATTTAAAATAGAAGAAGCCACCGAGCAGGATGGGGCGACGGCAGTAGTGCTGGAGTATTCTCTCAGAATACTTTGTACTACAAAGTTAACATATACAGGAAAAAATAAAATAAGCCCTGATCAAAAGCCTTGCAGTTCTCCATATTTATCTTTGAGGAACTGCAGCGCTTGAGTGCTGTGGTATCGTATAATATAAAAAAAAAAAAGAAGCAAATAAGAAAAATCTGACCAGAGGACGTTAACAAAATCCTCAAACACAACAGAATCAGTAGGGAATCTTTATATTTAGAGACTGCTGGCTGTACCTGTGCTTCGTCCTCTGTTCCCAGTTTTCCTTTGAGGGAAGAGAGCAGGGCGGGGAGGATGACCCCTAGATGACGTGTCAGAGCATCTCCAGCCACAGCAGACAGGAAGGCCAATACTCGGGTGTTTACAGGAGGAGCAGTCAGCTAGCAGAAGCACAGAGAACACTGGATTATAGTCACACAACATAAACATGACATAAATGCCTAAAAAAAGGAAATCACATGTGATGCTTTACCTTTGGAACCAAGTAAGGCAGCACAGAACGACTCTTCACTGCCATGACTTGCTTCAGGCCATCCAAAGCAAACTCGGCCGTTTCCTCATCATCCTGGAAAAACATGTTCGGTATGAGATATAGACCAGACTGCAAAGCTTCTTAAATCCTACAGATTTCATATTACATTTTCCCCCTCACTCCCTCACCAGCTGTTTGAGCAGGGTAGGCAGGATGTCATCCAGCGCCTGGTGACCGATGGTTGCATGGAGCTGCTCAAAGGTTTTGGCCGCGGCCTCTCGGACCTCCTCCAGAGGGTCACACAGAGCTTTCCTCACTGTAGGGACCAGTGACTCAGAGAAAACAAGCACCTGCAACACAAGCATCATCAGATTTAAGGTTTTAAGTTTACTAGAATTTTCAGCTTAAGCTAAAACAGACCCCACTGCTTCTCACATGATTCAGAATCGTTTTTAATTAATAAAATCATTCTAAAAGTTCTAATTCAATCCCACGAGCTATAATAATCGTAAACATGCAGAAAAAATTGTGTGTTACAACAGCAGTGTGACTCACAGCGTCTTTACTGGTGGACTTCATGATTTCACTGAGGCCGATGCAGACACCTTGCCTCTCATCGCTCTTGTCAGAGCGCAGGCCCTCCTCCAGGATGGGAATGATCTCCGGGAGAATCTTCTCTCCAAGTTTCCTCACCAGATCACCCAGCGTCCGAGCAGCGATCTAAAACCGTGCAGACAAAGGACGTCAACAAAAAGCTCTGTATCACTACTTTCACACCAAGGGCCAAACAGAAACACCAGAGATCATAAAAAGAGTCAAAGAAAAACAAGCATTACTGTTCTTTTGTCAGGACATGTAGAAGCCAGGAAGCCCAGCAAGAGAGTGAAGAGGGTTGGGAGGATTTCTCTCAAAGTTCTGGGGGTGTTGGACACCACGATCTTCCACACGTGGAGGGAAGCTTGTCGAACCACGAGCTGGGTGTCTGAACGGCCCATGTAGAGGCCTGAGAGGACGCGGTTACGACGCTCAGCTCCCAGAGCACTAATGATAGCCTGAGAGGGGTAAAGGTCAAAGATCAGCAAACAAAATTCGACCAATATCACAGTTAATATGAAATGAACTGCTGAGAAAAAACCCCAAACACTCATACTTTATTGGATGCAGCAGTTCCAAAGTTGTCGTCCTCTGACGCGGTCTCTGTGGTCATCTTTCCTGTTACTCCAGAGATATGGAACAGCAGGTCGCCAAGCAGCTGCACAGAGCTGAATCTATAAACCAACAAGGGCACGAGTCAGCAGGTCAGTAGCTCTACGAGTGACATTTATTGAACTGCCAACATGTTACCGTGCATTTATCTGACCTGATTCTCCACAGGTCATCAAACAGTCCTTGTTCCAGCTCAGGAAGCAGCAGTGCGATGGCGGTCTCAGCGTACATGCTGATGATTCTCTGGCCGGCTCGCAGTGCCGTGTCTCGCACGTACTCGTTCTCATCGGCCAGCGCCTGGTGGACGAGAGAGAGCATAAGGCTGCAGTGTAACATGACCGTGAACACGATACACAGTGAGAAAATGTCTAATTGAAAATAGCTATACAAAAAAAACGAGAAACATTTTTATATTATTACTCATTGTGATTTTAAAATATTTTACTCTTAGCAGTAAGTAGCTCTTAGTAACCAGTACCTTGAGAATGCAAGGGATGATGGGACCAACATAGGGAGTAAATTTATCTCCAAAAGTGAGCGGCAGGTAGATGAACATCATGATGTATCCATCTCTGACGTGGGAAGCAATGTCCACCTTGCTGGCAGTTTGCACTACGTCTGGCATTAGCTTGTCCAGCTTCTCTACTCCCAGTCCAGCCATGACCTCAGCCAGACCTGAAAAAGACCGTCACACAAACCACTGAGCTCTTGGCTTTGAGCACAAATCAGAAACACAAGGACAGAGTAGAGAAGAACCCACCTTGTGCAGCTCCTGAGCGGTCCACAGAGCTCTGCTCAGAGGCCAGCGTCTCCATGAGCCACGGCAGCAGGTCGTCAAAGCAGGACTCACCCATCCCCTTAACCATGGCACCCAGGGCTTTAGCTGATACTGTACGGACCTGAAGGGGGGGAAGAGAAGGAAACATGATAAGAGGAAAAAATGCGAGGAGATAACAGCAAAGAGAAAACAAAGGAAATAAAAGTAGTAAAAATAAAGAAATGCATATGAGGGATTGGAAAGATAACAAGAGATGAGAAAAATGAGAAACAAGAGATTACAGATAGAAGAAAACTGAGAAATAGAGAAGACGAGAAGGAAAGTAGTGATAAAGAAGAGTGTAAAAGAAAGAATGAAAAATAAACAAGACAAAGTGGGAATAAAGAGACGAAATGAGGAAAAAAAATAAGAAAAAAGTGAGAAGAGAATGAAAGAAGAGAAAAAGAACAGAAAGATAAGAGAGATGAAAAAGAAAGAGAAAATGAAATAAAAAAAAGTGGTGGGAACTGCAGCTTCATCGTCAGCTACACACATAAAGGATTATTTAAGAATACTAAACACACCTCAGGCACCGGGTCCAACAAGGAGGCCTTCAGTCCAGGAATAACACTGGGTAGGTATGGTGACAGATCCTGTTAGCAGCAGAGGAAAACAAACAAAACAAAGCACACAAACCATTAAGAAAAAGCTTTGGAAAGCACCAGTTTTACTGAATGGACTCCTCTGATGTTTTATTTATCCCCGTGTACCTTCTGGTCAGTGAGCGAGTACATGTTTCCAATGATCTGAGCAGCCATCTTGCGAGTGTCAGTGGAGCGATCCTGGAAGGCTCTCTGGACGATGGGCATGATGAGGGCCAGAGAGGGGGCGTCGATGAAGTGCACAAACTTGGTGTCCAGCAGCGTCTGCAGGCACGTCTGGGTCTTCCTGGACGGGTCGGTGAGAGCATCTAATAGGATGGGGGTGATAGCTGGAAGAGAAACACAAACATAGCTGTTAGCACTACTATAACACTACTGTACCTACAACTGGTATAATACCAGTATATCACAGATGGTCGCCCTCCCTTATCCTGGTTCTGCAGGGGGTTTCTTCCTGTTTACATGGAGTTTTTCCTTCCCACTGTTGCCAAAGTGCTTGCTTATAGGGGGTCATATGATTGTTGAGTTTTTCTCTGTATGTATTATTCTAGGGTCTACCTTACAATATAAAGCGCCTTGAAACGACTGTTGTGACGTGGCGCTGTATAAATAAAATTGAATTGAATTAATATGCAACAACTTGAATATTTTAGAGTGGGCCAATTATGATTATTTACATTCTGTTTAGTTTCTCTGCTCTGATGATTTTTTCTACTTGCAAACTGCAGATTTTAACAGGTGGGTGGGCTTCAGTGCTCTGAGATTAAGCATATCTGTTCTCATTATCAGTACAAAAGGACTGTCTGAAGCTGAGCTTTTCATGCTTTGGGCTGAAGTTTTGGCTCACAGAGATTAGCTGTACACGCACTGACCTCATTTGAAACTTTGAGAATGTTAAATCTTAGTATTCACTGTTGGAAAAGTATACATGACAAAATAAGGAAACGTGCAATATTTCCACTCTAAAAAGTGTATTCAAATTTAGGAATGCATTCCTCTGTGTTTAAAAAAAGCATTAAACTCATTGAGGCAGGGTAAAGCTTTCACTACCTGAAACAGCTTCTGAATGAGTACAAAGGAAATATTCAGATTTTCTGTTTCTTAAACCTCTTTGGTCCATATTTTATGACTGTCTATGAGCAACAAGCGTTCTGCATTGGCAGCTGTGCCTCATGACACTGAATCACTTACCCAGGATTTCTGGGTTGCGGATGACTGAGCCAATCTGTCGGAGGGCCTGCTGGCCGGCCTTCTGCACCTTCACATGGGAGTCAGTCAGCACCTCCGTCAGCTTGGGCACAATGCTGGGCAGGCAGGAGGACAGCTGCTTGGGTGCACAGTAAGCCATGGCACCCAATAACTCCACAGAACCTGCAGGAACAAGAGGGGTGAGTGACGGGATTGGAGTAGTCATTTGACTGAGACTGATTATTACCCATTTATCAACTCTTCAGTGCTGTTAAAACAGCTGACAACCACAAGTGTAACTACTGTTCTCTAATATTTAACATTTTAAACAATAATCAGGTGTGCTAAAAAACAATAAAGATCATTTTAAATACATCACTATATTCAAGACCTGCCGTGAAACCTGTGACTGATGATGCTCTTTACCTGCTTTTGTCCTCCAAGACTCCTCCTCCAGGGCCACCAGCAGGGAGGGCAGGACCAGCTTCACCCCATGGGCACTCAGGTTCCTCATCACAGCCTTGGCACAGTCATCTGCAGCCTGGGAGGACAAGCAAGAGGGGTGGTAAAATGTCCCACTTGAGAAAAAGTCTCGAACAACTGACGGGCAAATATTTAGACAACGACACGACCTGCCTGCTCACCTCTCTAACATACTGGTTTCCGTCTCCAAAACAGAGCAGAAGGTGTGGCAGCACATGGACCACGTAGGGCTCAAACAGTTTTCCCAACATGTTACACAGCATCTCAAAGGCAAACAGCGCCCCTGCAGGAGACCAAAAATAAACCGGATACTCTGAGTTGTGCTAATAAAGGTGGCATCCGGTATAAAGAGGATGAATCAAAACCAGACAGTTCAATGACTCATGAATTCTTGCTGACCTTCCCTGCGTCTGAAGTTTTTCTTATCCTGGATGGCCTCAGTAAGTGTGGTCATTATGTCCTGCTGTTTAAGCGCCAGGATCCCGAGTCCTTTGACCAGTCCAGCCAGCCCGTACGCTGCACCCTTCCTCTCTGCATATTTGTCGCTCTCGAGCAGCAGCTGAAGCAGGTTTTTAACAATCCCTGCAGCATCCTCTTTGATGGCGGGGACCAAAGGAGGCAAACAGCTAGCAACAGACTCCTGGACCTGGAGAAGGATGACATACCACACAGGATGATGTTTTGAAAATCTGAGTAGTACAGGTTGAGTGGGTAGAAAAGGAGCCAAATTAGGCCTTTACCTGCTGTGATGGTGTAGAGAGTGCGGTAATAAGCTTGGCCACAATGGGTTTGACTTTGGGGTCGTTTTTGTCCAAATGTTTGGCCAAGGAGCCCATGAGGATAACCACGCTCTGACGCACAGAGTCGTAGCTGGCATCCTGCGGGGCGTTCTTCAGGAACTCCTCAAACACTGGCAGCAGGGAGCTCACGTTATCCTGACACATAAGGAAGGTGCATGAGATGCCGAGGAATACAGAAATGATAGCTGTCTGAAAACAAACTCTAGAAAAACAGAACTGAGCGTTACCTTGCCATGTGTGTTGAGCGCTGAAAGGGCGGCGTCCAGCATGCAGCGCCGCACGTCAGTGTGGCGATCATTCAGAGCATCGGGAACGAAGAAAAGGAAGAGAGGGGTGACCTGAGATTCATCCAGGTACTGAGAGAGCTTGTTCAGAGCCAGAGCAATGCCACACCTGGGAATAAAAAAACAAACAGTGCACAAGAACAACATTGGATTCAGCCACAGTCTTTAGAAACACTTCTTATGTCACAGTCCTGATGTTTTTGCACCATTTACGGTCGGTTAATACAGAACTGTGTGGCACTCAGAGCTTTTTTTCTTTCCTTAAATTCCATCAGACCCAGATTTAATTACCTGGCCTCCCACTGGTCAGGTGGGGCTTCAGAGATGACTCTGCCCAGTGCATCCAGCACAGGCGGTGGTCTCTTTAGAAGGAAAAGAGAGAAGAAAGAAACAATCAAAACAAACAAACATCTTTTGTTACTGTAAAATTCTTACAGCAATAAAAATCTATGTAAATCGGAGCGTGGGACATGTTCTTACATAAAGTTTTTGATGGTAAAGCTCAGTGAGCTGGCCGAGCACCGTGGCAGACTGGTCTCTGTACTGGGACACGGCACTCGACAGAGCGTCGGCTGCTGCAGAGCGGATGGCTTCCTCGTGGTGAGTGACGTCCCCTATCAGCAGTGAGCAGATCTCAGGGACCAACTCCAGACCCAGAGACTCCCAGAGCCTGAGCAGGAGGAACAAATGAGGGAACTGGTTCAACTGGCCAATTTACAACACTATTTCTCCTTCACAGCACAAATCATACGATTTCATTGTGTTTTGACTCGCATATAAAAACCAGAATGTTTGACAATTTACATTTTAACCAATGTTATGGCAGAATGGTGTCAACATGGGAATGAATGAAACATGAAAGAACAAACAGGCTGAAGAACAAAAGTCAAACATTTTCAGTCAGTGACTGTTTGCAGGATGTTAGGAGCGTGTGTTACATACTTTTCAGCCAGGGCTTGACCTTCCTCCTCAACATCAAATCTGGCAACCCAAAGCCTACGCAGCAAACTCATCCCACTGGCGTCTGTGCAGTCTGTAGGCAGGGCAAACTCCATCTCCAACAGCCCCTGGAAACAAACAGGACGAACTGTTAATCAAATGTTGAAACTTAAAATGTTGATTTTCTTGAAAAACATATGTTTGTTTCACATTTTTAGGTTAGGACGAGGCACTGAAAGACTGAAAAACATCTGGTGGAAGATCTTACAACCAGATTAATTACATGAGTGGGTATTAAAAGAGCAACCCAGAGAGGCCAAGGCTTTCAGAAATACCGCTGAAAAATAAAATTAACAGAACAAACTTCATAATTTTATTACAAGATTAAGTTAATTCAGAGAAATCTGTGGCAGTCAGGGCTGGGTCATATCATATCGCTCACGGTCATACCGGTATAATGTTAGACAATGATAAGAAAATGAAATATCGCGATAGAATATGGGTAAAACGCGCATGCGTTTGTTGTCATACGCACATGGCGGAAAAAGCATGGCGGCGACAGAGAATTAGAAAGCGAATCGTTGAATGAAACAGATGAATCAGAATTGCTTTGTAAAAATGGCGCAACTAAAGTGGTGTAGAACTGGTTTGGCTTTCGTCCGTCAGATACACACCAAAGCGCATTTTTTGGTAGAGTCGTTATTACCGAACTGATTTTATGCGGTACACGGGGCTCAAAAATCTGTCAAAAAATGTTTTAATACGACTTTGCTAAGCTACGAACCCGCACCGCTTGATGGATTGTTGGAGCATTACGGCTATCGTAGGCAGGAGCCTCGCGGAGTGATACGTACTGTGCTTTAACATAATATTACTGTATTGTGTGTGTATAACCTCTTTTTAAGTTTTGTGGATATTATAAATGGTTATGCTGAGGATATGTCGGCCAATTTCCACTGGAAATGCCTTTTGGTTAAACTGTCAGCGAGGAATTTGCACTGTTACATTTTTATATAGCTTAAATGCACATAAAAAAAACAAAAAAAACAGTGAAAGTGAAAATACATTGATGGGTTTTTTTTTGCACTAATAAGTATTTTGTCTCGTGTCAATTATATCGTTATTGCAAATTTTCAAATATATATTGCGATAAATATTTTTGGCCATATTGCCATGCCCTAGTCAGGGACAAAGGTTCTGAACCGTTATGTAATGGAAACACTTCTGAAAACCACTGCCAGTGAAATGCAAGACAGAGAGACACAGAGACACTTCAGCAAATATCAAAATGAAGTGATGCCAGGCTCACCCTGAGGGCGGCGTCACGGACTGAGAAGCAGGGTGAAAGCAGGGCGTTGAGTAAGACATCGATCTCTGGCTGCTCTGCTACAGTGCAGCCCTCTTCTCCTCCAGCACTGGCACACAGAGCCGTCAGGCACTGAGACGCCAACACCTGAAACACAAAGTGTGCAAAGTGTCACATTGTGGAGCTACGCAATAATTCTGGAGCAGAGTAAAACAAGACCTAAAGGGTATTCAAAATGACTTGATGTCGCACTGAAGCATTAGAAAGGGTTCAAATGTTTGGATACACAAACTCTAAACTCTGACATTTACCTGGAGCCTCGGTGCTGCGGTGGAAATGACTCTGGTCAGTAGCAACAACATGCTGACACGTGGAAGCAGCTCTGGGCCGTTCTATGACAAGAAAACAACATAAAGAAATGATACTATGCAGTATTTGGAAATGTACTCTATATCGTGCAAGTCTAGAGCCACTCTGCATTTTATTTACATTGTAAAGAGCCTGTGTCATTTTTAAAGTGACAATAATTCTCCAGGCTTCCTGAAGGCCTTTCTTTGAACACTGGCTGTTTTTTCACTTTCAGTCCAGCGCTTGTAACTGAGCATTTTTAAAGGAAGGTCAAGGGTAAATGTTGTTAAGTTACTTAACACTCATATATGAATCATGCAAACAACAAAGGTCCTAACTCAAAGAATAAACCTGTGTTGTGTCTACACAGAGAAAATAATCGATTTTAAATTATACCTTTAGAAACTTTGTTATATCTGAAGAAATGGGGGTGGCTCAAGACTTTTGCACAGCACTGTATGTTAAGACAAATATTTGCATATAAAAAATTTCACAGTAAAATAAAATAAAATAAACAGATCCAGGCCAAGAAAAAAAGAGGGATACTATGTAAAGCGTAATTTAAAAACAAAACAAAACAAAAGAAACGCAAAGATTTACAAATCTCATAAACTTAGATTTATTGTGGTTTCTATAGAACATAGAAAACGTCTTAAACTGAAACATTTTACAATTTCTCAAAATACATGTCAGCTTATTCTGAAATTGATGGTGGCAACACATGACCAAAAATGTTGGGACAGGAAAAAAAAACAAAATTTATAAAAAAAAATTAAAATGATGGTGGTACTAAAAAACTGGGCTAGTCAAGTTAACTTGAAACGGGAACAAGGTGGAAAAATCAATACTGCATACTGCATGATCTCTGGGCCCTCGGGCTGCACTGAATTAAGCAGACATGATTCTGTCGTGACTTAGGAACATTTCAGAAACCGTTATCTATGAACACAGTTCACTGTGCCATTCACAAAAGTAGGTTAAAGCTCAGTCATGTAAAGAAAGTCTATGTGAACCTGATCTAGAAATGCTGCCATCTTTCTCTGGGCATAAACTCATTTAACATGGACTGAGGCAAAGTGGAAAACTGTTCTGTGGTCAGATGAATTAAATCTGAAATTCTCTTTGGAAAACAGGAACACTGAGTCCTCTGGATTAAAGAGGAGAGGGATCATCCAGCTAGCCATCAGCCTTGAAGACATCATCCTGATCATATAGGGGTGCATTGGTGTTTATACAAATGTCAGACTGTACATCTGGAACCAGGCACCATCAGTGCTGAAAGGCATATCGTGTGCTCCCATGCAGCCAGGATCTATTTCAGGAAAGGCCAACAAGACGCTGCTAAATCTCATCCTTCATAGTAGAAGAGTTCACCGACCTGCGCGCAATTTAGACCTTTCACCAACTGAAAACATTTCAGTGTGTCACGGAACATGAAACACCACAAAAAAGAACGGGGATTGTTAAGTAGCTGGAATCCTTTATCAGGCGAGAGTGAGACAACATTCATCTCCCAAACGTCCAGCACCTGGTTTCCTCAGTCCCCAGATGTTTACAGACTGTTATTAAAAGAACAGGGAACTCTACCCTGTGCCAACTTTCATGACACGAGTTGCTGCCATTAAATACCAAAATGAGCCAATATTTTCTCCTCTTAAATGTTTGACATGTTTTCGGTCCTCTATATGAATAAAATATGGGTTTCATGCATATGATTGCATTCTCTTTTTATTTACACTTTACCCAGACTCCTAACTTGTTTGGAACTCACTCTGTGCACATAACAGCCACCACAGAGAAAATGCAATAAAGTCATTTGTCTGTACCTCATCAATGGCAACGTCATCACTGTTGGTGTCAGCCCGAAGCTGAGAGTGTTCATTGATGACCTGCAGTGCTCTCATCATGGTGTTCTCCGTCTCCTCGGTGCTGCCTGAAGACTCCCTGAGTGTAGCGTTGAGGAGAGGGAAGCAGAAGGAAAAGGCAGGAGCAGACAGAGGCGCCGCATCTGAGGAAAATAAAATAAAATCAAAACATATTAGAAGAAAAGGAAGAAAAGGTCACCCCCTCTCCTGAATGACGCATGCTGGACGCCGCCCTCGCGCTCAACACAAACGCCAAGCTAACGCTCAATTCAGTTTTTTAAGAGTTTGTTTTCAGACAGCTATCATTTCTATGTTCCTCAGCATCTCATGTGCCTTCTTTATGTGCCAGGATAATTATTTTTAGTACATTATTATTTAAAATTATTTACACCTGTATGCTGTTAGGGTAATTTATACTTGTTCACCTTGTTCACTACAAGGCCTGAATATATTTTTTGGTCATTGATGTCTGTTAATAGTCAAAGAGTACTGACCAAACCTAAATGAACATCAGTGTTTTGAAGAAGGATTAAAATTAGTGTTGAACAGCACAAACTCAACAGAGATCAGCTCATCTTAGACTTTTTAAAGACTGGGACTTTGTTTTTAAAACTAGTGCAGGCGCCCTCTGCTGGACATTAGAAAGAATTCAGGTTTTCAGACCCATGAGGTCTGACCATCTTTTACATTTTTAGATTTTAGGTTTGTATTTTCTGCACAGGGAAATGTCAGTTATTAAACCGTCTCCTAAATTTGAGTTTTCATCTAAAATATTTTCATATTTTGGGGGAAAAAAAAATATGAATATTCATCACATTAAGCAGTTACACTGTGGTAACAGTGAGCAGGGTTTTAGTTTGTGTTAGATTTTATTCTCATCTTTTAATGTTTTTAATCATCAGTGGTGTTTTTTCAAGCCTTTCAGATTTATTGACTCATCTAAGATGTGTCGTTTCATTTTGTGAACCACATGTACTCACCGGCAGTCTTGCCCTCTCTCTGTGGGACGGTGTGGTTGTGCAGCAGCATCACGGTGCGGTGAGCAGCTGTAGCCAGGTCCTCTTGTTCCCAGGCCTTATCCAGATCACACTCAGGCTTCAGTAACCGTAAAGTCACATGACCCACAAGGACAGCTGGATGGGGGAAAGAAAAACAAAAATGATTTTAAACTGAGATGCCAGAAACTGTGTTTTAAAACTACACCAAGACAGACTTTGTACCCAGATGTTGAAGGCTCTTGGGCATGAGGCACACTCCAATATCCAAGAAGACCTGCTGGATGCTTGGAGCAGCCAGGGGGGATTGCAGCAGGGGCATTAGGACCTGGAGGACAGCAGGGAGCTCCCTGGTGATCTGAGCAGGTCTCTCTATCAGAGTGGCTTCCAGGAGACCCACCGCACTCTGCAGCTCTCCATCCAGCTGCAAACAGAGAATTTTAAAATGTCACACCGGGGGCACTCTGTTTTAATGACCTGATTTAGTGGACAGACTTTAGAGCTCCTTACCTCTTGAAGTCTTTTGCGAGTAGCAGACTCTTTTTCCAGCTGGATTTGCATCATTTCCTTCTGTTTCGTAGTTAGCTGGATCTCCTCTTTGATGCCTTTCTTCTTCTTGAGCTCCTGTCACACCAAAAAGGAAATTAACACATTCAAATAGTTTCAAACGTTACGATCCTTTAAAAAACAAAAAACAATAATTAATCTACCTCCTGTAACTCCAATTCAATGATCTGTTCCTTGTATGAGTACGCCTTGTTCTCTCGCTTCATGTTTACTTTCTTAGTGTTTTCCTTCTGGGCACTGCAGCAGGTTAACAGAGGGCAGACAGGAGTGAATAAATGTCCCACAGATGGAGCTCTGAGTTCAGCTGCAGGTGAGTGAAACTGTGCATTTACCTCTGGATGATACTCTTGTCATACAGTTCACCCTCGGGTGTCAACATGATGGCGTACTCCTCCCTGGTGACCTGAAGCAGTGCCGGTTTGGAAAGCCCTTCAGTGATGTGACTGATCACCCGCGGCAACAGCTTGTTCGGGGAGAGGCGTGAAAGGGAGCCCACTGCATTCCTGACCGCCTGAGGAGAAAGGAAGAAAATAAAAATAAATACATAAATAAAATCACTAAATAACCCAAGAACTTCATCACTTAAGATACAAACAGAAAGTCTGCATGTGTACGAGTTTAGTGAACAGTAAGGAAAAACTGTTCTTTAATTTAAGATGAAATAAAAAAAAGAAATGCTGCTTTTTGGCTGGAGACCAAATGTAAAGAGGTGCATGTTTGTTATCATCATCTGAACACGTCTCCTTTCCTTGATCTAGATGCTACATTAAGCTGTTTCATTCTGTTTTTTCACCATGTTCTACATGAATCTGTATAAACAAATGTAGAAATACAAGAAATGAAGCTGTATGATTGTCAAACCTGGTTGTCGGCATCGACTTTGAGCAGCTGTGGGAGAATAGCCTCCAGGTTCTTTTCTATGAACTCTTCAGCTTTCAAGTTCATGGAGGAGAGGAGAACAGGCCAGAGTCCACGGCGAGCTTCCACTGAAAAAGATAAATGTGAAGTGAGACATTTCAGACGCTGCTACCAACACCAAAGCACTATAGCAACAAACCTCGGGGTTATGAAACAGTGAAAACCATGTACCTATAGATGGATGATGAGAAACTATCAGGGTCTCCATAGCCAAACTCTCTGCTTCAGCAGGATCGCCCCACTGGCTGGCAGAGGAGCAAACAACACACAGTGCATCCAACAGGACACGAGGGGGCACATAGCTGCGACCCAGCTCAGTCAGCTCTCCGGACTCTGACACCACGCTGTCCTGGGGTAAAACCTGAAAGTTTACAGTACTGTCAGTAAGATGAAAATACAGTGAATAGAAAGAGAGTTAGCATTCAGCCCTGCAGCGGCTGGAAACGATAAGTGATTCTGTACTTTGTGTTTGTTGATGACCACCCGCAGTTCCCCAAGAAGGCCATGAGCAAGACTGGATCCTCCCAAAGAGGAGAGAAGCTTCCTGATTGTCTGCTGTGCTCTCTTCCTCACACGCCAGCTTCGAGACAACAGAGCCGCAACTGTGGCCTGATGATACATCCTACAGAGTGCACAAGGGGGAAAATGTCATTAAAGCAAAATGGGATAAAAAGAAGGCAGACTGCCTGCTTCCTGCATAAAAACAACACTAGGTGACTTTTAATTTCAGCAAGTCAGCAAGTTTGGGTTTTGCCCTGTTTACGTCAACAACGTTTTTGGAATTGGGGTTGTATCTATATACCAACTAAACATCGCCGTGGGCCAATATTGCCTTCCAGACCTCTAAATGACAGACTGATGTTTTTCTGTTGTTTATACTTTTCTACTGCTTAAATGTTAAAACATGGTATGATGAAAAGCTTTAAAGCAGTTTTCCTTATTAAGATTTGTTACACTGGCCTAAGGGGAATAAATAACAGCAAGCAAAACAAACTACAAGGATCATGTAAAGACTTTTTCATAAGCAAACAAATTTTTTATACAGTAAAAGCACTGCCCCAACAGTGTTAATACCATGGGAATATGTAAAATAGCATAAGCAAGTTGTGTAAGGTCCTTGTTGTGCACTACATTTTTAAACTCTATTTCACTGCCCACTAAATAAAGTACCATCTCAGGTTAAAGTTAACATATGTTTCTAGCTATAACTGGGCTGATATCAGTCAGCTGATCTGGGCAGAGCACTGACAGCAGACACTGGTATGTTGTCAATACGTGCTATCATTAAAAGCCTTTAAAGCTTTTATTCAATCTTTTCAATCAATCAATCTGTATCAGCCATAATGATGAGATATTAGGAAGGCTCTAAGTTTACCTTAAGCCCCACTGACCAGTGATTAACCTATTCAGTTCTTTCAAAAAGCTGCTTTGTGGAAATAACAAAAAGGGCACACAATGTGTGAGGACAGTATTTTTATATATAAGTGTTTCTGGTGTGAATGAACACTGAGGTTAGACTCACTGTGTTTTGCTGCTGTTCAGTCTGTGGGCATGATCCAAAAACAGCCGTTCACAGAGCTGCAGCACTGTGAGCAGAGCTAGAGAGAGTGCAAAGTAGAAAGTAGAAATAAGACATTTTTTTAACCACTCATAAGCAATGTAAAACTATATAACAGCATTTTTAAAATGCTCTTACCTTCTTCACTGCCTTGGGAGAGGAACTTCTCTGTAGTGAATAATGGCTTCTTCTCATCCAAGATCAGGTTCCAAAAGCTGGTGAATTTGGCCTCTGCGGGGACAAAAACAGCCTCTGTCACTTCATATTCTCTTAGAGGCTCTATAAGTGACAAAAAGCCACAGCTGGAACAAAATCCTCACCTGTTTGTGTCTCCAGCAGAGCCAATCGACTCAAGAGAACAGATGCTGCCACGCCTTCCGCAAGTAGAGCATGCTGGGAGTTCTGTGCTGCAGCTTTCTCAACTGTCTGAAGCAGCAACGGTATGAGGTCTGAGGCTTGGGCCAGAGTGTCACCTGGACAGCAGACAAATAAGGGTTGAGTTCCTTTAAGCCAGCTGCACATGTGTGATGCAGCATAATGTTTCCTTGCGTCTCACTGACCTTTGAAGGCCCCCAGCATGGCTTGAAGGTAGGCATGCCGAACCAGAGAGGTGGAGGTCTTCAGGGTGAACGCCTTCTTGAACCAATCCAGCAGAGCGACGGGAACTTCCACCGTGAGGCGGTTGCTCCACTGGGAGAGCACAGACACTGCATGCACCAAGGTGCCTTCATGGACTAAACAAAAGAAGGAAAAGTCAGAATTAGTGTGCAACAAGTTTAGAGTAACGCTGGATTTTGAGCTCACAGAGACACAGGACTATGAGAGGAAGGTGAGGAAGATGAGCATTACCTTCCTGCTGTAAATAGGGGATGAACATCACAGTGACTGCAGAGCTCAGAGTCTGGTTGGAAGCTCCTGACACGGTATGATGGCTGCAGCTGGCAATCCCTACAACATTTAGAGCAAATGCTTACCTTTCTTTTCTCATGTTAAACAGCCAAGCTCATAAATACAAAGTGTTTGAAAGGCTGCGTACCTGACAACACACTCATCTTTTGGGCAACAACTGTGAGCTTTCCTTCAGAACCTGCAACCACAACAATGCTGCTTCAGCTCAACAAACCCAAACATAAAAATCAAATCAACGTACTCATTATATGCGAAATAGTGAGTTCACCTCCGAGGATTCTGAAGAGATGTGTGACGATATCCTGCACAGCTGTGGGGTCGCTGCACTGCTGGGCCAAGTTCTGCACGGCCTGGACTGCTCCCTCCATCAGCTGGGCATTATTAGCTTTCAGCTGACCTGCGACACAAAGCACAACGATACCTAAAGCATAGCATCACACAGGCGGAGTGTGTGGTTTAAAATCATGTTGCTAAAGAAATAAAGAGCACCAGCTGAAGCCTTACTTGCGAGTGCCTTTCCGATATCCATGGCATACTGACTGAGGTCGAGCGTTACAGCAGACAGCAGACAGGAAACAGCTGCAATGACATCAAAGAGTTTGTTTGTTTTTTCCCCATTTGCTGCATGAGCCTCAGACAGGTGAGGATTAAACACTATGACCAAAAGCTAAAGGTAGCTCACTCTGCATGGCGTTCTCCGGGCTGCGGAGCATCGTCTTTTGCAGGGTAGGGAGCAGCGTCTCCTTAAACTCAGGGTGAGACACGTGACGCAGTAACGAGCTGCTTTTGTCCAGAATGTGCTGCTGTGGTTTCGTCTTGCTCATGAGGACCGATTTCACGTACAGGTCCAGGAGCGCGCTCTGAAAGAAGCAGACAAACAACATTATGGTACAAAGAGATATCAGAAAGAACCGTTAAAAATGGAAAATAAATTTAAACTCACCTTGTGTTTCTCTATAGTAGCATTGTCCTTTTGAGCAGAGCAGAAGTCGAAACACACCCCCAGCAAAGCCAGAGTCGTAGGGCTCTGCTCCAGAGTCAACAGGGTGCTGATGTACTGACTGACCATCCCCGGGTTCTGGTAAAGAGAAATGACTGTTAGAAAACCTGTGTGAATCATCAAATGGCTAGATGGCTAAACCTAAAGCTAAAAGCAGTTGAAGTTTCTGCAGCCAGTTCTACACAATATTTATATCAATGTCATGTTCAGTGGTAACTAAATATTAAAACATGGAGAGAAAAAAAAACCTAAAAGAAAAAGAAGTGACTTATTTTTATAAACACATCGTCTTTGTTTCAGTGGAAAAAACTGGGAAATAAAAAAAAAAAAGAAAACTGAGTATCAGTTTTACTGTTGTTTTAAACATCTGTATCAGCCCAGAATTTCACAGTTGGTCCATCTCGATTATTGAACTACAGTTACTTTTTTGAAATTTGCCATTAAATCAAATAGTGAGATAGTTTACATATCATTTTGAATGTGGAGTAAGAAATGACCAGCTTTCTATAACAGTGTTAAATACATGCAGCTACATCATATGAAAACACTTAAGCAGTACACAATCATCTGGAATATGATATTTAAATTCATATTTTATGTGTTTGTAAAGTCTGGGTTTTTAACTACAATTTATTACCTTCACTGTAGCCTCACTGTGTGTGCACACGCACGCTAAGTTACGTTGAAATGAACCGACGTAAGCAAAGGACAATTTCTGTTTGTGTATGCTGAGCTAATGAAATCAGCTTCGCATGCATAATTAAAGCCATAACAAAGTGTTTATTAAGTGCTCTCTCTGACAGCTGACATGATCTGGTGCTTGTGAATTTAATATACTGCACCTTTAGGTGAAGTGAATGAAAGTGAGATGTGAAAAAAAGCAGGTCAGATCCAAGAATGTGTTCTAACTCACTCCCTCCCACAAGTGACTAAGATTCTTGAGGCTTGACTTCTTAGCGGTGGCCTTGGCTCCACCCACAACCTCAGCCACAAGAAGACTCTGAACCTCCACCTGAAAGAGAAGCCAAAACACCCAGGGGTGAGACCAACATCCAAGTAAAACCTGTACTCTATTACAGGAAGCAGGTTTAGTGAACAACTCTGAGTTTGTTAACCTTGAGATTTGGGTTTCTGTTCTAGAAAGAGAGTCAACGGACTCTGGACTGAGCCAGCTCGCATTCAAGTTTTCTTCCTCCCACTCCTGGTGCACCTGAACCAGCTGACTGACACTCAGATTCATTTCCTCATTCATAAAGTTTAAAAGCGCACATTGGAGTGGATTCACCTGCAGACCTTCATGTTTTTACAAACACTGAAGTCACAGGTAGATGCAAGTTTGCTTGATTTTTGTATTAAAATGAGTGCTTTCTAAAAAGACGGAGACAGTGACTGCAGCACAGATTTATCATCAGTTCAGAATAAAATTGACAGTTTCCATGTTTCTGACTCTGTGGACAATAACACAGCTATTCCTGTCAGCTGTCCCTGCACAGCAAACAATTATTGTATCTTATTGCAGCATTCACAGTTTAAATAAAGCATTTCTGTATATGAAGCTTTAAACAGTCCTTTGTTGTGTTATCATCACTCTGGTGGAAAAATGTCTATTACAGGTGGATCTTGGACATGTGATTATTTCAATGAAGATGAGGCTGAAATGAAATGAAATGATTTTAAGACTCTACAAACTGAACAAAATGTATTTTAAATGGACGTTTTAAATGCAGCTGCAGAAAGTCTGAGGTTTAAAAATCTCAAAAAGTTGAAATTTGTTCACAAATTGAGATTCAGCCATTAAATGGCTTCAAAGAGCCTGAAATTTAGAGTCTCAACTTTGACATATTTTCAAGTGAAGAGCACCTAAAATCACTCCCAGTGAGTCAACCCAGAACCAGGAAAGGTCAAAGACTCTGTAACAGATCAGCAAACCGTGTCCATGTCAGAGTCCACTTGGAGTGCAGGACGGATGCAAAATGGATTCAGTCCGGATCAGAACATTTGCTTTTACTAATAAAACAGATTCTGTCATCTAAATTTGCTCCTGTCAGGTAAGAGCATAATAATTAGAATGTAAATATTAAATGTCAAACGAGGACTCCATCTTGGCCTCATAAAAAGTTCAAGTTGGGTAAATGACGGCCACAGACATAAATTTTATATCAAACTTTTATACAGTCTGTGATGATGACAGAGGCCATCATGGTGCAAGCTGATTAAAACTCTTTTCCTCCTCCAATTTTTGAAGACAGATATCGGTCCACACTGATGTGTTCCTCTGCTCTTTGCCCTATACTTTTATATTTACCCGTTGCCAAGGTGAATTGTGGTATTGGAGCTCCATTGATTATGTCTTTCTTTACTTAATTGTGCGCTTAACTCAGGGGAACAGTCTTAAAATTGAACTTACTCTGATCAGCTGTTTTAGAAAGAGAAACTAAGAGCTGCTGATGTCAGACTTTATTTTTAAACTCAGTTTGTTGACCATGCTTCCTGGTAGAGCAGGGCGATATGACCAAAAATTATTTATCACGATATACATTTGAAAATTTGCGATAACAATATAACTGATGATATAATTGACACTAGACAAAATACTTTACAATTCCACAACTTTATTAGTGCAAAAAACACCATCAATGTATTTTCACTTAAACAAGCAGCTGTTTTTTATGTGCATTAAAGTTATATAAAAATTAACAGTGCAAATGCAAATCCTTGCTGACAGTTAAACCAAAAGGCATTTCCAGTGGAAATTGGCCGACATATCCTCAGCATAACCATGTATAATATCCACAAAACTTAAAAAGAGGTTATACACACACAATACGGTAATATTATGTTGAAGCACAGTACGTATCACTCCGCGAGGCGCTTGCATACGATAGCCGTCCGACAATCCATCAAGCGGTGCGGGTTCGTAGCTTAGCAAAGTCGTACTGAAACATTTGACAGATTTTCGAGCGCCGTGTACCACATAAAATCGTTTCGAGGTCAGTAAACACAACCAGAATTCATACATAAGGCACATGGGATTATAAGGGACACTGTCGATTTTCGGAAAAATCAAAGGATTGATTTTAAGTGTGCCGTATTTTCCATACAACACGGTAATAACGACAGACCGCTAGCATGCTCTACCAAAAATAGTGCTTTGTTGTGTATCTGACGGAAGAAAGCTAAACCAGCTCCACATCACTGAAGTTGCAGCATTTTTACAAACCAATTCTGGTTCATCCGTTTCATTTAACGATCCACTTTCGCTCTTCTCATTCTGCGTCGCCACCATGTGCGTATGTAAACATAGGCACTGCGCATGCGCGTTTTACCCATATTCTATCGCGATATTTCATTTTCCTATCGTCACCCAAAATTACACCGGTATTACCGTGAACGGTATGATATGGCCCAGCCCTACTTCCTGGAATATGGCCCTGGTCTCATGCGGGCAAATCCTGTTGATAAAATGTTTAAATAATGCTATTTGTCACAAAGAGAAAAAAAAAGAAAGAAAAGAAAAAGCCTTTTCACTGACCATTTTCTTCCAGGTCGGCCCTTCTCTTTTCTCTGGGGCAGAGAACACACTGGACACTAAAAGGCAGGTCCAAGACAGGCCAAGGAAGGCAGCGGAGCCTGTGGCTTTACTGCAAATACAACAAAGGAATCAAACAGAACAATATGTAAACAGAAAAATGACATTTTTCCACAGTGTATCCAGAAAAATGTAAGAACACTTCAAGTTTTCCAAATTTGAATGGAGATGTGAGAACCTTGGAAAAAAAACCCCCAAAAAACCAACAGCACTCATGGTAATGTTGAAGGAGGCTATCCCAATTGTTGTAGGGCAAGAGATGTCATACGTCCTGGAGAAGTAGTTAGTTCAGGACCCCCAGTAAGCACACTGGAACCCACTACCTTCTTGCTGTGAGGCAGCAGTAATTCCCAGATGGATAAGACGTTACAGAATACCTACAGTCAAACATGGTCATGGCAGCAACATGCTGCAGGGACTGTTGTTCTGTGACAGGATCACACAGATGGAAGGATGGATGGAGAAAAATACAGTGAAAACTTTTCTTCCAGAGTGCCCCACATCTCACATTTCAGAAACTCAAGAATGTGAAAAGAAAGCAGTGTCTTCAAAAAGTTCTGGACTGCTGCCCTGCTGTGTGCTGATGCCTTTCTCAAAGGTTAAAAAAAAATCCAAGCTTTTATGATTATTCCCAGGACAACTTTAGGGTGTCGATGCTGTCAATGGCTTCACCCAAGCAAAGAATCTAAATATTCAGTTTTTACTTTTCATACACTTAGAAAACACTCAAACCCTCTTGCCATGTCAAGAGTACTGTGGAGTAGTGTGTGCAACGAGAAAGCGAATGAACACTATTTACTATGCCATAAAGCAATGCACCCACATTATTTTAATTAAAGCCGCTACGCTAAGTTATATAAATTGTGTTTACTGTGCCAGGCAAACACAGAAAGATTAAAGATGTTTATGACTCTTCTCTTCTGTAAGTCTGTAAAAGCAGGAATTTATTGCCAGTGAACATCTGCAATGTTTAAAGCCAACTAGATGCACCCTGAAGTTTGGGTCATTACCTGGGCTCTCCAGTTTTGCTGATGACTCCACTGTTGAGCAGGCAGTGGAGCAGGCTGGTTACCAGGATGTCAGGCTGACTTTCAGCCAGCTGGCCAATAACAGAGAGCAGCTCTCTGCGTGATGCAGCATCCCTGAGGAGCGCACACAAGATAGAAAGGGTTGAAACCCCTGACATCAACTGAGTGTAAAGATTCACCTTCACTGTTACAGATGAGGTCAGAAACCCACCGATATCTGTGTGGAGTGAGGCAGAAGAGCTTGCATAGTCCTTTAATGGCGGGCTCTGGTAACTCTAAAACAAAAGCATTTCACAGCTTGTTATTGTTTACTGAAGACCGAACAATGAAGAGATTTAAAAAAAAAACAAAAAAAACATAAGCTCTCACCTTTGCCCTTTATACACCGTTTCAGGTCTCCGAATATCTCCTTGCGCTCCTTCACGCTGGCTGTATTCACTTTCACAGCAAATTTCTTCAGCGTGTCTGAAACCTGAAGCAACATTCACAATGAGAAAGGAAAACATGACAGCAGTCTTGTGTAAGAGCTAAAAATGTGCAGCTTGTGGTCATGTGAGGCAGAGGAGGGTTCAGTAACACATCACAGAATGGGGTTGATAAGAATACTTGGGTGTGTTTTTTTTTTTATTGGATAGTGTCTTAAATGACTGCTGAACTCATTTGTCAGCTCGGCTCTGTTAAAATGTTTATCCATCATACTTGGACGTTCATGTCAGAGGTTATGAACTTGGTCGGAGACGATGAAAACAAAAGTTTGAGGCGGTCCTCCGCTGAGTACCGACACGCTCCTCTGCTCGTCAGCTGCAACAGCTCAACCTCATCCAGTCACACTTGATGCGACGTAGCACAAAGCTAACGGCTTGCTAGTTAGCAGCTGTAGAGGGCCGCTCGACTCTCGTGGCGAACACCGAAACCCGTCGAGATTATCAAATAAATGGACCCCCAAGATACCACCATTTTTGTTTCTGCCTCACCTGAAAGCTATAGTAAAAGTAGTTAATAAAATCCTGCCACACAAACCTGCGTGTCCGCCGCCATCTTGCCGGTCTTGATGCAGGAAGGACTTATTAGCGCCACTTCCGGGTCACAGCGGCTACGTATGCTTCTGCTGCATTATTGAGAACTGGGAAAGTTCAAGTTCCAATCTAGTAACAGGAAAAATCATAAAGAAAACACGATATTCATGTGTAACACCTAATTTTCAGGGTGTCAGAAATTAGGATTATAACTTTTAGAAAGTAGATGTGATAGAAAAAAACATGTTTGCCGGCAATGCCTTTTGTACGGTGGCCCCTAGAGACAAAGCACGTACAAACTCCAAAGCACATGCAAACTCCAAAACACATGCAAACTCCAAAACACTTGCAAAATCCAAAACACTTGCAAACTCCAAAACACTTGCAAACTCCAAAACACATGCAAAATCTAAAACACTTGCAAACTTCAAAACACTTGCAAACTCCAAAACACTTGCAAACTCCAAAACACTTGCAAAATCTAAAACACTTGCAAACTTCAAAACACTTGCAAACTCCAAAACACTTGCAAACTCCAAAACACTTGCAAACTCCAAAACACATGCAAACTCCAAAACACAACGGAAGTGCTCCAGGACGCTAGGGGCAGTGTTGAGCTTTTGTTACCTAGTAACTACACAAGCCAGGAAGTACCAATGACCGGATTTGGGCTCTATCCCAATTCAGGGTCTGCAGCCTTAAAGGCCGCATTTTAAGGCCAAAGGCTGTCCCAATTCAAAGGCTGCTCGAAATGCGGCCCTCAAATGTGTCCTTAATTTCCCTGAATTTTAAGGATGGGTCGGTGTTGCCTTCATGGCCCAACATATCCCAGATTTCATAGCGCGGCGGTGGTGTGGATAATTTTGCCGAAAAAAAAACGGAGGAAGCGGAGCCGCCAAAGAGTAAACTTTCAGAAGTAAGTACTGAATATTATGTCACTTATTTATGCGCAAATGTTTTTATAATGAAGAACATTAAAACATTACTGTTGGCCACATGTCAGCAAAGTTAAGTGACATTAGCGATGTTTGTACTAACTTGGGTTTAAAGCCTTTACTTTAAAATATACGCCGTTCAATAGTTGACTTTAATCTTACAGAGAATGTGATGATTTTATGGATAATTAAAGTCAGTCATATATCCACAAACACAACAAGCTGAAAGTTAGTGATGCTGCTCGGTTTGCAGTCCTGAATATGACGGCACAAGCAGGATTCACTGCACTGTTAATGTTAGCTATGTTATATTGCTGCCTCTGTTCGGTGGTGTCGAGCCAAACGGACTTTAACGTGTGTTTGAACGAGCTGACGGTTCACTCGTTAAGCTGAAAGAAAGATGCTTTAATCACAGGAGTCACACATGTGTCCACTGCACCATCTGGGAACTCTTCTTGTTTAGCACTCGTAATAACACAAACACTAAATCCTCCTTCTCTTGTGCTGTTTTGTAGCAGTGTGTACACCTGAGACTGTCACCTGTCTGTCCTGCACTCTCTCTCTGTTTCTTTCTCTCTGATTGTGGAATAAAAGTATGAACATGTGTTTATAAGTTACACTTGTGTTTGAATCCTGCAGCTTATCACACATTTGATTTCCATGTGTGACAACTGCAAGTGTCCAGAGTGAGGACAGACTGAGGGACCCACTGCTGCACATCATCTGTGAGGCTTTGCACCCCTGATGATCCACCAGGACAAACTCAGCAGTGTGTGAGGAAGAGGAGGAGGAAGAGCCAGCAGCAGCTGACAGATGGAGAGAATAGACAGACTGTTCCCTGTTTGTAAAGGACTGCTAGAAAAGTTTAACATCACTAATTGTCTGTCCTGAATCAGTCTTATTAGGTAATGTTCAAATAATGTGATCATCCCAGTGTTTTCAGTGTGGGAGAAAGTACTCAGGGCCTTCAAGTTACACACTATGAAAGGCAGCAACAAGTTTCATATTCAGAAACCTAAAGTATGTATCAGCAGCAGAATGGAGCTAAAAATAAATGTTTGTTTCAGTTCTATGAAGCTTTGAGTATTTTGGATTAGTAGCACTGCTGTGTTTGTTGCATCATATTGCTGTAACTGTTTATATGCTTTATATATTCTGAGGTAAGTTGATCTATAGTGTTACATCATATTCTATAAAGATGTTATGTGTTTGTATACTTTCTGCCCAGTTTGACCCATTTAGCAGAAGTCAGCCTGTTTAAGGCTCTGATATCTATTCTGTGTGACTTAAAGCAGTTATGACATGGTCTGATTTTCTCACCCAATAAAGGAATATTTCATATATCAGTCTGATCTTCATTCTATCAGAAACAGTTATCACAGTTTGTACATTTTCTTTTTATAAATATATGTAAGCAATGAGCTAAATTTAGCAATGCCAACATACTGAAGGAACAACATTTGTCTCTTATATATGATACACCTATATATGCACTGTCAAAGATACTTCTCTTTGAGTGAAGATTTAAGGTGATAAGACATATAGATAACTGCAACTAGAATCTGTACTGAAGCTCAGTATTTGACACAGAGTTCATGTTCACTGCTGTAATAACTTATGATGATTAATATAATAACTATAATATTGGCCATATTATATTTACATTACCACAGTGAGATGACTTTAGTCTCATGAACAACATTAGCTAATTGTTATTTACTAACTAATCTTAAATGACTGTTCAGTACAGAAATGAAGCCCAAAAATCGTGTTTTACTGTCCTGTGGTCTCAGCCTCAGATACTTATCAAATCACACAAAGCTCTTGTAGAAACAAACAAACAAATGAACAAAATATGTTCTCCTTCATTTCTGTCAAACAAAGTTGTATGACACGTTTCCAGCGGTTAGTATCATGGTTGCTAGGCAACCTGGGAAGCGCGACGGAGACTAGACCGTCCCATACAGACAAACTTGCCGTTTATTTTGCAAATCGAGCTCAACACTGCCCCTAGCGTCCTGGAGCACTTCCGTTGTGATTTGGAGTTTGCATGTGTTTTGGAGTTTGCAAGTGTTTTGGAGTTTGCAAGTGTTTTGGAGTTTGCATGTGTTTTGGAGTTTGCAAGTGTTTTGGAGTTTGCAAGTGTTTTGGATTTTGCAAGTGTTTTGGAGTTTGCAAGTGTTTTGGATTTTGCAAGTGTTTTGGAGTTTGCAAGTGTTTTGGATTTTGCAAGTGTTTTGGAGTTTGCATGTGTTTTGGAGTTTGTACGTGCTTTGTCTCTAGGGGCCACCGTACTTTTGCATACGTCAAGACAGTTAAAGAAAAAGGAGAAAAAAAAATAAAATGAAAAATGAAAAACTCAACAAACAGGTTCACCCAACAACTAGACGTGGTTAATGCTGTTCACGTATTTTAGCATAATATCCAGCATTTAGTTCTTTTCCTAACCGTAAACAAGTACTTTTTGGCCAAAAACTGGCCAAACTCTGGTTGGAAGTGAAAATGTTATAAAAATAGAAAACACTCAAATATCATATCATTTTTCACCTCCTTTCATTTCATTTAGTATTTTATGACAAGTTTTATGTTCAAAATCCCTTTATATTTCTTGACTTCATAAAATAGCTATCTACTGCACATTTCTTTGTTCAGGTAATAATAAAACGCAAACCCTTTAAAGAAACATACAGTAATGTGTCGGGATGAACTCAGTGTCTAACTACAACTTCGTATGAACACAATTTCCAACCCGATTTGAAGCTGTGAAACATTTTCGTACTGATATTTTAATTGCAAACGTTTATGTACAAGGTACTATGAATGCAACTCCATAAACCCACACGTACCACACCTTAAACCGCACTCAGTCCTGCTTTCTTTGTAATATCACACACACAGTTCCATGTAAGATACGCTTCTGTACGCCCTGCCCTCGTCATGAGCTCAGGTTATTACTCATGCAGCTATGAAACCTCTCTTTATTTATAAATAAATAAATAAATAAATAAAAGATGCCACTTTTAGCTGTTCCCTTGTCGCCACAGCGTGCGAGTTTTCTTTTCCTGCTGCTGCCAGCCTTTTAAAGTGGACGCCGGCGTGAACCGCGGTCATATGGCATGCCGGTTATGTGAGTCAGCTGGCGTGCATATTGATTGACCGGATGATTAACTTATAGTCGGGCACAGGCACGTGCAGAGGGGGGGGCGGAAGGGGCTTGAGCACCCGCCCCTTTCCTGATGGGTGCCCAAAGGGCCCTTTTGTTGAGGCAATTTTTTTTTTAATTTAAATTTTTTTTTTTAAATGTGTGTGTGCGTGTGGAGTCCTGTCTGTGCCCCTCAACAATAATATTTAACTATTAATCACATTTTTGCTAAATAAAAGGATCTGGCTTGCATCAGTCACATGATCACCATTAACCAATGATCGCCCTTGACGGCAGAACGCGCTGGTTACGAGCCGGGAACGAGCTCACAAAGAGCACGCGCATTTTTTGCGGTCCGGAGCTGTAGGAGAAACACAAATTAACTCAGAGACACAGACTGATGCGACAAAACCAGTAAGTAGGTGTACAGCGTACACTGTAGTCTAAAGCACACAGGAGTATTAGCTTGTTACGTACACGTTGGTAAGCTGTCTTGTGGCAACTGACGAACTGAAACAAATGAGCGTGCTGTGTGTGCAACAGCGCGACAAACTTTACCTGTCCTTTTATTAACTGCACAAGTAGTGCTGGTCATAGCTGCTGGCTCACTGGGTAAGGCTGTCATGGGTCTGTAGCTCTGTCCACCGTTTTAGGGAACATATTTAGTTTTAAAGTAAGTTACAGGGCTTTTCCTGCCTTTCTGGAGGGCTTATATTTCACTTAAAACGATCTAATATGCATGTCCACATAATAATGGATTATTATAATTATAATATTTAAAAACACACACTGTATTTTAAAGAACATACATTAAGAAACAGATTATATTAGATTTATATTTTAAATAAGACAAAATGCTGATTTTACAGCAGCAAAATTATTGTATCTCTACAGTTTAAAAATGTAATAAGCTTTCTTCCTGCACAGAGTGGATAGTGAAACAAATGGAATCATCATAAATACATTATTATAAATTTATTATTTTTTTTCCCTCATTGCTTTATTATTGTAGCTCTAGTAATAAATAATAAGGGAAGGATTCTGGATCAGCACCATGATGGAAACTTGTGCCTACAGTATACACAGTATTCTGAAGAAGGTCTAAAATGTCACTGTGTGTGCATGCATGTGTGTGTTTTATGTATATGGATTTTTGAATTATTACTCATAATATAACATTGTCCAGACATGGCTGGTAAGGACATGAGGAGGAAACAGTAGGAGCTGTGTGAGGCTACTAAAGGCAGTGGATCCCTCAGCAGCTGGATTACAAAGAGCACAGGTAACATTAACACATGTACCAGTTGTTGGAGAGGTATTCCAGTATAAAAATAAAAATAAGCACAACTGAAATGTTTTGCTTCTATAACATTTTTCTGTTATCATTAAGTGTGGAAAATTAAATAATAGTTTATTGCAATAGCAAGTTGTGCCTTGTTCTCAGATGGACAGCAAGTGGAGAGTGATAGATGAAATGAGGGGATGGAAGGAGGAAGAGAGGCAAAGAGTGATTCACAGGCAGGGTCTAGTTTATTTCTCAGTTTTTTGTTGCCTTATGGTTCCTAGCGCTGTCACCAATCTTTGCATTTTGTTATTATCTCATGACACTTGTTTAATCAGCTACCATCTCTCCTATGGACTTTTTAATGTCTACAGTCTCAGATCAACACAGCCCTGCCCTCCAACACTATCAGCAGCAGGAGCAGCAGCAACCCCTCAACAGCAACATTGTACCCATCAGGTAAAACATAGGCTACGTTTGCTTTGCCTCACAACAGTGATATAGTATGATGCGATCCCATATTAGATTCTTGATGAATGTGTGTTGTTGTTATTCACCCTGGTTCAATGTGCCCCTTTTTAGCTTTGAGCACCCGCCCCTATAAACGTCTCTGCACGGCCCTGTAGAGCACAGATTTTAAGCTGGCGAGGTGTGATTGTGATGCTGCGCAGCTGCGTCCGCCTTCCCTGCTGCGGCACGCTGTACTGTAATAACTATTTCTCAAGACCACTTAAAAAAATTACAATAATATCTGACTTCTTGGAAGCAAAATATAAAGAAATTAACATTCAGACAAAACTACTTTACCTTGTAGTATTCACCATAAAGTTTTGAGATCAGACCAATGAAAGGGAATCCCATGATGGTCACCAGTGTGAGCTTCCAGGACATGCCACACATGAAGATGAAGAAGCCAACGCCCTTAAGAACGTTCTCCAGGAAGACATTGACGTTCTGGGAGATGAGGTCGCTCACCTGGGTGGTGTCAGCAGACAGGCGTGAAAGGATACGGGCGTGGAATTACATTAGAACAGATCATACGAAGGGAGGGACGTGTGCACAGGAACTCGCGTTCAACATCACCTGTGTGATTGTCATCAAAAAAGGCAATTTCTTGCCTCATCAAGGTTCGGAAAAGATGGTTCCTGAGACGAATGTTTAATCTCGCAAACATCAGGGTGAAGACACCTTCTCGTACTCCAATTGCAAGTGAACTGAGGAGAGAGAAAAGGCTGCCATGAAGCAGTTCTGTGGTTTGGCATCTGACTATATAAGCACAATGCATTCCTCTGTGTAATTTACAACAAAATGTAAACACAACAAAAATAAAAACCTACAACTGCAGATGCTCACCTAGCTAAGGCGAGTACTGCAAGTATGCTCACAGGTTTGGCAAAGTATTCCATGCTTTGGTGAACCACCATGCTGTCTATGACTTTCCCATAGTAGTACAGAATGAAGGTCTCACCTGAAAGCAAAGAGTCATTATTACGTAATATTAGGACTACCTGCTTTTTTTAAGTCTAAGTCAGGAGTGTCCAACTCCAGGCCTCACGGGCCGATGTCCTGCAGGTTTTAGATCTCACCCTGGGTCAACACACCTGAATCAAATGGTTAGTTCATCCATTTATAAATGCTTTGTGACAACTTGAGCATCAAAGTTATTATTATTTTATTCAATTCTAAATCTGATTGAAAAATAAGGTCACTGTACATTCATAGTGAGGGCGTTTGTTTTTCTTAGAGCTCAGATGCTGAGTCACTTGGGAGCAGTTCAGGCAAGGGGAGATTAGTTAAGATGCCTCCTGAACACCTCCAATATGAAGTGTTTCTTGTTTTCCCACCAAGAACATGCTGGACAAATTATGTCTCTCGGCTGGTTAGGATATCCTTGTGGAGGAGCTGGAGGCTGAAGTGAAGGAAAGTGAGTTCTAGGCGTCTCTGCTCAGACTGTTGCCCCTGTAATCGCTTTTTAAGCAGCACAAAACCAATGGATGGATGTGTCAATGGATGGATGGACAAATGCATAGTTTAGATGTAGGAATTTGTTATTAGAGTAAAGAAAATACCTATATTGTACTTCAAAGAAAATGAGCAAACTTCCAAAATGAGTTGAATGAAATGTATGTATATTTAATGATATTCCATAAATTAAAGAATTGATTAAACTGATAAAACTCTGAGTGCTGTTGGAGGCTCTGGCATTCAGCCCACCGTTACAAACAATAATGAGCCTTAGAGTTACTCAGCATTACTTTGACCTATTAATGTAGGTACAGATATTTATTGGCATTCACCAAATATACCATTTCCAGCTCCTTTAATTTTATTCTTGCAATCAGCAATTAAAAAGCTGAAAGTGTTGTGTAATGTGGCGTGAGTAGCGTAGTCAGAACCTGCAGACTCACTGTTGTGTCAGTTGTGTTTGGGCAGTGTGTCTAAATCCTTTATAACAGACAGCAGTAAATAATGTGACACTGAGAACACTCACACACAGCAGCGATGATGAGGAAGAGGACAGCAACAGAGAGCAGCTCAGCATCCTTTTTGCAGTAGCTCAGCAGGCGTCCCAGTGTGGCCCCTGAGCTGCTGGCCTTCTCCTTCTTCTTTCTCTCAGAGCCCAACTCCTGCTCCTCCTCGCCAACTGTCTCCACCAGCTTTTCAGTGTCCTCACAGTCCCTTGCTCCTTGTATTCTAATTTTTGCTTCATGACCTTTGCACTGTCCACTTCCTGCTGTGACAAAACAAATTTCCCACGTGTGGGACTAATAAAGGTTATCTTATCTTATCTTATCCTCTACCACTACTGCTGCTGCTGTCACCAATAAGACTGCTCTCAGACTCCGGATCCTTCCCCAGCCACCTCCAGAGCAGCATTACTCCCAGAGAAGAGGCACAAGTCCAACATATCAGGCTCAAGAGCCAGGGCTGGTCATTGATGCTCAAAGTCCTCACCTTAGTCAGCATCAGCAGCTTGGCCAGTGTATAGGTGATGACGATCAGATAGATGAGGAGAATAAGGCTGGTGGATTTAGCAACCCTCTGCGGGCCGTCCATCTTGTTCCATGTCACCCCTAAAGAGGCTCCCAGCAGGAGGGAGGCTCGGAGCAGCACTGTCCCCCAGATGTCCAGTGCAGACTGAAGGATGTTAAAGTTGAGGGCATCCTCTGCGAAGGTGCTCAGCTGTGATCCATGTGCATAATGGACAGTGGGGTTGACAACATCAAGGAGGACGAATGACACGATGCAGCCCACAGCCACGTTGATTCCCATGCTGATTATCAGAACAGAGAGCAGCAGCGGCACAAAGCAGCAAACAGCGGCTTGAGAAATGATCGGTTACAGTGCAGCAGCGGTTTGAATAAAATGGGAGAAAAGTTTCTCAAGACACACACCAGACACGCACACAAACACTCAGCAAAACCGGATTATTTTAGTTATTCTTTCCGGTCTTCTGTCGTTTTATGCAGCACAGAAAATATAAATGAGTTTTATTAGAACTCATCCTGCTACATTGTTGGCTAGCTTTGTGAATTAGCTTCTTCTTCTTCTACACATCGTTTTGGAAAAAGAAAGCTCAGTGGTGGAATCAAATATGACATTTCAATCAAAATTCAAGGTATTTATTTCTATTTCATATCATTTATGAGCCCTGTGTGAAAGCTTTAGTTATATTTAAGGACAATATCCCAAAATTAAAGTCAGACATTTGATTCTTGTGTGTTTCAGATGAAATGAAGACAAACTGATGCAGTAAATATTCTTTTATTAATGAGAAAACTGTGCAGTATGATTTACTTAAGATGTTGAAGACATGAGAGCATTAAACAGGCTGATGTTTGGGTCAGAGGCTCTAATAGGAGAGAGATGATACAGAAACATGACATCTTTATAAAATACTGACACACTTTATGAAGGGACAACTTTGTATTTAAATGAGCTGCATACCTTTCCCACTGAAACCAGCACAATCCCACTGTGATGAAAACAATATTTGAACTAAATATATTCTGGATAAATCAAAGCATTATCAAAGTTGTCCGTGGTTCCCTTATTTTTCCGTCTTTCCCTGTCAGATCCTGTCCTGCAGGATAAACAGCGATGAGTGGTTCCCTATATGCAGCTGTTACAGTTTGTGCTGGAGATACTTCTGCAAATACAGGAAGCAAATATCGAGAAAGTGCTTTCAATGTCTTTACCAGTCCCTCAACTACAGAGAGCTGCCTGTTCTCCTCTGCATCTCTCAGCTGCTGCTGCCTCCTCCTCTTCCTCACACACTGTCCTGGATCTGTCCTGGTGTCTCATTAGGGGTGGAGAGCCTCCGTCTCCTCACCTTCTCAGTCTCTTCTGACTCTGAACACTTGCAGAAGGAAATCAACCACGGCAGTTAGCAACAAAAGCAGCAGAAGTTTATCAAATATCTGTTAACTTGCAGGATGAAAACACAGTTTTCTCTTATAATGACAAAGACACACTTTATGCGTTTTAATTAGAGAAAGGAGAAACAGGACAGGATCCTGCAGAGTGTTGGTCTTTATAACAAAGGTGACAGACTCAGGTTGTTTGATATACGCCTGACACAAACAGCAGAGAAACAGGAGGATTTCTCCATCTACTGTCTGTCTCATTATTAGTGGTTTATGCAGGATGAGAGCTCTCTAAGGACAAACTGCAGCACAGCATGGTTGAGTCTGCGTCCTCACCGCAGTTCGCGGGCCAGATATTTGGTCAACCGTCTGCTCGGTGTTTCCTGAAACGTTTAAGTACGTTTGGCTTCATACCGACAAACAGACCCAGCTTCGGCAGAAACCTAAACTAACTAACCGACCAAAGAGCCGCATTAAACGGCGATCTTACTAACGTCACCTAACTTAGCCGAAGGTTCGCTAAATGTGACTTTGTAAGACTTTTCATTATGCTAATATTTGTTCCGCGGCATATTTGAAGTGAGATATAAGCCCAGCGCTTACTTTGAAGAGTTTATTTCTGGACCGCTTCACTTCGACCGGCCGCCATTTTTCTTCAACCGTTGACTCGCAGTGAATCCTGGGATATGGTGGGCCATATCAAATCTGCTACTGCGCAGCTGTGAGCGCGAGGCTTTTATCTGTGGGCATGTGCGTTCTATGTGACGTTACTGGCAGATCAAAGAGCTTTTGCTTTGATCCGTCAGCCACGTCCACATCAAAGGCAAGGGAAACCTCAAATAGGGGCTCTCACACAGAAAAATTACTGCTCATCTGTTTGCAAATGTTCAACAGTCGGCTTTCTCCAAAACAAGGAAATTATCCAGCTGTTCTCTCAAACCCAGAAAATCTAATGTGTGATACAACCATGTCAACACGCAGCGAAAATGAAAATTCAGTCGTGGTCACACCAGATCAGATTAGGCCACCTATCAAGAGGTGCTTGGAAAGGCTCTCTGGAGTTCAGTGGAGCATGATTGAAAGGGGCGCAGGCGACTCGGGCGTCCGAGCGTTGCTCGCTGATATGATTAGTGAAATCATTCAGATCGCCTCCAGTAGAATCCTCAAAAATGCCCTTCCTGTTATCCAGGATCGCATGACGAAGGAAGAGCCTTTGGATGCGGGGAAAATAAACTCGTCCCTCGGAGACTCAATCTCAGCCGCCATCGCCAGCGCTCTTAACGTTCCGAAACAGCGACATGAGAGCGCTGACGAGCTGACACGGATGGTTGAGGAAGAGATCTCCGAAAAGGTCAGCTCAGTAGTCAAACTCATTAGAGAAAGCCCCGATCTCCCACAAGACCCCGCCGTTTATGTTAGCGGCAAATTTAGTAATATTAAAAAGCTGGACCGCATGGTTTGGCACACTGCCTCGTGCCTTAAAAGGCATGTAGCATGTAAACTGCGCTGCCAGTGTGTGTCAAGCGGGTCTGATTTCGGTACAGAAAGTACGACTTTAAAGATGTCAATGCAATCAGTAATCACAGAGATTTCTGCGATTCTGTCATGGAGGAGCTCAGATGGAGAGATGACAGATAAAGATGAGGACGAGGAAGAAACTGAGCTTCCAGACGAATCAGCTCTAACAGAAAAGGACAAAATAAAACAAACTGCAGAAAGCGTAAGTATCCGAGCTCCAACCCCAGTAAAGGTGATTGCAGCTGACATCGTAAATGAGATACTTGGGAACATGGATTTAAGCAGTGAAGAGCTCTGTGAGAGGTGTAGCTTATCCAAACCTGCCTTTAATGCAGGATTAATTATCAACAAGCTGAGAGACTTCTTCTCCAGATGTTTGCCATCCACCTCTCACTCCGGGCTCAAAGCACGCAAACACGGCTTTTCCATTTTTGCGAAAAAACAATTTGAAAAAATGAAAAAAGAGCTGAGAAAAGTAATAAAGGCAAACAGGATTTTTTTTGTTTGTCTAAAAAACACTTGCAAGTACCCCAAGAGTGACACAGTGCCCTCGGATGAAGGTATGGTTTTCAGCCTCCCAGGGTCCCAGAGTACAGAGGCTCATCGAGCCCCTTCCAGAAACACACTGCTTCGTTACATGCGTTCTTCTCCAGTCGACTTTGACGCCATTAGATCAGACGTTAATCAGTTATTTGAGAAATTAACAAAGACAGAAGAACTCTTCATCAATCATAAAACACAGGAAAACTTTAGAAATAGTGGGTCAACCAGAGATTTTACTCTGGAGTTAACGGCAAAAGTGTTTGATCTACTTATGACGGATCGACTGTATCAAATCCCCGAACCTCTAATGGGTAGATCCCTCTCAGACACTGTCATCTCGCGGACTCCACAACCAGCACATGGCTCAAAGCGTCCCTTTTCTGCTGAAGTCCTCTATGTCCTTGTAGAAGACACAGTAGAAAAGTTTGTACAACAGCTTTTGCTCTGGGTAGAGAACGAAGGCCAAGCTCAAATGATTGAGGACAAGGTTTCTGTGGCTGTGGAAGACATCCAGAACCTTATTAGAAGAACAAGGACCCCAACAAAGGAAACAAGCCCAGATTCAGATGGCAGTGGAAGAGAATCTGTTCCATTACCTGTAACACCAAAATCGGTGAGCATTACCCCAGAAAAATGCTTTCTGGCACCTGATCAGAAGCCCCAGACAGAAAAATCTGGGAGCATTACCCCAGAAAAATGCTCTCTGGCAGCTGATCAGACAGAAAAATCTGGGAGCATTACCCCAGAAAGATCCTCTCTGGCAGCTGATCAGAAGCCCCAGACAGAAAAATCTGGGAGCATTACCCCAGAAAGATCCTCTCTGGCAGCTGATCAAACAGAAAAATCTGGGAGCATTACCCCAGAAAGATCCTCTCTGGCAGCTGATCAAACAGAAAAATCTGGGAGCATTACCCCAGAAAAATGCTCTCTGGCAGCTGATCAGACAGAAAAATCTGGGAGCATTACCCCAGAAAAATGCTCTCTGGCAGCTGAACAGACACAAAAATCTGGGAGCATTACCCCAGAAAAATGCTCTGCCAGTGTTTCAGGTGTTCTCAAGGATTCCTCTGACATGTCAGAGATGAAAATTCTCACTGACCCCGCCTTTAGGCTCATGATGAGACTGATCAAAAAATCAAAACCTGAAACTCAACACTTTTTTTCCAGGACATCAGGTACTACAAAAGAACCAGAAGCGGTCTTCCACCGTCTGAGAGGTCTGATGCTGCCTGAAATTAGCAGCACAGAGTCTGCCACAAGTCTGATGAATGACAATAAAAAGTTCATCAAGAAAATAGCCAAATGCCTCATCGAGGAGTTTGGTTCCGCAGACAATGTGTTAAAGAATGCGATGGCAAATGATGCGTGTTTTGATGAGGCTCTGGTAAAGCATCTAAAAATCTGCCTCGGAGTCCTCCCCAGTCCTCCCAAAAAGTCCAAAATTTCCAGGTTTTTTTCAGCGTTGGGAAAAACTCTGCGAAAACCCTTTAGGTGGTTCACTAAAGCCAGAGATGATTAAAATGACCATCCTGGCTTTTCCCAGCTGCCCTGCTTCTTTTAACATCTTGAAGCAGAATTTTAGCACCAAATCCAAATTTTAACAACTGTAGTTCACGCCATCTCGTCTCCTTTTTGATTTCCATCCCCCCCAACCGGTCGCAACGGATGGCCGCCCCTTCTGAGCCTGGTTCCGTTGGAAGTTTCTTCCTGTTAAAGGGAGTTTTTCTTCCCCACAGTCGCCTAGTGCTTGCTCAGAGGGGGATCATTTGATTGTTGGGGTTCTCTGTAGTACTGTAGGGTTTTGACCTTACAGTACAAACAGGGAGGAGACTTTGTGATTTGGCGCTTGATTTTTAAAATATCTAATTTGGCATGAAATAAAAAAAATAAATAAAAATCTAAATTAAAAATACATTCCAACTTTGTTTGTTTTTCTTCTGTTGTCAAATATGTAGAAAGTGTTGCACGTGTGACTTTAGTCATTTTGCATCAACATGTAGCCAACACGTGTCTGTTTGTGATCAGGCTGCATCTATTTTTGCCTGATTTGTGTCTTAGTTTAGTCAATTTACATCTATTTTGGGGCCCAAATGTGTGGATCCTGTTTGACATTGCTATGTTTTGTCTTAGTGCTTCACTTTGGTTGTTAACGTTTGTGCTCATTTTGATTCTAGATGTAGACCTGCCATCTGAAAATTAGCACCTCGCCCACTTAGAACATTTTTTCTTTAGTCCAGGGGTTAACACATTCTTTATTTCACTGACCTTGTACAGTAACATGAAAACAAGCACAAAACAGTAAAAGAGTCATTCCACGAAAATGGTTAAAATTGGACTTGGATGTTTTCACAGTTTTTACCAAAATGTATTATTTATATGTATATCCCACATCATTAAGGATATATTTAACTATCAGAAAAAGGCATTTTCCCATCTCAGGCATTAGTTTTCTTTTATTATTGATCATATTTTCAAGATGTAGTGACTGCAATTCTTCAATCCCGTTATGGACACTTTGGAGGCTCTCTGTTATTATCATAAAATGCATTTCTAAAGAAATCAATATGTTTACAGTAATTAGATGTCCCCATACTAATTCAATAATTTTACACAGAAAAATGACATAAAATCACACATTTTTACTCTCTTAAATCCTGAAATGTAACTAATGAGTGAAAGCAATCTTGTCATTTTTCATCAAAAATTTAGTTTAAGTAAGAATTGTAATCAAAATCAATGATCATATGATAGCACTCAGTATTTTAGACAGAAATCCCCAAACATTAAATTATTTTTTCAACATTTTAAGAAAATAATATATGAAAATGTAGGTGTGATGGGGTTGAGACTAGCAGGGTTGAAGATGGTAACAGGGTTGAAGAGACAGCTTTACATATAAACAGTTGTTTACTCTTAAATTCAATGTATAGGGCTTTCCATTAGCATTATATCTCACTTTGTAACCACAGGAAGGACACCAGATACAAATTGCAGTAGAATTAAGTTTTATTAATCTAAAGTAAAAACAACCACAACAGCATATTAACAACTAACAAACATTGTAAAGTGAATTGCTCAAATGTAACATAATGCGTGTGTGTGTGTGTGTCAGTGAAAGTGGGTGGGTGTGTGTGTGTCTAGGCATAAGAGAGCCTCATGAGGTGTGCCAAAAGTCACCTCATCCTTGCTCCGATAACATACAATTAAACTTGATGAACTGGTTGAACCAATAACAATAATAATCAGTTAATGATTTCAGTGTGTTTGTCTGTATCAGTGCCTGTGTCTGTGTCCATGTCAGAGTGTTTTTGCATGTGTGTGCCTGCATCAGTGTGTGTGTCTGTATATATGCATGAATGTGCCTTTTGTTTCATGAATTCATCTTGTGAGTCGGTTCCACACCTCTTTCAAGACTTCCACATGGCGCCTTGTCACAGCCCGTGGGGGTGGAATGAGTTCAAGGACATCATCAGACAGGTACCAGAGGATATCATCCTGATGCGGCCAACATGATGCATGCATTTGACCTGGACTTGTATTGTTTGTATGTTTAGACTGATGCCTGGATACAAATCATCGTCATATCTGAGAATACACCATTTACCAATCAGCTCTGGACTTTCCCACTGGATTTCTTTTTCTGGATTCCCCCCACTACCTGTCTGTGATACAGCTGTTTCTATCTTCTGGCCAAAAGTGAAACACTTGGTGTTGAAGCACTTGCAGTTAAACTGCTTCCGTGTTGTGCACATGCAGCTTACATCACGAACCATCCGTTCTCCTGGAGCTACAGTAATGACCTGGTGAATTCTCATGGTTCCAGGAACAGCTGGTATCTGCTTTGGCATTTTCTCCATTGCTTCCTCAACATCTTCACTTTTCACAAAGAACAGTTTCACACTTGTGTTTGTTTCAGAAAAGGCCCTGAATAACTCTTCTGCATCTGGGATGTCATGCCCCTTTGCTACCATCATGTCAGCTGCTCTTTTTAAGGCTCCCCCAACACCATATGGTGCTCCTTTTCCATGACTAGCCTCGAAACAATTCCAAGAACCAGCCTTGAATCCTCTTCTGTCCAGTTCTGTAGTGAAAAGGTAGAAGTTTCTTCGTTGTTTGTATCGTGTACAGGGTCCGTCACTTAAAAAGTGCAGCACAGACACTTGTGGATGTTGGCCTTGAAGGTAATCTAGCACAGGATTTAGGTGCTGCCATATTGCTGGAGGGCCTTTATGTCTACTGGGGGAGATGGTGCTGAAGGACAGAGGCTCTGAGAGTCCACCAACATACAACACACCAGTATGAAGGGTGGCCTGCTGATGTGAAGCCCCAAAGTGGACCACCTGAATTTGAGAACTGTATTTACAGCTGTAGTTTTCTGAGAAGTCAACATGTATCAAAGTCTCCTCCCCTGACATGTTGTTCTTCAGCTCACGGCAGAAGGCATACTGCTGCTTGATAATAAAGTCATGCATTTTAAATTTCTTTACAAAGCTCTGGAAGAGCTCAACGAGGTCCTCTTGTGTGCCCTCCACGGATTTCTTGACTGTCACCTTGACAGTTGCCTCCATCTCTCACGCTCACTCTGCAGGTTTCTCTCCCTTCTTTCAGGATCAGCTTTAAGGCGTTCACGATACTTCCTTTGCCTTTCTGCTGCTGTTGTTGGTGCCATCTTACTCGCATCCTTAACATGGAACATGAATCACATTCAGCATGCATGCAGTATAAGAATGGTGATTGAATATAATAATAATTAATTTAAATAATTGTATAACTTAACAACCACAGTATTAAAATCTCAACCCCATCACAATCTCACAACCCCGTTACAATCAAAAACATGACAGGGTTGAGTGTGACTGGGTTGAGATTTTTGCACAAACTGCCCGCTGCTCAATGTAGTGAATACCAGACAGAGAGCACATGGCATGCATGAAATTCAAAATCACCATATATTCATGAACTAACAAAAATCTTTTTCATAAGTAATAGTTTTCTATCTTTTTTTCATGTTACGGTGTTGAGTCATTGAGGTTGACGACCACAATATCACAAGATAAATGACTAAAATAAAGGAAAAGAATGGAGCAACTTGCCTGTCTCTGTGGTCCTGTTGTCCAAAAGACTTCAGTGATGTCACTTCCTGATGTATATGGAATTCTGGGTCACACCATTGTATTTATGGCAGTGGGATCATTCATGTAACGGGGTTGAGGGGTTAGTCAGGTACAGGAATAATTGTGATTTTAATGAATAATTAACAATTAAATTTGAAAAAAACAAATATTAACAGCAAAAGAGCACAAATAGATGTTTAGGTTGATACCAAAATTTATTGACTTTTTAAATATTTTTATTTGGTATTTTCAAAGTAAACTTTCATCAAGGCCATGAGGGACATGACAAAACAGGTGGTGTCAAATGAAAAAACTGTATTATTTCCCATAAAAAGATAAAAATTTGTTCAATTTTTTTACACTGTATTAAAGGGTACATTTCAATATATATGTAAAGCTGTTTAAATAGAAAGTTTGGTGACCCAATAGATGAAATACACCATAAGAGACAAGAGGGACTCAAATTGTGCCATTTTCATGGAATGACTCAAAAGCATCATCAATTTCATTGACCTGTAGACCCTTGTGCCCCTGCTCTTTTATTGCTAACATGAATTGATGTAAACTTTTCTCACTTAGTAGAACAAGTAATTTAAAAGCACTGAGTGAGCTATTGTCTTGTGTAGTTAATGTGTTGTGTAGTGGTTGTCATCTTATTGTGACACAATATTCTCTCATTGTAGTTTCAGTAGTTTTAAATGTTTGTACAAAAAACCTGTGGGATGCATTGACTTTTAGATAAATAGTTGTATATAACTTCATTGTTTACATAACGTGTGCATACGTTTTTAAGATCTGACAGTTTATATTTGCATTTCAACTTTAGTACAATTATTCACTAAACATATTTGTGGTTTTTACAGTAAAGCGAATATAACTACGACTACAATTTGATGTTTTTGTGTGATTTCAGATCAGTTGTGTTACTACAGCTTGTCAGTGAAAAACTCAGTGTAAATTCAGACACGTGAGGTTGAGCTGAAGAGAATGATACCAAACAAGGCGAGGCAAAAAAAGATGTAAGGGTGAAACACAAAGTAGTGAAAAGTGCCCGGTTATATCGTGCTCCCCAGAGGGTGAACCCAACAAATCATGAAAATAAGCTTTAAATTTTTGTTCATGACGGTGCAGATTTCGGACATTTTGTGTAAATTTAAGCAACAATCTGATTTTTTCTAACAAACAAAGTGTGAAACTTCAGTTAGACTTGTGTTTGTAAATGAACCACCCCATGTTGTGTAGCTTTATTGGGCTACATATTTATTTATTATACAGGCTATACAGTACATAACATCCAAACTCACATGTGTAACTGAGGTGTTTCATTATGTGGGCTAAAGAAAATAATTCAGTTAACCTCTGGCAGAACCAGGCTCAGGGAGGGGCGGGGCCATCTGCTGCGACTGGTTGGGGTGAGAGAAGGAAGACAGGATAAAGACATGCTGTGGAAGAGAGACAGAGATTCAGTAAGAAGGACTAGATGTTACAGTCCCTGATAATGCATTGCTTTAGATGGAGAGACTCTTGAGGGATGGCTGTTATGAGTAAAGGCAGCCCAGAAACTTTGCCAGCAGCACACATCGTTGTGTGCCTCAACTTTCGGTCTTTTACCCAAGCTATCTGCCATTTTCCTTCCCTGGTTAGGTTTAGGGATTAGAGATCGATCTAGATTATCATTTTAAATTTGGGACACATCATCAGTAGTGGACCTTGGATTCATCGGGTGTTTCGGCCATTATCACTAGACACCCTCATCCAAGGAGGCCCTGCCAGGGTTGATCAGCCGGCAGACAGACCCGACATCCCCAGTGAGGGAAGTGACGGGGGTGATGTCTCCGGAGAAGGACACCTTACACACCATCTCTCCTTCCTGTAATCACTGTAAATGTGAGATCTCTCCCTGATATGATTGAGGAGCTAATGACGCTAACCCGGTCACAGTGGCGGTACCCCGGCACTGCCCGGTACTCCCTTTGTGAGTAGGCTGCCCGGCTTCCAGCTGCTGCGGGCGGACAAGACGAGAAACAGCGGTGAGAGGAAAAGAGGGGGGCTGGCAGTGTTTGTTAAAGACAGTTGCGGTACCCCTGCAACAGAGACATTGAGCTAGTAGCCGTTAGCATCCGTGAAAGCAGCCTGTGACTCTCTGTGGTCAGCAGACTCCAAACGCAATCTCCGAGAGCTCTTCTTCTAATATCAGGGGACTTTAATCATGTCTCGCTGGACTCTACACTGCCCACCTTCACCCAGTATGTGACCTGCCCCAGCGGATAGCTCCATGACTGATTTGGCGGAGTTCTCCTGACGCAATCGCGAAGTGTCTGCGATTGAACAGTGTGTAAACCACATTTATTTTCTTTTTAACCTGTGGTGTGAGTAAGTAAATGGTGTTGAGTTCAAATCTTTTTCCCAACATAAGAAAGAGCAGTAATAACAGGAACAAAGTCTTGAAAGAGCAGCAATAACAATGATGTGTGTTGCTGCAGCAGCTTTATCCATTGCAAATCATTGTCATCGTCATGTCCCCTCACAGTTTTGTTCTCTCCTGTGTCTTGGAGTGTTACAGAAAAATTCTAGTTTAACCTCACATGTAGATTTAGGCGGTTAGAATTTCACTGTATGATTTTGGAAAACCTTTGTATGCTCAGATGAAGTATGTGTATGTGTAAGCGTGACTTTGTGGAAACTGCTTAGCTTTGTTTAACGATGTTTCACTATGTTATCTGCTAACTCTTTTGCTCAGAAGGAGAAGACTTGTGTGTGGGCAAAGCTGGCATGACTGTGAACTGTAATGTTTGATGTGTGTGCTGGCTCTCCTGCGCGCAGTAATAAATAGCTTGAACACAGCTTTTTCCGTGTTTCAGACTTTATTTACAAAATTCCACGACAGGGGGGATGATTAGAAAATTGTTTAACATTTGCATTTGGTAAATTTCACAAAGATTATGTCAGATTATAAAAGCTGTTCATTTTTTAGCTTTGACATTTGCTCACATGATTTTATGTGTCCTCTAATTAATTTATACAAGGCCGTTATTGCTATTCTTCCTGTTGTGTGTATCTAACCTGTGGTGTTTGACTTGTATAATTTATTTATTTATGTATTTTTAACCATTTGTCATTTTAGTGTTATTTAATTATTTCTTTACACAATGGAGTCTCAAACTGAAGAAAAATTCAAGTCCACTTACTGAAAGTCTGTTCATAACGTTTCACAAAGCCTAAAGATAAAGGCTTATGCTATGAAGACAAAGTGTAAGGAAACATGTATATGGGCACATATGTCACTGCCATATGTAAATGTGGGTATGCTGATACTGAAAACTGTAATCTGCTTTTTTTTAAGTGTAGTAAAATGAGAATCCAGGATACGCATATATTGTGTTAATATGTGTGCAAAATTAAATGATTAATACTGTTAATATATAAATAAAAGGGAATCTATTCTGCTCGTTCAAAAATCAATATTTTTATTTATTTTCATGATCCAAACTTAAAAACAGACCCTGATATTTATCTCTCAAGTACATGACCATGCTGTAGTATTGCTTGATCTGTGGTTTCAGTCTGTTGTTAGGTGGTTGCAAGGTAACATGCTAAGCATCATTGATAAATAAAATGACAGTTATCATGTTATCACTGTAAGATTATAATATTATTGTTATAAATTAGATGTTGCCATAAACATGCATTTATAAAGAGCTGCAGATACAAAAGAAAAAGCTTCAGATGTTGTAAGTGGTTGCTAGGCAACATTACAAGATCATAATATCTGATATAGATTAGAATCTTCCGGTGAGCAAGAAGCTACGTGCCAATTCTGGTTGCTCAGTTCCTTATCATGTAGGACCCAGTTTGCTATAAAGCACATTGTGTTGATAACATATTTTATTCCCAGGGAAACTGTTGTCAGTAACTCTCACGGTTATCCAGAAATGATTTTGGTCTAATGAGCTAACAAAAGAACACAGAATTGGTAACTTTGACATGCAGACTGTTACACAATCATTAACCATAATAACACAGGCAACACAGATTCTAACAGCATAAACTCCAAGCACAGTAGTGCAGCCACAGTGAATCGTGTGAACATATTAAAGCTCTAAAACAATCACCTTTCACCTCGCAATATCACTGTCTGGCCTCGCTGCACAGCATGTCTTTGTAATTTCCTGCTAGAGTGAAGGTGACACATGCCTACGCATTAGTGAACTGTAAGAGTAATCCACTCTTTTATTAAATGTCCAGTTACAATATGTGTGTGTGTAGGCTGATGTTAATATCTTCATGGGGTTTCTAATATTTGGTTACAGACTGACAGTTAGTAATAACAGTCAACATAGTTCTTATGTTAACAAACCAAGTCACCTGACTATTTGGAAAGTTCCACACATATAAATATTATGGTTCCACAGAGGTTTTTGGCCTCTACCTAGCATGTTTCTCTAAAATGAAAACATCAATCACCAGGGGTCACTGCTTTCTCTAATACTCTTCGTTCTGACTACAGATAAACAGAAACTGTCTTTCCCGTTATTGAGGGCTCCAGGCTCAGACTTTCAAATTTTTAACAATAGGACTCCAAACATGAGACGATCAAGGAGTGAATCTGTTCTCCATCCACATGTGCTGGTCACATGACATACTGACATGGCACGTGGAGACCTTACATTCTGTTTGTAAGTACAACATGAAGAAGAAATCTGGAGATTGTATCTGAGCAAAGAAAAGAAGAGCAACCTGACACTAAAATAAACCACTCAAAAATAACAAACACAAAAACATTTTAATGATTGTGAGGACAGTAAGTTTTACAGCTAAACTGTTTTATCACATTTAGACATTTATTTCTCCTTTCCCACGTGGAGCTATCTGAGGGAGATACATATTTATAAAGTTTGGCATCTGTTCTGTTTTCTTTCATCACTTGATCATTTCTGAGCGATGCATGGGCACCGCAGCAGGAGCTTGGTGATATTTGATTCAAAATATTTGCAGTTTTCCTTAAAAAAAAGAAAGGGGGCAAAATACAAATGGTATCTACTTAGTATGTAGATACCATTTGAATAAATATTCATGGCAGTGAGATTCCACTGGGAGGACAGTGGACTGGTTTCATTCTGTTGATATCCATCCAGTGAACTTATAAGACTTTAAATCCACCTATAATCTCTCGGTGTGGGCTGTTCAGTGTTTTGAAAACATCACCTTTTAAAGAAGAAGAAAAAGCAGCTGAGCAACCCACGGTACCATATCAACTTAAGGCTTGCAGTAGAGTGAAGAACAGGAATTATCCTCCATAAATATGTCATAGAGAACAGTTCAGGCAAGATGCTGGAGTCCCACAGTTACAGTTCCTCTCGTCTTCCCAGGTGCTTTACCTTTAGTCATTCCCTTAGCTGCTTTGAACAATAGCAAAGATTATAAGACCCAGAATGATGAGTCCTGCTACCACCGCAACTGCAATAAGCACCACTTTCATCTTCTTGTTCTCCCATCTTTTCTTTGTCTTCACCTGGGTGGACGTCTTTTCAAACTTTTTACTCTGCGAAAAACAAAATTAAAAGGTTTAAGATTTTGTTCTTGTATAAATACATTTCTAAATGTCTAATAGCTGTGATCACAAAGATAAAACCCAGAACTGACACGCTCATGCCACTTCCAAGTAAACGTATCACGTAAACAAACCCAGAGGAAGTCCTTGTATCTTTAGGTCAAACGAGTCACAGACTGAAGGTCAGCGTGTTTTTCATTAAACAGGAAAGCACAGGCAAAATGGAGATTTCAATAAAACTGCAGCAGTCAGTGCTTTCTTATTCAAACCTGTTAATGGTAAATCCATGGAGATTTGCTTTATGTCTCATTTGTTGATTTTTTAGCTTCTTTAATCTTGTTTTCTCTTTAGGGCCCACATATTTCTGGTTCAGTTTGATCATATTTTTTCATCAGACAGGCATACATGAAGTGGGATTAATGATTTTTCGGGGTGTTTTGATTCTAATAGTTCTCTTGAACTGGATAGATTATATTGACTATATTATAACCCACGATTTAAAGTTGCCTCCAGGTGTCACCTTTTGGCAGATTCTTTTTCCTGTGTCGTATCTGAGCGCAATGCAAATGATCTGGTGCTGAGTAGTGTTCGTAGTAATGTCAGAGAGCAAAGCTGTGCAAATGAAAGCTCTTCTGCTGGACTGAAGAGTTTTACTGTTTTTGGGTGCAAGTGATAATTCGTTGTAGTCCCTTTATATATCGATGAGATCCTCTGTAAGAATGTATGAGTGCAGCTGTAGGATTTAGGCATTTCCTTTGAAACACATATAGGAACTGAACCTTGTTTTTTATTCAAAAGTAGCTCAGTGTGCTTCTTGAACTTCAATCTGCCTGTCTGCTTTTTTAGTTCTCCCTCTGGCTCCTCACCAGTGTCATGTAACGCAGCCAATGGGGCAATGTGGGAATGATGCAACCTCGCTGTTGACCCCTGGAAGGACATTCATACCCAGGGAGACCAGCTTGCTTCATTCATCTTAAGAAACAATAGGAAATACCTTTCTAAATATAGCACCATAAAACAGAATCAGGATGTAAATCGCACATTTGCTTTCCTCTCCAGCTCCACCTAAAGCATATTTATAGACATCAATATGACATGTCTTAGTATTAAAGGTGTTTGTGGAGAGGGGATCTGTGTGCTATTTGCCCCAGTTATTCACCTTCAAAATAAAAGCCAAAGACTTTTACAAGGAACATGTAGTCAAAATAGAGCTGTGCTAAGAGATGATGCTTTTCCACTTGGACGGTGTACCTCTTCCAGCAGCAAATCAGCCCTGTCTTCAAGCTCATTGAGTTTCCCAGATCTTTCTTCAGCTTTGTTCATGTTGGCCAGCATGATGACTTTCACCTCCTCCACTTCATCCTGGGTCTTCTCTAGGCGGCTCTTCCCGTTCTCCTGTCCAATCAAAACACACAGTTTGATTAAAACTAAACTAACCCAATCTCTTAGGACCCTCACAGGAATTATGTGCTCACATTATTTGAACTTTCTCATGGTGAGATAATAACAGATGTCAGTTGACACACAAGCTGTGATGCTCTTTGTGTTTTTGGATAAACAGAGGATCTCAGTGAGCATGCCCACAGTGACTGTGGAAGTCATCTGTGTAGCCCACAAATGCAAGTCAGCACACATCCTTATGTCACAACTAAGATCAAATTTTTAAAAAAAAGTATGAAGTCACAAGATTGGATTTCTAACTTAGGATGACTCCAGTTTTTGTTCCTGTTGTGCGTCACTTTCAAATATGTGCTATCAAATTTAAGGAGACCTGTTATGCTCATTACCAAGGCTAAATTTTCATTCTTGGAGCTTCACATCATTCATGGTAAAAAAAAAAATAAATCCTAATTTAGCCTTTGTCTTTGTGCAGCCCCTCATCTGCCTCCAATACACAATTTTAATCTCAAGCACCTGGTTCAATTAAGGTTAAATAAATTAGATGGAGAGTTTAAGAGTTTAAAACTATAATTCTACCTTGCTGTTGCAGAAGTCACTTATCTTATAATGTCTCTGCTTAAGTTAAGTAAGAGCCTCTACCATTGTAACTGTATATATGAGAGAAAGTAGGAAAATAATAATAGGTCTCCTTTAATGGAGCTGAGACGCTTCAGTTGGCTCTTGTGGAAAGGCTTTTTTATACAGAACAAGTAGCAACACTGGAGGTTTAGTTACTTCTAATTCTATTACTTTTATTGGTGTCTTTTTTTGTAAACAACTTTTGAAAAGAAGTCGAATCAAACATTGAGCTGCCAAATAAAAAAAAATGGCAACCAGCAACAACAAGATCTAGGCTGCCTGATGCAGGTCAGACTGGCATCTTGTTCTATAAGCACAGCAGCATTCTTCTCCACCCATCACCTGCTTTTCAAGCATGCTTAAGCAGGGATATGTTACTTGTTAAACTTTATAGCTACAAATATATTTCTGGAAGCAACTGACAGAACAAAATAACTTACAAAGTAAAGCGAACATGCTCTGACATGTTAAAACTGTTAAAAAGAAAACGTGTTGCCAGTCAGACTGGTAGCAGCTGTTTATTAGACAGCAAACGAGCAGAACAAAAACAACAAGGATGATTTTCAAGGATATTTGTCAAGTCAAATGATCCTTGAACTTCTTTCAAGGATAGTTTGACCACAGAGCCATTTGTATCCTGACAGCTCTCTCCTTCACCTTCGTCCTCTGGGGCGTGAGAGGAAACCGACATCTCAGATACTGACAGGAACAGGAAACTGACAGACACAGCAAAACAAATACGCCTCACCACCTTAATTCACTTCATGCTCAGCTGTCTGTTTCTCTAAAGGCTTTCACAGCTCTCCCATAGTGCGGTCGGCTTTTCAGTGGACCTGGCTAAGAAACTTGCGTCTCACCCAGCAATGGTGACAATTGATTTATGCTGGGCTTATCTCATCCTGGGCATAGCAAATAGCAGCTGAACAATGGTGTATGTTTAAAATTCAGATGGTGGTGTCTTGACACAGGAAATGCTGCCCATTCCAGTTCCCCTCCTTGCTTCCTTCCTTCCTTCCCTCACTCCCTCCTGCCTGCCTGCCTGCATTCATGTACCTGGTATTATCCCAGTAAGCCACATCCACATCATGTTATAACATGCTCAGTGTATTGTATCATGGCACTGTTTGAAGCGTTCTGCTGGTCCATAAATTGTTATAACAATCCTAGATGTTAACTCTTAATGCAGGATGTGTTAAATGAGCTGGTTTAAAAATGAAAAGAGAAGAAATATAATAAATTAAATTCATTCCATTCATTTAGTTTACATCTATCTCATTTCACACATGACCTGGTGCCTCTCTTGACTGAAAATGGGTTAGCTTCTCTTCACTTTCACATTGTTAATGTATGAATTAACGTCATGTTATCTCGCTGTACCGAGTCTCTGGACGAGTACGTTAGCGTGGGTTGTAAAAAGCTAAGCTAAGGTAAGAGAACTGAAGGTTGACCTGTCAGTCCATTAGTACCATAAGAGACTTTGCCCACAGACTATAAATGGTCACAGCGTACTTTAGGCGTTCTTAAAAGTAAAGGAAATACAAAAAAAAAGAAAGAAAACGGCAGCTCTAACAAACTTTATCTCTCATTCATCTCGTGTTTTTGTGCAAGCCATTTAAATGTCCTTTAGCTCAGAGGAGGCTGGTATTCACTTACCGAGTCCATGTTGTCTCGTGCTGTTTGCGTCGAAACTGTCACAGAGTCCGCATTTAAAAAGGGAGAGTCGACTCGACTTTGCAGTAAGAGGAACACTCAGGCTCCACTGCTCTATCCGGACTAATGTCACAAATTAAGACAGAGCGATATTTCGCTGTTTTCTTTTATCCGTATCCTCTTTTCTGCGCTCGAGCTCACTGTACTCACTTTCACTTCTCTCTCCTGTAGCTTCACAACTTGTTTGCGCTTTGGCTGTGAGGCGTTCGAGGTATTCCCGGAAACCACGCGTTTCTGATAAATCATGTAACGTACAACGTCAAATGCAAAACCGATGGTGAAAAACTCCCGGATTTCCCCCGCGCTGTACCACAGTCTATGCAACTATATAAAGTATGCACCAAGTAGTTTATAGTTTAGAGATTTTACTTATTTTGTTTTTTATTCATTTTTTACACTTAATATCCGTTATACTCATCTGTATAATATTTCAAACATCTGTATATGTTTGAAATACATATATTACTAATACATATATTATTAATAACGGTTTATATTCAAACCATGACAGCCGCATTAAATTTATTTTACGTGCTTAGGTATCAGTAAAATCTGGGGAATATTCGGCATTTTTGTGCTGCATTTGTACCAATTCACACCCAACGCAGCGCGTGGGATTTACTGTTAGTGGTGGAACAGTGGTTAGCGCTGCTTGCCTCACAGTAAGAGGCAAGAACCGCTGTCCGGCTCGGGCTTCCCTGCGTGGAGTTGGGAGTTTACTCCTGCTTTTCCCTACAGTTCAAAGACATGTATGTTTGGTTAACTTGGGATTCTAAACCGGCTGATATCTCTCCATCTGTCCGATATCTCTCCATCTGTCTGACAGATAGGTGTACCCCACCCAGTGGCATCTGCGTTAGAGCCCGCGACCCTGAAGTGGATACGCGGTTAAGAATATAGATGGATAGATGACCAAAAACCTTTCCCGTGTTTATTGTGTCTTATTGTGCTTTATAGCTTTATCCAGAGCTTATGTTACCTTTACCTCGACAGGGGCTCTGTATATGCAGACTTATCCTGGTTTGCATGTGCACAGTTCATAACTTCATTAGCACAGATAACGATGGCTTTGTCGTTTGGATGAAACTATTCAGACACAGGAAATGCGTGTATGTGACTGTGGAGATGCAGGAAGTGGGTCCTGTTGTTTGTTATAGATTATCTTCGAATGTCAGTTTTACATGAAATGGCTAAACACACACTGAAATGTTTCAGTGTTTAGATATATGTCTCTAAGCTTCGTTTAAACTTTGTTTGATTTCTAAAGCATTCTATGTTTGTGTAAGCCAGATATGAAATTTTGATGTATAGCTGTGGAGGAGCCTGTTTTTGCGTATGCTCCCCTCAGTATTTTTTATGAGTTTGTAGTATTGTGAACCCCCATGTGACCTGAGAAATAATCATATGACATGTTTGGCACAACAGAACTTTTATTTCATGTCAACCTATCTTATAAAAAGTATAAAAACTGCATTCTTTTTAATGTGGATTTCCAATATAGCATTTCTAAACATAGTAGTTTCCTTCAGAGAGCATAAGTTATTTCTATCTGCACACAATAACAGAATTATTTAAAAAAAATAAAAAATGACAAAAGTGTTTTATACCACACACAAACCATGATGATGTGCTTTAGTTTTGTAATGTTTAAAGCTTGTAAAATCAAGTTAAAACTGAGGGTTATCTTCAAATTAACACACAGTATAAAAACTTCAGTGATGGTTTCTTAAATCAGAATCATTTTTATTGCCGGATTTGATACAAACAAGGATACAAACAAGGAATTTCTCGCAGTGTTATGGTGCAAAAGAGAGAAAGCATCATGCCAAAAATAAAATAAATAGAGTTGAGAAAAAAGGAAGAGAAAGATTTCAAAGACTCTGGGGGGAAAAAACGAAAAAAACAAACAAACAAAAAGACACTAGAACAACTGCCAAGACAATTATAAATGACTTAGCCAACTAAGGACTAAAGCATGTTAAGGACAACCTGGAGACAGATTATGTATACCGGAAGTGTGTGATTTGGTCAGATAAGATGGTACTAGAGCTCCTTGGCCACAAAGTCACTGCTTATGTTTGGAGAAAGAAGGGAGAGGTGTACAAAGAACAGTGTCACCCACAAAGAAACACGGTGATAGTTGTGGGGATGCCTCAGTGTGTCTGGAACTGGGAGTCTAATCAAGCTGGAAGAAATCACGAAGAAGGACTATATATATGAATGAGAATAAGTGAAGATTTCTGTTATACCAGGTCTAGGGGTAGGGAAATGGAACATAAGGTTTAAAAGAGTTTCCCAAAACCAGAGGTCCAGCTGCTAGTCACAATTAAAGGTGTGGTTTGTTACTACTCTTGGTCAAAAGGTCAGTACCCAAAACTGAAGGCATAGGCAAAGCTAAAAACAAAACCAACCAATAAGAGGAAGTGTTACCTAACCCTATGTGAAACAAAATTAAAAAAAGAAGAAAAAAAGCCAAGTGGTTTCGGCAAAACACAAGAGGTACAAAAATACATAGGCAGTTCATTCCTTCTGGTTCAGTGATAGTTACAATAGTTACATGGTGGGTAGATGGGAGTTATTGACAGGAACACTGTATACAAAACTAAGTTTCGCTCAGGAAAACACAGAGAACAAGCAAAGGTTTGGAAAATCACCAGAGGCACCTGAATGCAGCAGTAGTGTTCATCTCCTTTATATCTTTCGTGCTATGTTAAACTGGGAAGAACTGCTTGATAAACAAACTAATATGCTGCTGTGTTCAGTGAGAGCCTGGCAGTGTGTGGCTCTTCCTGTCTGAACTTGTCAAACGTGTTGTGATGTGATAAGACGCACAGCCCTTTTGTTGCAGAACTCTGCGACTCTGTGGGTCGCTTAAGGGTGTTGCCTTCTTGTGGGCTCTGAAAGCGTTTAAAACGTCCTTCCCATGTGAAATATGTGTAATATCCATGTAATATCCCCACAGGGATGAGTCTGTGCCATATTAAGAAGGCCATTCTTTGTGATACTTTTTGCTGCTTCCTGCAGTGGAATTGTTTCTTGTAATTTATGGGTTGTTTTTTTTAAACTAAACAATGGCACATGTCTTTCAGCATAAATGTGATATAGATACACACTAGGTTTTTGTTATGATATGTGTTGGATCACTCAGAGACTAAAGCCTCTCTTTTTTCTGAAGAAGTCGGTCATCAAACAGGTTTTTAACCAAGACTGCTTCCGCGTATGTCTGTGTGACGTGCTTATGATAGGGAGCTGATGAGCAGACAACACTGCTCTATTGTTGCTTAGCTGTGTCACTCAGTGAGCAATTAGAATTCTTTCCCACAGCGTTTGATTCAACAAGCATGAGACCCCTGCCTGAGACAGCAGACCATATTAATTTGCAATGTGCAACAAGCTTTGATGGAAAAAATACACATTATAATTCACATATTTGCAATCATATCTGCATAGTATATGTGTGTGTGTGTGTGCTTAACTTAATCTTGTCAAAATCTGTGGAGATACAAACCAAATTTTTCTGCACTGCATAATAACAATAAAGATACATGCTACATACATTCTATTCGTGTCCTGTGAGGGTGTGAAAAATAGAGGAAAGTAAAGAAATATCAGAAACGGGAAGTAAGGCCTTCCATGCGTGCAGAACGTGAAAGGAGTAAAGTACCTGTATCATGTGAATTTGGCATAAGCGCTTTTATTTGCATCATCAAACTTCCACACATGTATGCGGTCAAATGGCTTAATAGTGAAAAAGGAACTAAGAAAGTGAATCAATTTCTTTTAACCCTTAGAAGATTTTGGAAACACTTAACTCAAATGTGCTGTTAGCATGTTAGCAGAACGATGCTACTGTGAACTGATGAGCTATTGTCTTGATGTGAGCTTTGTACTCCGGGTTTTTTCTTCCAGTCCAGAGCAGAAATGTTTTTGTTAAGAAACTGGCTGTTGTTTTTTTCCACAATTTTTAATTATAAGCTAGATATATTTCTACTAATGGAATTAGTTTGCTAACAGTAACAGGGATGAGTCACTGAATAAGTCAGTTGGGATTGTGAATCATGATTCACGAGTCGGTAAAGTAATTCTCGGGTATTGAACAAATCGTTCATGATTTGCACATCCCTACTTATTAGTTCCATGATTCATAAATGATAAAGTGATGTTTGATTAAACCTTAGCTTGTTTAGCTTAGCTTGTTTAGCTTAGCTTAGCTCGCCTACTTCCTTGTTTCTCTGAGCTGAGGTAGCTGGGTTTAAACACAAGTATTTGATGGTCTGTAATGACAAAAATACAATAATATGAAGTAATCATTAACAACTGGAATGGGCATGAATGGAATATATGAGCACTGCAGGCACAATGAGCACCTGGGGCCTCGCTTTCCGTCAACAAAGGTTTAATAAGTGACAAATGTAAATACAGTTAATCGGGAAAAAATACAGCAAACAATCTGGTCCTGTCACAGTTTCTGTTCACACTGTGAGTGAAGATAAATGTGTGAAAAAAGAATCTCCTGTGTTAAAATCAGTGGTTTGAGTTGTCACACTTAAAGCTCTATTACTTTGTTAGCAACAAATACTGCTATTATTATCTCTAACAATAATAATAATAATAATAACTATTACTAATATTACAGTAATATTTAAGAGTTAGTACCACCAAATTTGCCTCTCCACTCCTCCATCACTGTGTTATACTTTCGCTTTCAGTTTCAGCTGTCTGTAGAATGATATTGTTGTGTTTAATTTTCATGTAATTGTTTCAGGCAGTGTTTTATGTGAGTGTAATCTTACAGCACAATGATGGATTTTTAAAGTTTACAGTAGTATATTGTGCAGTTTCACAATATACTATACTTCACCAAACCATACAGTATGTTCTTGTGTGGTGTTGTGTACTGTAGTGCAGTAAAAGTATCATCTGCTTCAGTACTATGAAGTACTATGACACTACGATAGAGTGTATTACATAAAAATACTAATATTAAGATTTAAATATTAAACATAAACAACTTGAGTCTGAATCTGCTGACCGTGATGAGGCTGCACTCATCATAAATTCATTTTACTAGCACACCATCAGTATGACAGTACCGTCTACGTATTGAACATTATGCTGGGTCACAGTTTTTTGGTGACACGGACCAGGCCAACAAAAGGCTTGCTGTGGGGAAAAAGCTTCACAAATACAAAGGTTGTATTCAGGATACTGACCACCCTCCCTTCACATTACTGCATAGATGGCACAGTCACATTCACATGACAGTCCCGGCTGATTTCCCATTAGTAACAAATGAGCTTTGTGTTCCAGAACTGTTGTCGCAAAGCTTAATTAGGTCTTTTTTCATGGGGATAACTATATTGGTTTACTAACCACATGTGGGCAAAACAGCACTTTCACAATGAACGGAAACACAGGCTCAGTTAAGAAACTATTAAGTCAACATCAGAGTCCAGCCTGTTGCAACCTGCTGTCTATCTCGTTTGAATACACTTGTTGGAATGTTTGAAATGATTCATTTATTCTTTTTACTGTGGGAAGAGAATCCAATAAAATCATTTAAAGACACAGACGGTTTACAATTTCTATTGTTGTGACCAGTGTGTTTGCTTTGCCTGTTTTTGCATTTTATTTTGCAGTTTCTTCAACAAAATGCACACAGAACACACCTTAAAGCCTGTAAAACAACACAACGATATGTGGTTTTACAGACCTTGTTGCTGTAGAAAAACATTGATCAGTGAAGGCTCTCTGGCAACCAGCCTTACAGCTGGGTCTAGTATGGAGCATACACCCTTTTTTTCTCACTTAAACTCCATAACCCAATGTTGCATCATAGTTTTGTTTTTTGTTCTTAGCTTTGCTCTACATATATTAGCAAAGCCTGCGATTAGATAAACAGAAAACAAAAGTATGCCAAAATGTGGCACAACAACCTTCATAATGTTATCAAGACCTGATCTTCACTGAACAACAAGGAAAATTCTGCGGGAATCCCCTCTGATCTACTTAATCAAGAGTCAGATCATTTGGACTCTCAGTCTCCATCTGCTGGCAAATCAGCAATTTCTCTATTACAGTCAGCCTGTATGAACACAGGAGTCGCAGAGAAGGGAGATTATGAAAGGGCAGTTAACGTTTAGAACCTTTTGCAACATTTCTATACATATAGGTGACATTATGTTGAAATAGATATTTAGGTTATTTTTTACCACTTTCAAGATAAAGTGGTGTAGATTTTCAGTCTAAAATGACAGAACTGCAACTTTGAGAGCCTATTGGTTGACGTGGGCCCATGTAGAGGCCATAAATGATCCTAGACCCAGGTGGATGGTTTGAAGAGCCTGTTCTCACACTGGCAGATTGAGAACAGACAAAAGCCTCGTTTCTGTTTGCTTGATTTAGAGATTTGAAACTTTCGGTTCTCATCTGTTCAAGTCCAAAAATCACATCTCAAAAAAAAAAAAAAAAAAAAGGTGAGAAAACAGCAAGAAACCACAATCATAGCATTTTGTTCAGTATAAACAGCAGGTTTATTATGTTATTTTAAGTTGACCAGTGTGAAGAATCGATAGCCTTCGTGTATATGAAGATGCAGAAGAGCACCAAAAGGCACTATGCTAATGCTGCAGTAATCTTTCAGTCATTTTGTAGTCGGTCATGTTGACCTATTAAGTGCAAATTTTGGCAACATCTGCCCTCATACCCAACCAGATGGCAGATTGCTTCCCCCTTCTTGAGCCCTGTTGAGCCCAAGGTTCGTTCCTGTTGAGCATGAAGTTCTTCCCTGCCTGCCTATTTCCTACTGGAAATAGCCCCTGACTGTAACCCCGACCAGGATCTGGAACTCCTTCCAGACCCGTCAATAAAGTCATTTCAGAGAGGCAGACTCTCGAGGGGTAGTTTTGATCTGACCAATGAGCCGGCTGACGAGTGAAGTGTGCAGAGTTTTTGAAATCAACAAACTGATGTTATATATGATATGAAAACATGTAAATATAACAGATGTTGATATATTATTAAAACATGACAAATTAACGTCTGGAAAATGAATAAATTGCGACTGAAAAGTGTGGCGCAACTGACAACGGAACAATAGACCAAACACAAAAGAACTTCAGCAATGAAACTACAAATTCCTTAATTCCTTCTGGGATTTGGATACAACATGTAAAGTATGCATATTATACACACGCACGCACGCACACACGCACGCACAGGTATTACCCGTTTCTTGTTTTTAAACTTAAGATAAATTAATCTGGAATAAAGACGTTGATGTGACACATAATATTTAGCCAGTGGTGTTTATTGTTCCTTCATAATCTCTCTACCCTGAGAACACAGGGTTAGGGCTAGTGTGCTTTACTTGTTCCCCATTTTGTTATGTTACAGACTTATTCCAAAACCGATTAAATTTGTTTCCCCTCCACAATACCTCATAATGAGAAAAGAATAGATACTGGTGGGAACTGGTAATACTCCTTGGCCACCTAGTAGATGCATCTGTGCACCTTTGGACACTGGGACCAATTCAGCCAAACAGCAATCTTCTCCTTAAAAAATGTCCGCGCAAGGGAAATACGTCGCCCTTAAGGACCTACTACTGCGGCGATACACCCTCACCGGTGCGGAGCGAGCCGAGAAACTTCTCTCCCTCTCCGGGCTGGGCGAAGGCACAGCTCTTGAACTCATGGAAAACATGTTGTCCTTGCTCGGTTCCGACGACGGGGGATTCCTTTTCGTCCATCTCTTTCTCAGACAACTGCCTGTCGCTGTGAGAACCGGCCTCGCCAACTCCGCGTTTCTAGTCGTAACGGAAATCTTGATCATCTGGAAAAACATTGTGATAATACAGTGGTGACCATATTTTGATTTCCAAAAAAGAGGACACTTAGCTCAGTCATGAAGAACTTGCTTAAAGAAATATATTTAACATATTTAAATGATGCCTTCTCTATGCAGTTAATGAATTATGAAATAAAATATGTCATATAGGCTTTTACAAGTCAACAAGTGCAAAAAAAAAACAAACTTAAAAACCTCTGGAATTAAATAATGGTACAGAAATAATGCCTCATCTGCATAAGAAAAATTACCAGTACTGGGTCGGTATGAGGGCTGTCCTGGGACAAAAAATCGGCCCGGGCATTTTGATTAGAGACCGGCCCACCAGGTATTATAGGAAAAGCCATAAAGCCTTTGGATGAAAACAAATGCTGTTGTGACAGCATTTGTTTTCAAATGCTGTCTTGTTGGTATATGTATGATTTCTATACATTTTACATCAGATGAAAACTTTGGTTGTAAGATTCAGATAATTATTTATTAAAAGCAAGACATTTTAAATGAGAATAAGAAAGAAAAATATTTCTTTGAGCCCCCCTTTCCCTGTTAATGCCCTACCTGGCCCCCTGACAAAACTTTGCTAGACCCGCCCCTGCACAGTTACCAGCTGTCAGCTACGTAGAAAAGGATCCTGGTGTTAGTTGTCTCTCAGAAACTGTTCATAACTTCCTTTCAACTCATTCATGCCACCTTAAAGGTAACCCTATTTCGCCATCACCTGTTCAGCTCTGATGATTCAGTAAGGACATCTCCTGGTTTCATCTTCATGTTTCCCTCTCACCACATATCCAAACCACGTATCACTATCAGTAACATCATAGCACCATCATAGCTGTATAGAAACTCCATCATGCTAGCTAGTACACAGTACGAGTTATTGTAACTGACTGTAAAATGTCAGCACAACGAAAATAAACCACACCTAAACTTGGTTTATATCTGACCCAGACAGACTGCAGGTCATAACTTCTTACCTGAAGTTCAGTTCACCTGACACTCGGACCAGCGGCCACCTCGGGTCTCTCCTCCTCCTGCCTCCCCTTTCCCTCATCCACCTGCTGGCCTCTGTGGGAGCTCCGCCATAGACACCACCAAACAACTGAGTTATTTTTACACATCGGCCAGCATCTGGCCAATCCACCACCTTTCATTGTTTATACCGTTACAAAAACAACAACAACAACAACAAAACCATCGGCTGTAAAAACAACAAATCACCATCGCCAGTGGGCCCATGGCCAGTCCAGCTATGGTCGGTACGAGGGAAATTTCTATTGCAGTTCGTCTGAAAAGATGCACTTGCGCTTTGGGATCTTTTAAACATCATTAGGCGCGTTGCTGTGCGCTGTCTGTCCCGTCTGTGAGCGCAGAATAAGCACTCACAAAACAGCAGTTCGGGGATGACGTCACACACATGGGTCCTCTGTCGGACTATAGGAAAATCCGGACATTTTTATCAATCTCGAAAATCCCCCCGGACGCCCCGGACAGAACGTGAAAAGTGGACATGTCCGGGGAAAAGAGGACGGTTGGTCACCCTAGATAATACAGTGGTGACGTCCTGCACCAAAGAAAACGCATGTAACCAAGGTAACATCTGACCCCACTTCCAGAAATCCCTTTATTATGGCGGAATGAACTCTGTATAAGGTCCGGGTCAATCTGCATGTCCCCAGCTCTCATCGCTGCTGCTGTCTCTGTGGTTGGCGTGCTTGTCAGATATTGACAAATTACAGACTCCATATCGATTGACAGCGTGCAATAACCCGGCCAATTTATTCAACTTTATACCCTCTCTCGATCCACTCAACGGTCAGGTTTTTTTTCCCCCGCGATCAAAGCCCTGATCAGTGTGGGATGGCGAGCCACCCGACCACCGCTGCACTGCAGTAGGACTGATAACTCTGTACAACCTGATAAATGGACTTCAGCTTCCTACCTGTTGTTTAGAACATGGCCTATTACAGGTCAAGTAAACTAAACTGAACTGGACTAAACTTCGTCCCACCTCCTTTTGGGACCAAATTAGATGTTTTGTATTATTATTATTATTATTATTATCATTCAGTAAAAAGGACTAGATGTTACAATCCCTGACAATGCATTGCTTTAAATGGAGAAAATCTTGGGGGATGACTTCTGATTAGCTTATTATCCATCAAGCTGCAGTCAGGCGCTCTGGTCCTTTACCGCGTTACACACACACAAACAAACAAACGAACAAAAAAGGGCCACATTTTCATTTTTTGCAAATTATCGATGATTGATGAGTTTTCCTTACAGAGAAGCCAAGTTTACCCATAAAATGCTTGCATTCATGTGATAGCTGCTGACTACTCCTTTGATGACATGTTTCCACACGATTACTAAATGTGCCTTTATGCCACAGCAAAAACTTCCATGTTTGTATAAGAAGCAGCTGGTTGAAGATACAGTAAGTGTTTTCACTTTGGCTATGCTAGCTTTTGAAACCAGACATCATCAATGAGGGTCAGATCTGCATGCTCATTGGCTAATCTTTTTAAACTTCCTTATTGTCTTTCTGGGCCCCAATGGAGATTGTATTTTTTTTTTTAAAAAAAGACCTCACGTTGTGTTTAGCATGGCTTGTAAATAGCAACTGAGCTGAACATTTCTTTGCAGCCCCCTTGCTTTGCTTTTCAGACTCTCAATCTTTTATGCGCAGTTTAAGGCAGCAACTCAGCCAAGACAAGGATCTCTTACACAACTATGAAATGACAAACTCACATTCATTTCTCTGAACAGATTTTTTCTCTTTGTTCTTTACTTGTCTCATCCGACATGTGACTTCAAAAATGCTTATCAACTGCTGCCGGGTATGTGGCAGGTAATGTGGCATACTGCAAGTGCCTTTGTCGGGAAACCATGATGGAAGATATTCTATAATAAGGAAATAAAGAATTTAATTAGACAGAAGTTAGAAATATCCTGTCTCTTAGTGATGCTGAAAAACTAGTTCATGCATTTATTACTTCCAGGCTGGACTACTGTAATTCATTATTATCAGGATGTCCTAAAAACTCGCTGAAAAGCCTTCAGCTAATCCAAAATGCTGCAGCAAGAGTCCTGACAGGGACTAGAAAGAGAGAGCAGATTTCTCCTGTTTTGGCTTCCCTTCATTGGCTTCCTGTTAAATCCAGAATTGAATTAAAAATTCTGCTCCTCACATACAAGGTCTTAAATAATCAGGCCCCATCTTATCTTAATGACCTTGTAGTACCATATCACCCTATTAGAGCACTTCACTCTCGCACTGCAGGCCTACTTGTTGTTCCTAGAGTATTTAAAAGTAGAATGGGAGGGAGAGCCTTCAGTTTTCAGGCCCCTCTTCTGTGGAACCAGCTTCCAGTCTGGATTCGGGAGACAGACACTATCTCTACTTTCAAGATTAGGCTTAAAACTTTCCTTTTTGCTAAAGCATATAGTTAGGGCTGGACCAGGTGACCCTGAATCCTCCCTTAGTTATGCTGCAATAGACCTAGTCTCTCTTCCACAGCATGTCTTTATCCTGTTTTCCTTCTCTCACCCCAACCAGTCACAGCAGATGGCCCCGCCCCTCCCTGAGCCTGGTTCTGCCGGAGGTTTCTTCCTGTTAAAAGGGAGTTTTTCCTTCCCACTGTCGCCAAAGTGCTTGCTCATAGGGGGTCATATGATTGTTGGATTTTTCTCTGTACCTATGAAGCACCTTGAGGCAACTTCTGTTGTGATTTGACGCTATATAAATAAAATTGAATTGAATGCCAGGGGCGAAGGCGTGTCCCATTTAGCAGAGGAGTCAGTAAATGGATGAAGACAGTCAGAGCTGGGAGTGTCTACTTGACCTTGTGAAATCTGCTTTATGTCCATTAAACACAATCTTGCTATTTTGTTTTCATTTCAAGGACCTTTTCTGTGATAGATACAGTATTTAGTTACCAATTAACCTATCCCCAGTAACTATATGACTTGGGACTCTGGGAGGAGCTCATGCAAACACAGGGAGAACATGCAAACTCCAAACAGAGATGCTAGGCTGATGGTGGAATTGAACTCAAGATCTTCTTGCTGTGAGGCAACAGTGCTAACTGCTGTGCCACCATGCGCACTTTCCTTACTACTTAAATTGTGTACACACTACTGAGCAGAAAAGGACAGAATAAACTGAGGAGAAACAGGAGCTTAGATCACACTCTGTCTCCATCTTGTGGCAAAACTGTGACCAAAGAACAGGACATGACAACAGAGCAGAAGAAAAATACAATTTATTCTCTATCAGCCCGTCAAAACCATTAAATACCGTAAGTCATCAGAATAAGACCCTCAAGAGCTTTAAATTACAAGAGTTACACACAGTAGAAAAAAGCCTTTAACACAGCAACAGACTCACTAAAGATGTCTTACAGAAACAAGAGTATGGTTTACAGGCATCAAGAGATGAGACCAAAAAGGGGGAAAAAAGTAGGGATTTTGTTACCTCATCATGAAACTTTAGGGTTTTATACAGAATCAGTTAAGATTTATTTATACAGAAATTACATTCAGATTTTATTCATTCACTTTGATTAAATAAGAAAAAAGTAACATTAATAGCCTCTACAGAAGAGGCACTTATGAAGAGGTCTGCTAAAGTCTACAAATATACACATCAGTGAGAATATGACGACTCTATACAGCTCATCACCAGAAGCCCTTTGACCTCTTTGAAACTAAACTGGTATTGTAACATCCAGAAACTTGGAGGATTTTCAAAAAGACTATGAAGGTTTACCACTGTGGCTGATACGGGCCAGAGGGGGAGTGTTGTAGAGGTGGTTGACATTCCCCTCCAGGCTGTGAGTTTCTGCACTTAATACCTGCAGGGTGGCTAGTCAGCTGTAGGTCATCAGTTAAACTTTACGGTCTGAATAGGAGTTCAATGCAAATTTAAAACTACACCCCTTGTTTCAGTGGCGTAGTAACCGATTGCTTATTTAATGTCAACACACTTGAAGGCTTCACTGTAATCTTTTCATTGCTTACTTCATATACACCATTTAGAGAGTATGCAAAGTATATTAATTCAATAAACCGTTCTTATGTAGGTTGTCTGACTAACAAAACTGGAAGCATTTTGACTGAAATACACCAATCAGCCACAACAAACTACTGACAGGTAAAGCAAATAACATTTGTTGCTGATAAAGAATGGCTCCAGAACATATGGAAGAGCTCCTGGTGTTCACCTGGCCTCCTCATACCCCAGATCCAAATCTAATTTGGCTTCAGCAGGTTAACCCAAAAAAGCCAAATCACAGAGGGTCAAAAAGACCCCAAATATCCACTTCTAATGTTAGAAAGTCCTAAACAAGACACCTGCAGGGGTCCAGTTCCCTGAAGGGCCAGAGTGGTTTTGGAAGCTTATGTAGTATCCCCCAGAAGCTTTTAAAGTTATTGCTGACAGATGTCAAAATCAACTCCACAATTCATCCTCCCATTAAATATACTGTGACCTAAAACTGTTAACTCTGTGGTAATTTTCTAGTGTCAAATATTACCCATTTTATTACCTGACACAGTTGATCCAAATCATACTCTGCGTTATACACGCTGTCTTTTGTAAAGGTGCACCAGTGACAACATCCAAGACAAACCTAACATAAAATATGAGACTCGAATAATCCACCTTCATTCTTTTCAACTACAAAAATTCAAGAGACTCTCTCTTTGCTGGGATGAAATAAATGCTTATGGTGAATCCGTTTAACAAAGAGGAGTAGACATTGCTGATATGAAACATCCTTTAAAAATACCGGTAGTGTTTTACTGCCATCAGGAGAAGATGACTGATGTTCCAGAGAACTTTGTTTAGGGTGTGTATTTACAAAAAAAAAAAGAAGCAGCAGGAATTGTATGGGAAAGGCTTTCAAAAGCTTGTTCCGTCATTAAAGTCCCTTAAACCAAAGAATAAAATATTGGAATTCCTAAAAGTTCAACGTAGAAACTGTGTAGTAGTAACGGTTTCACCATATAGCAGTGATTTGCTCAAGTTTACATGTATATATATATATTATTTTTTTCCTCGATATTGTGCAATAGGAATGTGCTTATGATTTTATTCTGACTATACATTGTTTAAATTTCTGTCTGTTCAGGGATTGCTGGGTGGCTTGATGGTGGGAGCAACTACAGGAGGCACGGAGGAACTAGTAGGGATGACTCCTGTGGCCAGTAAGATGATAATGAGGACAATAATTAGGACGATCACAATTATGACCACAATCAACTTGACATTCTTCCACCAGTAGGAGCGAGCCACCTTGTGAGACGTCTGCTTGAAGTGCTGAGCCTACGAAAGGAAAGAGACAGGAGAATCAATAAAATCATGTAATAAATTCTATTGCTATAACTCTGTTTAGTCTTGAGTTGTTAATATTTTGCTAGGAAAATGTCAAAGAGGTACAGTTATTTATTGAAATGTGCAAACATAAAAGGAATTTGTTTTTCCAGAGTCACCAATTGATACCACCACTTTTATTCTTCAACACAGTCTCTTAGGCAGTTTTCCTTAAGTGGTTTTCAGGAATAGTTCTCAGGCTTCTTGAAAGACATTCAAACTCTTCTTTGGATGTTTCTGCCTTTTGTCTTCCGACCAGATGATCCCACACTGCATCAACGATGTTCCAGTCTGGGCTCTGTGGAGATCAATCCACGACTGATGGTATTCCATCTGTGTGTTTTTCTACAAATCAGAGGCTTTCCAGATGATATTGCATGGTGGATCTAAAGCCAACAGTAATCTTGTTGATATGTTCATATTTCCATCAGCATCAATGACTGAAATGCAGGGCCAAACATTGACAGAGCCTCCATTGTTTTTTTACAGATGTGTGCAGACACTCACTGTTGTGCCTCTGTCCTGTCTTTCTCTGTAAAAGCTGATGAGCATTTAAACCAAATCATTTGAATTCATCACTTCATAAGTCCTGTTGCCACTGATTTTCAGTGCAGCTCTGGTCCAATGTGGCATGCCTCATATTTCCCTTCCTTAAAAAAGGCTACTTGGCATCCACCCTGCCACTGAGACCATTTCTGATGAGGCTTAAGGGAACAAGATGGATCAGCTAAACATCACTAAGATGTCAAGTCATAGCTGGGTTTTTCCCCCTCTTTCAGATGCTCTTCATCTGTTGTAGATGTAGTTTTAGGCCTGTCCACTTGTCCCGTTTCCTCAATATTTTCTTTTTGGTAAATGGCATCTGGGTATGTTGTACAAAGTTTTCAGCTTATACAATACCTTTCATGCCTGTCATGAGTCATCTTCGGCATTGTTCATAGATTCAGATAAAGAAATGAGAAAAAAATATGTTTCTGTAACAGGCTGCTATTTTTTTTTTTTTTTTTTTTTTTTTTTTTTAACCTGTCCCGTTTGGTTCTTTTGCCATCAGAATTATTGTCTAAAGGCGAAGAAAGATGCCCAACGGAACAGGCTGCTATTACCAAAGTGCCCAATTTAAAATGGGTTCTTTTTAACATTTTGTCTCTTATCTGTAGAAACAACACTGATTCATGGAATAGATGCCATGAGAGCGAATGTTCTCTGTGGGGGTCAGACACATAACATGGAAATCAAAGTCACCATAAACTTAGTGACTGAAATGGCAGCTTGTTGCAGTTAGATGTTTGCCTCGCAGTGTGTGGTAATATTGTAAAAAGGTGTACTCTAACACAAACTGTGATGCTTTTCCAAAATCTCACCACATCCTGTATTTTAGTACATTAAGTAGTGACAGAAAAGTAAAGTAAAATGAATGTGTAAAATAGCACCTGGAAACTCAAATTAGTGCTTGTGTTATTAGTTTATTTTTATTTTACCCAAAATACCACTGAGATCAAAATTAAAAGATCTCTGTGTCTTTAAAAAGAAACCTGGCCTCTGTCATGTCACCTAAATCTAAGTCAGAAACTCTGCTGAATTATAGGTAGTCCTAAAAAAGATGGAGGTACCTTCCTTGTCGAAAAATGAAGCAAATATGGAAGTTCCTAAACCTACAGTCTCTCTGAAGGCCACTTGAATATGACAGCTGTAGTAGCAAAAAGACTTCTGGTCCTTCAGAAGCCTAAAGAAAAACATTGTTCTGACCTGATTTCTAGAAAGTGTTTGCTAGTGAGTTTATGGTCCTAGTTTTTCTTTTTAGGTCATAATGAATAAAAACTATTTACTAAATCTTAATTATACCAAGGAAGATTATATGTGGTATTTTCTGCTCACTCATTATCTAACAACTTACCAATAACAAATCCTTATCCAGTGAGCACGCAGTTTTACTTTTAGCTCCACCTCTCCTCGTCACATCCATTTTTTCAAAAATGGCTTCAAAACAGGATTTCACAAACCAATGAGGGATGTATGACGGAGCATTAGGACAACATTAAAAACAATTGTGTTCAATTTGAGATTACAGTCAAAATAGTATTTTGAGAAAAAGTCAAAATGTGAAGATTAAAGTCGTCTACATTGTATAGAAGAGTTTTTAAAATTGTATTTCAGAATCTGTTTTAGTTACAAGACATGTGTCCCTTATACTGCTCATTAGATGTCACAGTAACCATGTCCATCTTTTACACTGTCTATGGCTGTAACATTAAGCCTGATTAGGAAATGAATGCTATTACTGTGTTTAAGATCTTGTTTTTCCATGAATGGAAATGGAATGTAAGTGTGGTCAAATACAACTGTTTAAGCTCTAAGAAGTCTTTTCCTGCTGCAACCACAACCTCAAGAGTACAAACGGATAACAAAACAGATAAAAGAGTAATTAGCTTTACTGCTAGGGGACGCTATAGTTGACCTCATTTGGTTTTTATTTTACATTTTACACAGTTGACTTTGTAAAAATCCTTAAAGTTGAATAAGGGCATGAAAAAGGCCACACTTCACCTGTTCTGTTCTGTAATGTGGAGAACCTGACACCGCCCGAAGTGACTTGTTATTCTGGTTTAACTGAACAGTATCACTAAGGTCACAGCTTACCAAGCTTTATTTACAAATGTGCATGTATGGGAGTATTGTCCACATCTCAGCCTGCTTTTACACACAGCCAAGTGAAAGTTAAAACTCTCACGATCACACTGACCCCTGCTTGCAGATCCTCTGTCTTGCCCATTAAGTCATCCAGCCTTTCTCCTCGTGCCAGGATCCGGTCCACATTCTGAGTCATGATGCTTTTCACGCCATCCACCTGATCCTTTAAAGCCTGCACCTTGTCCTTAGGCTCTGGCATTTCTTCTATTCCTCCGCGCTCCTGGTATAGAGAAGGGTCATTAAAGAACAGTTAGCTGCAATCCCTTTGCAGAAACCATTTTCTATTTTTAACAATGTAAAAAAAAAACAAAAAAAAAAAAACAAACCCAACAACCCTCCCCAAAAATACAGGGCCTCCTTGGATAACAGAAAACCACCAAAGCATGATGTTTAAAGACATCATCCCCCCCCGACACACACACACGCACACAAAATAGCGTTGGCATGAACTGCCTACAAGCAGAGCAATTCAAAAAATAAAAAGTATCAGCTGGGTGAACAGTGAAGTCTGCTCATCAATCAAGCATATGCTGCATGTAGCACTACTTTGTTCTCTTGCTTCAAGTCATAGACATTAAATGGGTGCAATTTTGAGATAGAAACTATGATATATCCTGTGATACTGATGCTTAGTTTGTTAAAGAAAAAAAAATGTTAACCTGGTTTAGCGTCAGTTTTAACAAAACCAAAATGTGTCCTTCGGCCCTGAAAACTTCAGGTAGCTATCTCCTGTACTTGTGCTTTGAGACCTCAAAAATGTCAGAGTGACTGTCTGAATATCAAAGGTTCTACTTCTTTTGCAAACCTGTCTCAGGAAAATCTCTAAAGACTCACAGAAGTGCACAGCTAAATTGCAAAAATATCCCTTTATAAGTCTTTGATGAGGCCCGGCCTCTTCATGTTTTATTGGACATGACTATCTCCACATGATTGAGTCTGCAAGTGACAAAGCAGCATATAATGTAAATATGTCCTTTTGACCCGTTTGTAACCACAGTATTTATTTACAAGCCCTTGAGCTGCACCTTGTGGCTGTCAACTGACCACTTTTATACATCTGTGAAGGTCTGCTAAGAGCCTGTGTGCATTCAAGAGAAACGTCAGCTGTTACCTCACATAGCTGTACATGTGATTTCAACGCAGAAATGCTGTGTGCAGTTGGGGGTGTGTCAGTAAACATGCAGGGACCACTCCGTCCCATGAGTCAGCAACAGACTGTAACAAAACTGTCTCTAGGAAACAGGGCAGGTTCTCCTGCGTCATGTGTCTCTCGCCTCTCCTGTTACCCCGCCCTCCCTTCTTTTCCTCCTTTTCCATTCATCCTTTTTCAGAAGAATTTTCTGAAAAAAAACCCAAACTCTGGAGTCATCTTTAATTTTCTTTTTCTTGTTATATCTTCATTACATGTGTTTAATCTCTCTCATTCCTCTGTACCAGTGCTAGGACGTCAGTCACTCAGGCCCACCGAATGGCTGATGCCTATCAAGTATCAATAAACAGAAAGTAAAGTGTCCAAGGCAGCTGCAGAAGGCGGCTACATTAAGAATCCAATTCAAATATTTGATATGTTGTAAGCTGAGTGACTTCAGTCTCTCTTTATAAATTGACAGATAAGGGGTCTTGTAAATATGTGATTGGTGCATGAGGAAAATGATCAAGGAAGTACACCTTAAAATGTTCCAACAGATATTTCCTGTTAAAATGTTTGACTGCAGCTGTAAATCCAAAACATTTATTCAAACACTGAATCCTTACTGCTCACACTGATATAGGCAAATTGGAAACTGCCCTAATCTGTGAGGACACACATTGAGATTTGAATACTACAGGAAGTAAGATTTTCCTGCAGGCTAGAAGGAAACGTTTTTATTTTAGGTCGACAATGTTGAGTCATTACAGATATTTAAAGAACTGCCTGGACGTTCTTAACTGTTCAGCAGAATAAACAGCACTGACTGCCAACAGATTATAATTAGTTCATTATGTGGCCTTTTGTGTTATTAGTTAACAAAAAAAGAAACAAAAAAAGTCTTCATAGCAGCCATTTCTACATTAAAGTAGGCAAAGAAATATGTTGCAAGGCACGCGCGCGCGCGCGCACACACACATATACATATGCCTCTTTTGTGCCAACATTAAATAATGTTAAAACATGACAGCAGTAAACCTAATTTAGCACGTAATAAACGCCACTTCAGCTGCTCTACCTGTAAAAGTTTATTTTTCCCCTTTACTAATAAAATAATTGTAATAATAATAATAATAATAATTTTAAAAAGTGTTGCCCAGTGGATAATATCTATTTTGTAAGGTAAGTTAGCATTAAACTGCTACTTGCTCAAGCAGAGCTTGGCTACAGGCGAATGGCTCCACCAACGACCTGTGAAACATTCTTCAAATACGTGAAAAACAACCGTTTATCAGTTAGTAACATGTATTATAAATAGATAGTAGTAAATGGAAACATTTACTTGAAGTATGCGGCTTTATTTTATGGAAAACAAACGCATCTCAACTTTACAAAAATCATTTCCAACACGTACTGAGTACTGTGTGTAATTAGGCCATTTTTTTTAAGCTGCTTTACTTACTGCTTTACTCCCTCAAAAATGAAAAAGTTAGTGCGCCGACTTAAGTTATTTTCAGTCGAGGTAGGTTTCAAGTTAAGTACAAGTTGATTTATGTGGAAGAACACCTGTTTGAGACTGTCGCTGAACAAACTGGTGACGGCGGGGAGGCTTTCTGAACAACATAAACAAAGGTCATTATCACCTACCGGATCAGTGTCCATCTTGCTGGAAAAAATGTCCTCTATCCGCAAACCGAAGGATCTACTTTCTTTAAAAGTTGACGATTTGATTTAAAACCTTTTAAAACCAGTTTAAAGTCTCGAAGCAAATACGTTTCTCCCTGTTTTACTTCCTGGTTGTTTTTTTCCTCCCTTAATTGCCTTCTTCCAACTGTTAAGTGAACGACAACTCCGTTTCCGCCCTTTGGTTTCCAAAATAAAGCAACCTAACGTTTTAGGCTACAGTGGTTGGGTAAACATTAAAGAAAAAAAGTTTATATAAACAAATATGTCTCCTTTAATTTTTACACAGTAATATTCGTCATTATATTTTATATACTCGTATTCAGATATTGATTTTCACTACCTGTAAAAGTACTGTAATGATTTTGAAGCGAATCAAACTTTCATTGTAGACCTACGTGCTTTTATTTTGCAGGTGCATACGTTTACTTCCTTTATTGTCTCCAAAAACACCTGTAGGCGGCAGTCCCTCTTCTATTGTTAAAGAAGGCGTCATACCAAGATGTACCCATGATATGCTGGCGGTGAAACTTTCCGAGAACTTTGTGTTCAGGATGGCTGACAAACTTGCTTTCTAACTTAGCATAACTGTAAAGTAACCCAATGCATTTTTGATAGTAAACGAGGATGTACATATTTGTATACGGGGTTTTTTTTTTAAGTTTCAAGGGGGACAACAGTGAAACTGGAGAGCAGCACTCTTAAAGATTAGCAGCAGTGGCCTCAGCTCAGTTACTCCTCCCTCTCCTGGTGTCACAAATTTCAGCCAGCTAGCAGCTTGAGCCCTGACAAACCGGTTTCTTTGTCTGGTGAAACTGGTGACGAAGATTGAATATTGGTCATTGCATGCCCTTATGTCATGACTGCTGCAAGCTGCTTTGAATCAGAAGCAGCTAAAAATAATCAAAGGCATTACGTCAATTTGGGAAAACTGTTTGAAAGTCATTGTTTAAGTGTGCTGAAATACTGCCTGTTCATTCTCAAAGAACAAAAAATGTGGGGTAGCATGTTTTGGAATTAATTTCTCCATCAGATTTTAGAAAAAAAGCTTTTATTTCTGTTCACAATGTACATTTTTTGTGTGCTGTTGAGTAGTTAAATTAGCTACACACAGGATATGCATCAATTGCACAAACTGAAAGGAGAAACAAATGTTATACTATATTATAAAGAATAAAAGCATGTAGAGACAGGAGATAGAAACAGGACAGTGTCAAAAAGAAAAAATTATACAAAGTAAAGAGCTGAAAAAGAAGAGAATTGAAGAAAAGAGTAGCAGTAAGCCTCATATGATTCATAATTCCCTCAGTGGCCTTGTTTAATGATGATATCTGACATGTCATCAACCTTCACCAGCTCCAAATTCTGTAAAAAAAACAAAACAAAAACAAACATTAGGACTGACTATTTGTAAGCATGACACAGCAGTACTACATTTTAATGTACTCTGTGGACTTGCTGAACCAGATATGTAACTTTAAGGAACATCTGCCAGCCAATCAGGAATGAGAATGTTTGGACATCCTATTTCAGGAAATAAAGAATGAATGAATGAACTGAAAAATAAATTGCCCAATTACACACCCAAACTTCCCGTTTCCTTCCTTAGTTAAATTTCCTGGTGCTAAAGCAAAATAAATAAAATTTTTTAAAAGGCCATAGTGGCAGAGTCTGTTTCAGGCTTTATTCATGCTGTTGATTGTATGAAACCACATCAATGTCTGATCTCACCCAAAAAAATAAAAAAATATTGCATACCCCCAAAAGATGCAAAAATACTACTTACAAATGTTTAAATTATCAATATTTTTTAAAAATTCAGATCAAAAACACAATTTATTTTTTTTTTGTCTGTCCCGTTTGGTTCTTTTGCCATCAGAATTATTGTCTGAAGGTGAAGAAAGATACCCAACGGATTTACTTTACCAAATGGACCATCCCAGCCTTGCTGTGATGGTCTATTTGATTCACCTTTTATTGTTTATTTTATTTTTTTTTTATTTTCACTTGCTAGATACGGGACAGACTTGAATGAGGAAAAGAAAAGGGAGAAAGAAAGAGGGGGAAAAATGAGCATATGAGCAAATGAGCAATGAGCACATATCAGCGGGCGGAGGGAGGTTTGGAGTCTTCTCACACCCCTGTTCTCTGCGGCCTGCTGGAGTGGGGGGGGCTAGGAGGAGGAGTTGGCTATCCGACTGGGGTCTGGAATGTGGGGCCTCCCTGCTGCTGCGGAGTCGGGGTGGTCTGCTTCCCCCCACCGCAGGGAAAAGGGTAACACCACCTGGGTTTGGGTACAGTTTCCCCCTCCAGGAGCAAGGGTACCTAGACCCGGGGCTTAGAGTACGCTTGGGGAGTGTGATTGTGTGTACAGTGTCTCTCTATGTCTGTCTCCACGTTGGTTGAGTGTTGAGTAATTGCATATGAGAGCATGAGGGTGGGAATGGATGTTTGTATCTGTGTGTGCCTGTATGTCTGTGTCTATATGTCAGGTTGGGTATCAGACGCCACCTCTCTGGGGACATCTCAGGCCCTCCAAGGTATGGAGGCCTATCTCCCCCCACCACTCCCCCTGCCAGTGGCAGACGCCCTCAGACATCGGTGCGTTGGTGGTTCTTTGTGTCCGGGGATGGGCGTCCAGGTACGCACCGGCTCACTCCTGGTGGCTGCTTATCGGGGCCTGGAGCCTGGGGAGCTCACGGGCACGTCACTGCAACCCCCCCCTGGCTTCTGCTCCGCGGCTGCTGAGTGACCCCTCATCTGGGACTCTCCTCAGCTCTTTCTGGGATAGTGGCGCGGCTGCCCCTCTGTTGGTCTTCCTTGGTCTCTTGTGTTCTGGGGGCCTCTGGATGTCTGGAGTTTTGATCTCCTCCATACCTGCTTCATGCCCTGGAGGACGGGGCTGTGGCCCCCCACACCCTCTAGCAGATCATTACATGAAGGAACCTTTTAAAAACAAGCGCGTTCATGCTCACAGGTGTACACACGGGGGCTCACACACACTAACTACACCCTTTTTGGCTCCTACCTCAAAGCACACTGTGCGCTGTCGATCTTACGTGCTGCACAATAATGTTTAATATTTAGTATTTACTGTTATATTCCCATATATCATCGTGATGTTGTTTATTCTGTTGCTCTCGTTTTCTTCTGCTTGTTTTCTTTTTTCTTTCTCAACAGGTGATCCAGGTGATCGATATATGTATTTTTTGTCTGCTTATTTTGTTGGTTTTTGTTTTTTGCCCTTTATCCCCATCCCTCTTCTCCGCTGTTTTTCCCCCCTCAAAAACATAATTTAAATTTTAATGATCAAATATCAAAAGCTGTCATTTAGGATGTAATTTTATTTATTTTTATTAGCCTTATCAGCATTTGTGATAGCTGTCTAATGGCTTACTCTTCTACACTGTGCCAAATAAAAAGACGTAATGAATTCAGTGGAAGCAAAACACATCTTTAAGTTGTCAAGAGTAGGCTGCACTGGAATATAATGCAATAAATGTCGTTATCAGATATTTAAATCTATTAGTCCTCGTGTTTTCCACAACTTCTCCAGGAGAAGAGCAGAATGTACGATGCACAAATGTTTGATAAAGCAAAGGAAAACCTCAAGTTGGCACTGCAAATCAACATGAGGCTGCTCTGACTGAACATCTTCATCCTACGATGAAACATTTCTAACCTCCAGGAGGATAACACCGCTATCCACAGGGCACAAAAAATGCTTTAAATAGTATGAAGGTTAAAACTGCAGTTCCCCTAACCACCACTTGAGGTTGACTCAAAAGAAGGAGTCAATCTCCATAGACTCCCATGTTAAAATGCCTAACTGTAAAGCATTATAAAGCCTGGTACAAAAAATGTGTCTGGTATCTGCAGATGTAAGGTTTTACATCTCATCATCTAGATAATAGAGTTGGAGCATAGAGGTGTAGTCTGCTGTAGTCATTACATAACATTTACACTGTGTGTGCACTGTTGGTGTGTTTTACTGGATTATCAGACTAATATTATAGCTTACTATGTGGTACAAATCATCTCAGTAGTTTGTGCTTCAATAAACCAACAAGGTGCAGAGTCCAAAATCAATGGGTGACATCACATTAGCTTTAACCATCTTTGCATTTAAAGCCAATCTGGCTGCTATGGGAAGTGCAGTTTGATATTGGTTTAATTTTTCATCCCTTGATGCTGCAGCTCATTTTACACCAACATGAGGAGAGTACATTCATCATCATAATAATAAATGAAATCAAATAAACAAAACATACAGCAAACAACACTCACCTTTTCATTGGCAAGATGAAGTAAAGCAACAAACGCCAGTGCCACTGACAGGTTTTGAGCCATTGTGTTTGGTAATCTGAATATGTGTGAGAGAGAGACAGAGAGAGCGAGTGAGACAGAGAATTTTATATCACAGCAATGATGACTTTCATGATTCTAATGGAATTAGTATTTCAGTGACACCGTGATGTAATCGTGTATAGCTTCACACTAGCTTGTCAGAGAAACTTCTACATCTCAAAGCATAATTTTATATCTAATATTCTTTTGGTGAGGTCTGATACTCCTCATTAGAGCTGTGCCATGGCCGACATGACAAGAGGTCTGCTTGTACCTTTGAAGCAACGTCTTTGTGGTTTGACTGAACACTTTCTCTCCACACACTTCAGGTTTCTCCACAGTCTCCACCCCCTATAGGGAACACCAAGGAACAAGTAATAAAACACAGACTCAAACAGAAACGCAGTGAAAAAGGGCCGCCTGGCAGGCAACTGTGCCCACCGCATGCGAGGCATGACCAACCTTAAATTTGTCACTGTATGCACCACAGAAAAAAAGAAGCTAATACGTGGTGTGTAATTTACCTCTGTGGGTTTTTCTGGGCTGTCAGTCAGAAGAGTCCACATGCTGTTCTTGAGTCTCTTCATGTCCATTTTCTTTGCTGTCTTGGCGTAGTTGATTTCAATCTTGTTGACCTACAAAAACAATCAATAAAAGTAGAACTATAGAATTTTACAAACAAAAATTCTGCTTATAATATATCCATTATTAATGATTATTTGTCATAAGTCATACAGCTGTTTCAGTTCTATCTTCTATTTTTCAGTGGGGTATGATAAAAAAAATATTACTGCAGAAGCTTTTGAGCAGAGATGGTACTAAAGGGACGAGCCACTTAAAGCACAACTAAACTAGTTGCATTGCTCACCCTGTGTGGCTCAGGTACCAGATCCTCCTCCCCATAGGTGGACACCCCCTCGAGATCTTGTGAGGGCGGAGGCATGCTGTCACTCGAAGGCTGTGTGTCATCTGAACCAGCAAACCCTTCAACATCATCATCACTGTCACCTCCCTGAAACAGAAGATGAATAAAGATTTGACATGTGGTTCCTAATCAGTTGTTGATCTGCTGTGACGTGGATTTGTTAATTCTTTCATTCCTCAGCAGGTTTAGATGTTGCTTTTAGCTTCTTCCACAAGATTTGATGCAGAAAGGGTGTAGTTTCCATGTAGCGTTAGTCACAGGTGTGTGATACATAAAAGAAAAGGTTTTTAACAGCCGCGCTGATATAAAAATGTCATATAGAGATATAATTGCTATAGCACTGCCATGTATTTTTGTTTCCTAGCGCAGTCAGTGAGACAAGCCTAAGGATTTGTGAGACTGACAGCCCTGTGACAGCCTCTGATCACGATTTAGTACATAAATAAGGAACTATATCAAACTCGAGCACAGCACAGTACCTGCAAAATATGCAACAAAAACACACAATCAAGTACAACCAAGCTGTTCAGGAGATACTAGCAGCTGGTGACGTGTGACTCAAAAGTAGACAAGAATAAATGACTGCACTCAATACGACAGGAACAGCAAAACAGTGGATGGAAATCACTGATGTGGTTAAATGGTGAAAAAGTGGGGTTATTCTACTCAAAAATATCCATTTATTGGTCTTCCAACAAATTGATGTATTACATAGGGAGAGTAGGTGCCAGTTTGCTGCCATCTTGAACACAGGGGCCGAGATAGACATTGTTGTTCTGCATAATCACATTTAATGTATATGGTTAGACACAGGCCACATCTGTAGTATGTCAAATGCCGCAGAAAAGATGAGTCGTAGGCATTTGTAACTGATCAGAACAAAAGGAAAAATATGAATTTTTATTTCTTTACTAATACTAACAATATATACTAGTGATTGTTGTATGTGCGGAGCTACCTGTTGAAGTTATCCCTTGTGATAAATGAACACCTGAAATGAGCTTTCCTAGAATCAAATCAAAAGTGAAGCTAAAAAGAGTTTTTCAGACCTGTAGACCTGGACAGAAGTTGGCTGTGTCATTGGCGTTGTTGTAGTCATAATCTCCAATGCCTTCTCCGAGCTCTGCAGAAAGCCTCTTCTGTCCTTCTGGACTTAACTAGAGTAAACAAGACCAGATTGATCAATATTAATACGTCCAAAACAACTTGCACTCAATTACGGAAATATTGAGTAAATTAGATACGGACTGTAAAACTGCCCAATTTTATGAAAACAAAAACAAAACAAACAGTTGATATGAGATTCAAACACATCCGAGATCATTTTTGAGATATCGCATTTTACATCAGAGAGGTAAATAGGAAGTCCATGTGATACTGCAAGCCATATTTAAAAAAACTAAAAAGAAAATAGATGTAAATATTAAATCATGTCTGCAGAGTTAGAAGTATCTAAAAAAGGTTAATAATTTTAATTAAATTACAAAATACTAACATAAAGTATGGCCTGAAATGGCAAAAAGAAATAAGTCTTACTGTGCTGGAGGGTTTGAGGCTGAGCTGGGAGAGCGTCTCTGGAGGAAACTGGAAATCTGCTGGTAGAGTTGTTTTTTTATTTCTGGCACTTAGAGCAGACTTGGTGTTAGTGGTGGCAGCCTGTGAAAGGAAAGGAAGATAAAGTTTGGTTGGTGAGTTTTCCAAAAATTTGTAATCCAAAACTTCAAAACTACAAATCCTTTTAGAGATTCAACCGAATTTAATCATTATAGTTAAATCACAAGAGTTATGTTTCAATGCAGAAGCACACAAGAAAAGACTCAGATCAGCAAGTTTCCTGATGCATACTTGACAAACAAATGAGTTTAGGTTCAGTTCACAAGGATAACACCCTTACACAGTTATATATAGTGTCATGGTAATTTATTAGCACTGATTCTGTCTTCATTCTGAACAAACTGATTATTTCATGGTCAAAAAGCTTCTCTCTTGCTTCAAATTTTTAAACTGTAGGTGGCTATAAATTTTTTAAAGCATTTACATGTTGGTCAACAAAAATTTAAAACCAGATGTCCAGAGCAGATACATAAAAGACTTCCACACATGGTAATTGGGATGGAGGCTGCATCAGAAATAATTCTCAAAGTGCTGAATACTGTGTTGCCATGGCCACTACTCCAAAAAGTACTACGTTATAGCCACAGTGCCTCTGTTTGTAGCACGCTGAGAATGATCACCTCGGACTCTGTCACAGCACTGGACTCTGCTACAGAACACGCTAAGCTTTACCTCAAAACAACCTGTCACCATTACTAATATTTGTACATGAGACTGATGTTATTATAATAACCATGGCAGCAGGCTGGCTCTGTTCACAATGACGTGAAACACTGAAATGATTGCAGAGCTGGTCATCTATGACTCAAAAAGTAGTCACTGTAGTTTAACAGGTGAATGTATTTGACAGCTTCATAAATACTAAAAGAAAAAAAAACAGAAGCAGCAGAGATGGGGTTTTTTTTTTTTTACCCTTGTTGTTCGGAAGTAGGTATCAAAGTTGACATCGTCATTGAAGTCTATTTCAAAGGTCTTTTTGGGCTTCCTTTTACGTGTCTCCTTGTCAGGCAAATGATCCACTGTATGACATAAAAGTACATAAAGATGGTCAGAGATTACAGATGGCACTGCGCACATTCAGTAAGAAAGGACAACCATTAGAAAACATCTCAGTTGTTAGAGAAAAGGCCTAATTTACCACCACATCACTCAAAACAGAAAATAATCCTAATTTGTAAACATTATGCTTTCAGTATGACAGCATAATGCATCCGAATGCATTTATGATAGATTTCAGGCATTACTTATGACAGGCTAGATAATGACCAAGGTGAATGTGGCATGCATCACATGTTACTTCAAAAATAAACGCAGTAGCATAAGCCTACATTTAATCTTACCAACATAAATAAGAACATTTTTTAATGTGGTGTGTTTCTGTCAACATCTACACAAACTGTAATATGTAACATGTCTTGTTTAGCGTAACTACTTCTCTAATGTCTGCTCACATCTCACAAATATCTCTATATCTGAAGCCAAATCTGACCTGAAGGATGGCGCTGTGATGTTTAACAACTGCAGCACAGCAGGACATAATTTTTGGACCGTGTTCTGCTTCAGAAGGCACTGTGTTACAAGTCACTAACGATATATCAGGTCTAGACTGGTTTGAAGTGTTTGATCCTAGGCAGTTATTCTAGTCAGTTTTACAGCCTTCTTGCTGACGCGTATTACTCAGGACCTGTTGTAGTACAGCAAGTAGGGTGGTTAAGCTAAGGAGTTGTGCTGAGGAGTTTCTTTGTGTGATGAAAACAGAAGCTCTTTGTAACCACCGACTGTTGGGAAGTGGAAAATTTTAAAAAGCAGCACAATTTCAACACCTTTTTGATGTCTCCGGCTGCTCATTGGCTTTGTAAATTGGATAGTTTCTTAAATATGAAAGCTTACAAAAATTACGTTATTTACATTCAAAGAAAATTTGGTGTTTGGTATTTCGGTATAAGGTGCAATAATGCAACGCTTTTACTGCAACTAAAATGGGTCTTTGCTAAAACCTTAATTTCACTCACACTTGTGCTTCGGTTTGAACTGCCAGTAGCCAGGTCCAGCCCACGTGGCCATGGTCCTGGGGCTGAAGTATGAATACTCCCTGGGCTGAGAGGACAGCTGCAAGCACATGGTGGTGATGTCTCCCTCTCCAATGGGAATCACATCCCTGTATGGCATCATAAAAACCATTCAAACTAAAGCAAATTTACCATCCATTTATAGGAAAGGTTTAGGAGACAGACAAGGGGAAGGGAAAAAAAACAAACAAAAGACTTCCGTGAGCTGCTGTGCAATCCTCAATCTTACCTTCTTTTGCCAGAGCCAGAGGGCTCACAACCTTCCTTGTGTTCCTTTGATCCATCCTCACAGTCACCCACTCCCTCCTCATAGTCACCATCAAAGTCAGGGCAGTCATCTTCCTCTGGCTCTGGCTCTGGCTCATTGTTCACGTCAAACACATGCTCGCCCTGCTTCATCTTCTCTAAGAGCTGATTCATGGTCTGAAAGAACATGCATACGATATTAAATTCAAACCTGCAGGACTTTACATTTCTAAGGACTTTCACTTTTCAAGCAAAAATGGTTGCTCACACTTGAGCTGTAGTAAAATAGGATTTCCTTTATGCTTCAACTAAAAGAGTGATAAACTGAACAAAAAAAGGGGTCAGCTTAACAAAGGATTAAATCAGATCAGCAGGATGGAAATTCCATAACCTAATCATATTACAACTAGTATTCAGAAACAACTGATAGAAATAAGCACTTGATCCGTTTTCTCTTACCTGCTCCGGATTCCAGCTAGTGAACGAGAAGTCCTGCAGTGAGGGGCAGATGGAGCTTTTCTCCTGGGAACGCTGCAGTCCGGCTGCCAGTGACATGTTACAGAAAGACAAGTTTTCATTTCTGGGAGAAACCGAAGGATGACAGTGATACAGTGCTAAGGGTTCATATGAACATCCAACTAGCGGCACAATATTTAACGTCCAAGTGTAAATGAATTTATTGGGCTTAGTGAAAGACTTTTACCCATGAATGGGGATGCTGGGACCCCCTGTGGAGGTGGAGGAGAGTAGGCGGGTCTGGACTGCAGGAGGGTCATGTGGGATGGAAAGAGCAGCTCGCAGCGACTGCTCTCACTGAACAGAACTGACAGGAAGACTCCAGCTGTGCTGCTCTCATCAAAGGATGAGGCCATCCGCTGAAACATGGGGTCCACCTTTGTGGGGAAGACAGAAAGTTTATCATAAACACAACCTACCTTGATATCAACTAAAAGAGGCATTTAAGCTTATTACTATGGCAAAGTGATGCTGTGATAGTAATGAAAAAATAAATAAATAAATAAAAATCACTCGAGGTGTCTTCTAAGACAACATCTAATTTAACTATTGATCTAAATCAAACAAACTTATCAATCATCATTGGATTTAAGCTGATTGAAGGCTGTAATCCATGATAGTAATCCAACATCAACTCTAGCAGTGATGCTGAAGTTGTTTAACATTTAGTAAAGAGACCTCTGTACATAAGTGAATATAGAAATTTGGTACGGCGACTGTGCCACCCTTTTTTTTTTAGTTCTAAACAGTAAGATCGTTCTTAATTTGACTGCTAAATATATAACAACACCAAAAATAGTAAGCAGTATTCATAAATTTGTATTTTTCATCTTGTCATGTCGAACAGTGGGTTTCTGTACAGGAAATAAAACAGAAGGCTGTTTTTTTTGTTTGTTCTTTTTTTACTGATTCTCCTCCACACTAACTTTTTCTCATGTAATATAATCACAGCTGAAGCATGTTCATATCAATAAGGATTTAATTAATTAAATAATTAACAAAAATCTAAGCTCATAAATAGCCCAAGCCTAATGAATATACTTTCAGCTCATGTTCAAAACCCATCACATAAATCTACAGCTACATTACCTTAAGTGAAGAAACTAGTATAATTTACTTGGTTAGAATCAAGTACTGCTTACTTAGATTACAGCACTGTTTGTGTAGTGATGATAATTACATTTGGCATAAAAATAGAGATCTACCTCTCTCTGGGTCTTTGTTGTTTCTATATTATATATATCAGTTTAAAGCATTCCACCTATTTTAATGGAGTGAGGGTGTGTACTGCATCTCGAGGGAGTTGCATCTTCTATTCTGGTGGTAAAAGATAACAACATAGCTGAGTCTGTTGGCTACAAAACAGAACGATTTGACCCAAAATCCAAACAGTGAAAGGAAAACAAAACAATCAACCTCTGAATGTTTTTAGTGTTGTTCATTTATGTGCATGAGCCGAGATCTTGCAGAACAACAGTGTAAACAAAGGTTGTTTTCAATTCATTCTTATTTAACCCAAATACTGAATTCCTGGATCTATACATTGATAGCTATATTCTATTATTGCTTATTGCTGCATGACATAAGCAATAAGCAGGAATATTTCCCATGATTAGTCATTGGCATAGTGGTCCCGAAGCCCTGAACGATACTTCTGTTATTTCAAAAAGTAAAAAAAAAAAAAAAGAACTGAGGTGTGCACTATTTTAGTTACTTTGCTAAGACCTCTACATACCTCACATCTCCTCTCAGACTCAGCACTGTTGATGTTGCTCAGGTTCTGCTCTACTGTCTTCTTGGGAGGCCTTTTCTTCTTTGGCTGCTTGGCAGTGACTTCACCTCCTGCAAGTCCTGCATCATCTCCATCTTCCTCTGTTGCACCATGGCCTGTGTATGCATAAAGAATTCAAAAAAAGCAGAAAATCTTCAATAGTACAGGAAGGTGGGTTCAACAACTTTAAAACTGTGTTAGAAAAAGCCAGAAAGCTCAAGCCATAGCACAAGTATGGTTAAAAGAAAATCCAACGACAATACAGAGACTCTCACCCTCTCCAGGTTTGGTTTCAGCACCCAGACCACCCAGCACTCTGTAGGCATCAGCATGAACAGCATCCACCCTCACAGCGTAGATTTTCGTACTGGCATCCAGAGTGCCAGCTGCCACCTTTAGGATGAAAAGATGTAAATATTGAAGGATACTGCTTGCAAAACTAAATAATAAATACTCTAGATTAATACAGAATCCTGCACTTTCTCAGAATGAGTGGTGCTTGTGAGATGAGAGATCACACTGGACAGAATGCAGCCTTAATTTTGTATAAATTCTGCTTCCCTGAATTAAAATCAAACTGGTGTTAGCACCCGCCTAACTTAAACAAGTCAGGTGGGTGCTGAGTCCAAGAAATATATTCTCCTGATATTTTAAACACACTTTAAAAAAAACCCAAACAACATTTCTATGTTCTCCAACAACCAGAAAATTATTTATCATGATGTCTGTGAAGATTCTCAGTCATCCAGGTCATCGTAGTCAAAGGAGTTTGCAAAGAAAAGCGTCTGGACTTCTTTAAGTTGCTTGAAGACGTTTCACCTCTCATCCGAGAAGCTTCTTCAGTTCTAAGGTCAAATGGGTTTAAATCTGGGACTCTCGGCCATTTGACCTTAGAACTGAAGAAGCTTCTCGGATGAGAGGTGAAACGTCTTCAAGCAACTTAAAGAAGTCCAGACGCTTTTCTTTGCGAACTCCTTTGACTATTTATCATGATGTTTCATTCAAATGTTTAAATCAGTTCAAAGACTTTTAGAGAACCAAAATGATGAATGAAAGAATCAGTTACACATACCTTGAAGTTGGTGAGCTCTGAATCCTTTTGTTTGAGAATATCAGCCATGTAATCAATCAAATGCAGACCAAATGCATTTTTGGTGGTGATTTTCTGTCGATAAGAATAAAAAAGTACTTAATTCATTTATTTGCCCCGTATTTCGCCATATTTTTTCATTTACCAATCACAGAGAAAGACAAAGGACATTTACTGTAAAGGGAAAAGAGGAAAATGCATACACATACAAATACTTACATTTTCAGTGGAGAGTTTTATGCAGGTGGAGTAATGCTCTGAGATCTGTGCATTTGACAACTTGGGCACAGCAGCAGGAGTTCCCACAGTGCTGATTAGGACAATGAGATTGTCTTTGAGCTCTCATGATACATAGCAGCCAAGCAGACAGGTACTGTTTGTCAAAGCCATGGCACAAAATGTTTTTACAAATTACTTTTAGTCTTGCCATTATCTACAGCATACCTGTGAGATGCAGAGTCATTGAAGGAGGAGTCACTTGCAGCTTGAAGGTCAATGACTCTTGACCTCCTACGCTGACGTCGCTCCTGCTCATCATCGTTTCCAGGGAAAGCTGACAGCAGTGGAGTGCTGCTGCCTGCAGGGGACAGACCCTTATTCTTCAAAGAGGATGACATCCATCCTGGTTGTACTCGGGAGACGGGTGTGGAGGCTCCGCTCATCTTTGCTGGAGATAGGAAAAGAAGTTTGGACTGAACAGGGGGTTGGAAAGAAATAGTGCTTAAAGAGCAGAATTCAGCGCTCTGAATGTACCGTACACATATCAATTTGAAGCAGGAGAGAAAGTTAACTTGGCTCAGTTAACTATTTGTTGCAGGCAACTCAAATAAAATCTAGAATTTAGGAAAAATATTAAAAGTAACTCAATGGATATCGGTGGTGAAATCTGTCAATACAACCCACGGGATGAGGCATATATTTGATGCTAACATAACTGTGAATCAGCTGTTTTTACAAAGTGCTGTGCTTGTGTTGTTACAGCTGTTTGGAACTTACAAAGGAAAACAAAGTTTAAGCCAAGTTTAAAAATTACTAATGAGAATAAGGAGAGAGAATGTGGTCTCATGATGGCAAAGAAATTGGGAGAAAAAAGACAAGACAAACTCTTAATGTTGGCTCTGGTTATGCAAGTATGATATGCTAGGGTTAAGTTCGCATCAATCTTGCCTGTTTGCTACCGAAACAACGTTGTTTACTTTAAGGGTTCATCATTTATTAGTATAGCACAGCACAGTCTGCGAATCCTTCCTTTTGTAGACTCATATCCATTGACTTCAATGTGGATTTCCATCAGCTTAGCTTGAACGCTACTCGCACATAAACAAAGGAACTCTACAATAAAGTATTAAACCAGTGAAAAGGTTATATACATTCAACTAAAGTAAGTTTTCAGAAAGCAAACGCCATCTTAGCACAACATATTTGGTAAGCTAGTTTAGTAAAATAATCACGTAAGAAGCACATGTACTGCCCAAACGCACTTACATGCTCACGCTAACTAAGCTAACTTTACATGCATTTTAGCATAACAACCCTAACTTCGGTATGAACGTGTTCTTACAGTTAGCGTTAGCAGGCTTACTAACAAATAAAAACTTTATCACAAGACTTGCTTCAGCCCCAAAACATACCAAGAATTGCCTTAAATCCGACGGAGACTTATGTAGACCCGTTATAAGTTGTAATATGACAGAAAGAACAAGCAGGAAATTTCTTCCTGTCTAGCGTTTGAATTTTTGCGCCGAACGGTTTACGTAGCAGCAACCTACGTCATGACGCTAACCACGCCCACCACAGCGAGAGAAAGTGAAAATCAGATTCAGAGTAGTTTAATGACCCCCAAGGAAACTATGAAAACAGTGATCTTGAGATAAAACTCAATGATTCTTCTTCTTTTTAATAATTATAATAATTGTTTATAATAATTCTTCTTTAATATTAACATAAAGTAGTTTTCGTTGAATTGTTTATTTTATGATATTGTTTAATAAAAACATTACATCACGAAAAAGTAAGTGTTCATCAGTTTTTATGACAGATAATCAGGTTTTTTTTTTCATTTTCAATACCATAATAGCATCCCCCACCATGTCTTCCTTATGCAATGATCTTTTGACTACCATGATCATTGACGAGTGAGTCAGTAAATCCTTTAATGTTTAAGTGGTCTGCTCCTTAATAAGAGGAATAACTGGTACTGACTGAGTGTATTTTGTATGTGAAGACATACTGAAACAGTGTTTGCTGTAATAATCACAGATCAAGCATGACATGTGAGGCTAGGGTCTCGAAGTTAAGCAGCTGTGACTCAGTAAACATATATTGATATTCACATCACACTAAAGCAAAACACCATTTCTCCATGTTTCATCAAAATTCCTGCACAGCTAAGAGAGCACACATGCTGTCACTTTCATTTTTTAGCATGACAGGATGGAGCACTTTGCTCGGAACCATTTTCTTTTTACTTCTATCACTTAATAGACACTTGATAGATATTGTTTGACAGCCACAGCCGCAACTCTAACAACATCAACTGACATTCAGCTACTAAAGTAAAGACTGAAAAGCAGCATGCAAGTTGCACAGTACATTTCATTAATAGCTATTTCTCTTATAATTATTGACTGAAATAAAAACTAAAGCAAAAGGAATCTTTCTAATGACATGAAGCAGCGGCTTTGCTTCATTAGACTGGCTGAGAATAATGGCAGTGCATTGGCTACTCACTAGATGGCAGTGACAATCAAGATTGTGTTGCTGGTAAGTTGAACGGTGAATGGATTCAGAATTGATATAAGAAAGTCAAAATTTTGTTAAACTACTTCCAGAATTTTAAATATCAGTTTTCAGGGAAGTAATAATTAGGTAAGTAATAACTGTGACACAATCCCATAGGATTTCCTCTAAATGAATATTCTCATTCAAATGAGAAATGCCAGTTACATTCCTTTATTAGTGTGACACTAACCCTGCTCAATTTTTCCCATTTTGTTTTTGTCTATAGAGACCTTCTGCAAAAGACCTATGGGAAAAATTCAAAGTTAAACATTAGCCAGTTCATTCCAGTTTCCATGAGTAAGCTTGACACAGTCAGAAAAAATGCCTTTCAGTGATGTTTGACAGGGTTGATCAGAGTATTATCTTAACTCCTTGGAGATGTACCCTCTGCCCATGCAGTGAACATCTTTGATTGCACCAGTAGTGAGTGTGTCTGTAAGGCAAGAGAAAGAAGCTTGAGTCACAAAAGAATTTAAGCATAAATGCATAAGTTTTAGCACACAGATGGCTCCCCAATTGGAGAATCTGACCAAATAAGAGTGTCCTCAGAGAGTTGTGTACACAAAAATAACAGCCCAACTGTCCTGGAAAATGTAAACGGATATTTAAAGTAAATGCTTTCCATTTTAAAAGTGAATTCAATTTAAGGTCATAACAGAAAACAATGTTATAACTAATCTAATTAAGTAACTAACTAATGCATTAGCTAAATTTATTCCAAATTTTGAATTTGATGGCCTTTCATTGTTCTTGGATTTACAACTTCAGTATGAAGGTATACAAGCAGATTGATATTTACACTTTATTTTACATGTTACACATTATGCATATTTTGACTTCCACCTTGGACAGTAAGGTTTCAGCTTCTCTAGTCATAAAATTCTTTTGCATTTTTGCATCAGTGGCTAGGCTTCTCTATTGCAGCAATTTTAGCGCGTTCCTCCTGAAGGGAGGGGTGGAGGTGGAGGGGATCCAACAGACTGGAAACTGTGGTGTTGCTGTGCACGTGTCCTGAAGAAGATGATAATTTTGCACCTACACCTTTTTAGTGTGCAAATTAAGAAAATCTCTATGGAAATGTTAGTGAAGGAGGCCTAATATGAATGTTTTCTCAGTCAAAATAGTCACTCAGCGTTAGAGGTGGTGGTTTATTTTTCATATCTATAAACTAACAAAGTCTAATAGTTATGAAGTTCACTCTTTAAATGAGGAACAGACACTTGTGTCCTCAGTATAAGAGATCTTATTCTTGTAAGACCAGGGCTGACTCTACCAAATAATAAAACATGTACAATGTTTATTCTCCAGGACACAGACAGACACATATCAATTCTGCTGTTTTTTGCTTGATGTTATTATTGGACTGTGCTGAAGTAGCTTTGCATGATTCCCAGTCGAAAAGCTTTGTTTATCATATACTGGGCCTTTGTGCAGGCCCTTAGTGCATTTGCTGTTTTAAACAGCTTGATCATTTGGGGCTAAATAAAGGCGTGAGTGGAGTGAGTAATAAAGGAGTGAGTAGCCAAACAGATTTAGCCCAGGAAACAACACTGATGGATGTTGGAATCAATTCTGTTTGAGTTTGTCTAATGCTGGAACGCTTATTGTGTTGATACTGCATGTGTACATTTTTCAGTAATGATTTAATCCACTAAATTCAGTTGTTATGTTACTGTTACAATTATGATGTTATTTGGAAAAGTTGGTCAATTCTCTGCATGAGGTGGATAGAAAGAAAAAACAAAACAAAACAAAACAACAACACACAAGCACACTTTTTTCTTTCTGTGCACTTGCGCTGCAATCAGCTGATTTCAGTTTGTGTTAATGATGTGCAATAACCACTGAGTTCCTTTCTGATCTGATCCCCAGTAAAATTCCGGCTAGTATCAATGATACTGATTGGCTACTGATACTTTAAACAAAAACCTAATGTGTTTGGAAAATCTAAATAAAAAGTAGTGTATTTCAAATTATACCTTTACAATGAATACAAGTGACCAGACTACTTGTTCTTATTGTTTGATTATGAAGAATTACCATATACAAAATAAAAAAACCCAAAAGTCAATACCATTTGAAAATATTCAATTAACAATCACTCAAAACAAATGTGACCGACTGAAAATAATAATACAGCTGAGACGTTTTATAGATGCCTGTCATTATCTATCTGTCTTATGTATGAAATATTTAAGTTGTATTTTTATATTTTAAAGTCTATCAAGGCTATTTTACTGTAAGTATGCTGTATATTTCAATGACACCTAGCATATATAATCCATTTATCTGGGAGTGATATCACCCTAGCAGCACCTGTCCCTCTCCTCTTCAGTTCACCTCATCATAAACTCGTCATCATTTTCTGTGTGATAACTTACTTTTGTTTGTGTTTAACAGTTCTGTGACCTTACCAAGTGAGTGAATGAGCACACGTGAGCCATGATGCATTTATACAGCGGTATTTCACTATGACAGGCGGAAGAAGTAGTTCCTACCAATCATTCAGATGGTCCCAATAATACAGGTACTTTCTACTGTGTTCTTGTTAATGAAAAACTACAAATTTACCCCAAATTACTAAAATATTGATATTTTAAGATGAGATTTGATTCTAGAACATAAATATCTGGTACTGGAAGAATTGATATTTCAGTATCGATCCACAGACCACTAGTTTGTGTGGAAGAGAAAAAAAGTGTTGGGGTGGTCAAAAGCAGAAATGTGGACATTACTTTTGTTTTTATTGCTCAAAAGCACAAGAGTGTGATTTTAAAGTTCAAACTGCATTCAGGACAGAAGCAATGTATACTGCTAACGCAAGTTTGGCTCTTTGCGAACAAGCTAGCCAAGAACCCAGCGTGATGATACAGCTGAGTGTGTGCTGAGCAGAGCCTGATCTTCAGTGATGAGTCGGCTTGTAGCTCCCGTTTGTACCTTTTGGTGTTTTCAGAGTAGAATCACTGTGACAATCGCTTCAAAGTCTCTTTGAGCTGGTTTAGCTTTGCTTTGTGTTGCTGGGTTTGTGGTCATTAATACTAGAAGAAACATTATATTCAAATTCAAAATTCAAATTCAAATTTTATTTGTCACATACACAGTCATACACAGTACGATATGCAGTGAAATGCTTAGACAACTGCTCGTGACCTAAAATAAAAGACTATGAATAGGATAGGAAATAAATATGAAAATTAAAATGAAGAGTAAATTTAACTAGGAAAGAATAAAATAAAATATAAAAATTAAAGTTAAAAATAAAATAACTGTACAACAAAATACACAATATAGAAAATATAGAAGAATATATGAAGAAATATAGAACAATAAGAGCAGCTGTACGAGTAATAAATGGTAATGAAAGAAATGTAATGTCCAGGGTTGTGCAACCCACATATTTAAGTGTCTTGTGCAGTGCAAATATGCTTAAAAGTGATTTATTTAAGTGACTTGTGATAGAGTGATCTTGTTAATCAATAACAAGATGGCAAATGTAAACAAATGTAAACAAATGTGCAGAATGTCCAGTGTGTGTGTAAAAACCATATGTGTGGGTCAGTACTATGTGGTGGTGTGATTGAGAGACCGTATCGCCTGCGGAAAGAAGCTCCTCCTCAGTCTCTCTGTGTTGGTCTTCAGGGAGCGGAATCGCTTTCCTGACCTCAACAGAGAGAACAGTCCATTTTTGGGATGGCTGAGGTCCTTCACGATCTTCCTGGCCTTGGCCCAGCACCGCCTGCTGTAGATTGAGTGCAGGGCAGGGAGCTCGGAGTGGATGGTGCGCTCAGCTGATCACACAACCCTCTGTAGAGCTCGTCTTTCCTGAATGGTGCTGTTCCCGAACCAGGTTGAGATGTTTCCCGTCAGGATGCTCTCTATGGTGCAGGAGTAAAAGTTCCTGAGCACCTTGGTGGGCAGTTGGAAGTCTCTCAAGCGTCTGAGGTGGTAGAGGCGCTGTCGGGCCTTTTTCACCACGGTGTTGATGTGACAGGACCATGACAGGTCCTGCGTGATGTGAACCCCGAGGTATTTGAAGCTGTCCACTCTCTCCACTGGGCACTCGTTGATGATGGGGGTCTGGTAGTTCCTCTCCTGCTTAGTGCTGAAGTCCACTATCAACTCCTTTGTCTTACTGACGTTTAGAAGGAGGTTGTTCCTCTGGCACCAGTTCTCCAGATTCCTAATCTCCTTCAGGTAGGCCGTCTCGTTGTTATCAGGGATCATCTGATCATCATATCTGTATTTGTGTTGGTGTGTGGGACTGTAGCCTATACGTTTACATTATTATTTCAGGACATTTCATGAAGTAATAATAAAGTAATGTAATGGCAAGTAAGTAAGAAACATACTGCAAGCATTAATTTTAAGAAAAGTAATGAGTAACATGTAAGAAATTACTTTTCTTGGGTAACCCTCACAGTGCATTGTTGCTAAAACATGCCTTGCTGTCTACTTGCAGAACTGCCATCTTATAAAAGAGACAAAGACATTTCAAATGAGGAGTAACAGGCACGCCTTTATTCATGATCACAGACACGGTTGCGGTATATTTCTGAGTAACATCTGTGAATCCTCTCAGGCTGCTAACAGCTTTCAACTATGAAGTTATTAACAACATGCTACCAATTTCCACCTGCTCTTTTCTCACAGCTGGATTGCAACAGCTGGATAGAAAGAAGGCTGCCAGCAAATACTTTTGTGTGTAGCTCCAAATGAAGCAGTAAAAGTGAACGGGAATGATGCTTTTGCTTGTTGCAATGGAGACTACACATCTATCTACAAGGCACAGTGTAACTCCACGATGGGATTTGTCTGAATCATTTGGTGTACTCTACAGTTCTGAAGTTCTCAGACTTATGTGTGTGTGTGTATACGACTGTGATTAAAAAAACAAAACAAAAAACATCTATCCTGTGGCACTACTGTTTATACAACCTGAGTATTGAGACTAAATCTCTCTATGAAAATGGAGGCGACTGCCAGTGTTACCACACTGGGGTATTGTGGGGTGATGTCTGTCTTTTATTATTCTCCTGGTGGACGACAGGCTTTTCTCCTAGTCATAGTTTTAATCATAACAAAGGTAAAGCCCCTGTGTGCTATAAAATCTCTACTTCATCCAAAGGGGAGCACTCTATCATGATTTATGATAATAGCATTTATTGCACTGGCTATACCATAACCTCATACACGTAAGCACAAGAGCGCACACTCCAGCATTCATGTGAACATTCAGCGTTGCCTCACAAATTAAAATCATTCATCTCTTTAGCTTGTTTCATTCAGTAAAGGCTCCTGGACCCATTTCCCACTCTGCTCATTCAAGGAAAACGATAAGAACTATTAGATGACTCAGTTTTTTCTGAAATGGCTTGCTTCTCAGCAGTAATGCTGTTTTTATTTCATAGTCCTCTACACTGAACAGTTCTAGTCTGGAGTTCGGTCGCATTAAGATGAACCTGTTTTAACATGAGCACACTGTCACTGTGGATGTGGACGTTGATGCTACACACTTGGTAATTCAGGGTTAATAGGGCACTTACATTTGATCACACGAAGTGCAACACATTGACGGTCTGTGGACGATTGTATTGTTAACTTGATTTTGCCTCACAGAGGCAAGGAAGGGCAGAGTGCCAAGTCAATGAAGGCGATATATGTACTGTGCCGCTCCAATGCTTTCAATAAAATTACAAAGTGGAGGAGTGCTGTGAACAGACATAGAGGATGTTAAAAACACACTAAGGCAATATAGCCTCAAAGAATAAAAGTGGTTTCTATTTATTTTAACATGCTGGCAGTGTCAGAGGGCCCGGGTCAGGAAGAAGGCATGTCATACTTAGATAATAAAATCTAGTGTTAATTCTGAATTTAGCTGTCCTTAGCTTTGCAGCAGTAACAGCCTGAAGCACTTGCACAACCCGATTTGGTTTGATGTGTGGATAAAAATGATTTAGATTTAGATATTCACTGGCCTAGTTCTTCCAACAGACATTAAAAACTTTGGTTTGCGTACATGTAAATGCAACTTTCATAGCTCACTGCTCTTCACCCTATACCTGCCTAACTAATGTGGCAATGTGTCATGGTTAATTATGTAGTTCTTATGTAAGACTGAGGATGGGAATGAAAAGGTCATTTGGAGAATTTTGGACTTTGAACAGTGCTTGTATGTCCACACTGTGTTTTAGTAAGCAGGTTTTTGTTTTTATGTGCAATTTTTCTGCTGCTAGTTTGTTACTATTCCACTGAAAGACAGGAAAGAAAATATACTTAGATATACATGATGCAGGCTTCAAAAACAGAAAAATGTTCTGTGGAGAGGAAAATGGCCTGACTTACAAACCAAAATGCATAACACGGAAAATTTGACTTCCTTACATGGAACGCCATAACAAAGTGGACGGCATAGTAAACAGAAACATCTGTGCTGAGTAAGGCCTGGAAGTCCCGAGGGAGACAGGAGACTCCCCCTAGGGTGATCAAGAATGGACGAGCTAAGATCGCGTGGGGCTTCCAGATACAGATGGACAAATTGGTGATGGCTAACCAACTGAACATAGTGGTGGTAGACAAACAGAAGAAGACGGCTGTAGTGATCGATGCAGCGGTTCCAAATGACAGCAACATCAGGAAGAAGGAACACGAGAAGCTGGAGAAATACCAAGGGCTCAGAGAAGAGCTTGAGAAGATGTGGAGCGTGAAGGTAACAGTGGTCCCAGTGGTAATCGGAGCACTAGGTGCGGTGACTCCCAAGCTAAGCGAGTGGCTCCAGCAGATCCCAGGAACAACATCGGAGATCTCTGTCCAGAAGAGCGCAGTCCTGGGAACAGCTAAGATACTGCGCAGGACCCTCAAGATTGTTTTAAAAAAATTCCAAGCAGTTTATCTGCATAGGCTAAAATTACGTTTGTACAGCTGCTCATTAATGCAACTGTCTAATCAGCCAGTTTCATGGAATTAACTCATTGCATTTTGGGCTTGTAGACAAAGACATAGAAAACCTGCTGAAGCTCAAACTGAGCATCAGAATTCAGAAGTGACTGAACGTGGCTGTTGGTGTTGTGACAAGTTGGTCTGAAACTGTTTTCCTGCACAACTATCTCTAGAATTTACAGAAAATGGTCCGAAAAACACAATATCCACTGAGGGGCAGGGCAAAAATATATGATTGGTATCACAAGTCATAAGAGAATGGATAGTATGGGCAGAAATCTGTGCCATCAGAAACTGAATTTGAATTACTCGGATTGAATCTGAATTGTAACTTGAATGAAAGCTTTTGAAAACTGAATTTGAATTAGTCTAATTTGAAATTGAATTTATGGTTTGAAAATGAATTGATTTGCTTTGAAACTGCATTTTATCCTTTAAAAATTCAGCTCTCGAATAATTTCAGATTCACTTCTCACCATTCAGTTTCAGTTCTACAATTCAATTTCAGTTCCAAAATTCAGTTTTTTGGGACTTACATCCGGTTCCGGTTCAAGCGCAGATTAATAGAACTACAGACTGATAGCGTTACTGACGGAATCTACAGCGTCTTGAGCTGAATTAAGACTTCAGAAGTCATTCGTCATGTCGAATGACCAGCGGATAAACTCTCAGGTTGGTAATAAATGTATTACATGTATAAGAACAAGCGTCATGTTAACAAATGATAGCCGTACAGTAACCTTTATGCTTATTGTAGCTGCTAGCTAAAAACGCTAATTTAGCCTAGTTTGCCCTGAATTCAGCTTTGACAAACAAATATGATCGACTGTTTCTAGTAGAATTCCAAAGTTGTCATCTTGTACCCTCTCAGAGCCCTGTATGCTTGCAGAGACCCCTACAGTAAGGAAACATGCAAAACGCTGTCCAAACCTTTGTATTTGAGCTTTATTTATGTCTTACACAGCATCCCAACTCTTTAGCGAACTTAATAACTTTAGCTAAAGTGAATAGTTAGTCTAATTCATTAGTGCAGCGTTACTGGATCACCTCTGTTTGAAGTGATATAATATGATATACAACTATCACTGAAACAGCAAACTTTGTAAATAAACAAACAACACTTCTCATTCTCTAAACATTTGGCCACAGCTGTAAATTACACTATCAGTGCTTGTTCACTCTTGACAATAATTACATTTCTAAATTGTCTTTGTGCATTTACAGGTAAACAATATCTAATATTTTATCTAAATGACTGCTTTGTCTTTGAAAAGGTGAAGAGCCTGAGGCCGGTGACAGTCCAGTTCTACTCCAAGTACATCCTTACGGTGGCTCACAGGACAAGGCGACATTCCTGTCCTGCCAGAAGAGAAGAGAAACTTCAGAGTCTTCATGCAGTTCAACCACACCTGTCATATGGAATATGACAGGGGTCTCAAACTCCATTCCTCGAGGGCCGGTTTCATGCAACTTTTACATGCCCTCGAGGACTGGAGTTTGAGACCCCTGCTGTATGGTGTTCATGCAGTTTTCTACCCCACAGTTACAGCATGTCTGACTGCCTGTTCAGCATATGCAAAAATATATGATGAGTTTAAGCATGTGATGACAAAGGCCTTCCATTATGGTGTTTGTCATCACATGTCACAGACATCTGGATGATCATTTGGAATAAACAAAAAAAACAAAAAACTTGTTACTTCATCTTTTATCTTTATTATTATTATTGTTCTTATTTTACATTTTTCATTGTTAGGCATTGGGTTTATTTGTAGTAGTCCTTTCCAGCTTCTCTCCCTCTTCCATGTTACTGTGTCAGCTTGTCAGCATCTATTTGGGGTTGGGAGTGGAACAGGAAGTAAGGAACAGAAAGTGCCATTAAAACCAGGAGAGGTTCTTATATTTCAGAAGAAGGGATTAATTCAAAAGAAATGACCTCAATGCCATATTTTATTTAGGAACCCTAGAGAGCACTTTGCAAAATAACACATTCTTATAATTTTACCCTCAGATGAGCCAAGCTACGACTGTCAGGGAAGGTGATGTAGGTACAGAGCATGTGAGAGTGGTTAAGTTAATGTCTCTTGTCTAGATGAAGGCACAGGAGGGATCAATGGCACGGCGTAGAGATTCAGTATCTTCAGTCTTCAGTGGACACTCCATTTCTGGCACAAAACACCTGTAAAAGATGGTCGATTTAGGAGGTGACCCGACAACTTCAGCCTGTCAAACATAGCAATGGAGCAGTATGTTTTTAAAAAAAACAACTAATAAGCATGCACTCAGTACCCTAAGAATTCTTATGGTAGTTAAACACAGTGATAGTTGTATATCATATTATATCACTTCAAACAGAGGTGGTCCAGTAACGCTGCACTAATGAATTAGACTAACTATTCACTTTAGCTAAAGTTATTAAGTTCGCTAAAGAGTTGGGATGCTGTGTAAGACATAAATAAAGCTCAAATACAAAGGTTTGGACAGCGTTTTGCATGTTTCCTTACTGTAGGGGTCTCTGCAAGCATACAGGGCTCTGAGAGGGTACAAGATGACAACTTTGGAATTCTACTAGAAACAGTCGATCATATTTGTTTGTCAAAGCTGAATTCAGGGCAAACTAGGCTAAATTAGCGTTTTTAGCTAGCAGCTACAATAAGCATAAAGGTTACTGTACGGCTATCATTTGTTAACATGACGCTTGTTCTTATACATGTAATACATTTATTACCAACCTGAGAGTTTATCCGCTGGTCATTCGACATGACGAATGACTTCTGAAGTCTTAATTCAGCTCAAGACGCTGTAGATTCCGTCAGTAACGCTATCAGTCTGTAGTTCTATTAATCTGCGCTTGAACCGGAACCGGATGTAAGTCCCAAAAAACTGAATTTTGGAACTGAAATTGAATTGTAGAACTGAAACTGAATGGTGAGAAGTGAATCTGAAATTATTCGAGAGCTGAATTTTTAAAGGATAAAATGCAGTTTCAAAGCAAATCAATTCATTTTCAAACCATAAATTCAATTTCAAATTAGACTAATTCAAATTCAGTTTTCAAAAGCTTTCATTCAAGTTACAATTCAGATTCAATCCGAGTAATTCAAATTCAGTTTCTGATGGCACAGATTTCTGCCCATAGAGAGTCACTCAAATAACCACTTACTACAACCAAGCTATGCAGAAAAGCATTTCTGAATAGAAAACATGAAGCAGATGCAGTACAGCAGCAGAAGACCACACTACATACCACCTTTGTCAGCTAAGAACTGGAAACTGAGATTGCACTTTTAAGTGGCTCATCAAAATTGGACAAAATTGAAGACAGGTAAAACTTTGCCTAATGGCTCTTGATTTGTGCTGCTACATTTGCATGGTATGGTAATTTGGTGTAAACAACACAAAAGGTCCATGGACCTTTAGCATCAAACTGTTTGAGCTACAGCCACCATTGGGGTGGCTGTAGCTCAAGCACCACGTTACAAAGCTCAGATCATCTCGAAGTGGTTTCTGGAGCTTAACAATGAGTTAACTGTACTGAAATGGTCTTCACAGTTATCAAATCTCAATTCAGTAGAGAACCTTTGAGACGTGGTGGAAAGAGGAGACTCATGTCATGGATGTACCACCGACAGAACTGCAGCAGCTGTGTGATGCTATCAAATCAACATGGACCAGATTCTCTGAGGATTCTCTGAGGAATGCTTCCAGCACCTTTGTTGAATCTGTGCTATGAAAAACAAGGCCCAACCCAGTACTAGCAAGGCGTATCAAAGAAAGAGTCAGGTACATCTATGTTACCTCGGTTCTTCTATATTAAGCTCAACCTCAAAACTGAGATTTCTGTGCTTGGCCATGCTTGTTTTCACTGAGGAAGTCAGTCAGTAAAGGTTCATCTCGCAGACAAATTATGTCCTAAGAATCTCAGTGCTATTTTTAGCAAGTATTTGAAACATTAAGAGTAACTCACTTTTCAAATGTGACTTTAAAAAAAAAAAAAATTACATACAAAATCCTTGCTTCTAGATTAAAACTGCAAAGACCACATTCTAGCAGTCACCCTCTCCATTCTGATCAAGGCCTTTAACTGCTCTTATTTTAAGGTTGCAGCACCTAAATTTTGGAACACCCTTACTCATCCCATCAAGCACACTGAATTTGTGGTCTTTTAAAAACTTAAAACAAATTATCCTATTAGTGACCAGTTTGAAAATCACTTTTCATATAACTTTCTTTATACTCTTTATGTTTCTTTAAATCTTATGAGTAAAGCAGCAATACAGCGTTTAGCAGCAGGCATGAGTCTAGATGTGCTATCCAAGTTCGACTGAAACAGGAGCAGAGATATGGCAAGGAAGGGCATCAGATGAAAGAAACATCAGCCTGACTTTCATTTGAAATCTGATAGTCCAGCAGCATCATCAGCTCTCTCAGAAGTGTGACACTGCACATCCATGTAGTCCAAACCAAATCCACTCAGAAACTATCCTGATGAAAGAGTTGCAGCTGGAATGCGACTCCTCTCATGTAAAAACAAAACCTGCAACTGCAGGTGCAGGAAAAATGATTCGATTTGGCCCTGAGGTGCAAAACGCAACAATAAAAGAGAAAACACAATATATAAAAAAGAGACAGCAACCGAACAGAAAGGCAAACAATATATTACTTTAAAGAAAATAAGGGAAAAAGTTTCTTTTTTTTTTCATTGACAAATTTTTAATTTTCAGTTTTTCTGCCTTTCAGCTGCTTATCTGAAACTGCAACTGTCATCTCAGTGCTGACAAGTCCTGGGCTGATTCTTATCCCTCATGTTAGATTGGCATATGATCTTTGACATGACAGAGATCATATTTACATGATATTTAGCTACAAAAATGGTAAGCACTCCTGTAACAGATGGCCTTGCACTAAACAGCAATGTAAAAGGATGAAAAATGGAGCAAAGATTTTGCTTTCTAGGCTTCCTCAGGACTTGAAGTCAAACCCCACCCATGCCAACTGTACAGGAAAAATAACAGCAGTTTTTGTCTCTTAGCTTTCAGAACAACTACACTGTGGTGAATTAGTAAGACTGTCCATTTAAAGTGCACCATTATCAGCAGTGTGATCACCAAATGACAGATAGGTGCTGATTGGGTTACAAGCTAGGCTTTATTCCAGCCAACTTGAGTTCCTGAGCAGGATCTCTCCTTTGAGTTTGTTAATGGGATTGTCACATAAATGACTTTATGTGTTTATATGTGTAAAAACCACAAGCAGTACAGCCTTCATTCTCACAATATCAAACAATTGATTGTCCCAAAAATCAGAACAGAATTAGGAAAAAAGCTACTGCTCCTGTTTCCTGGAATAATCTGCAGAAGGAACTAAAATGATCAGATAATTATCAAATTATTAAATTATCACTGGTTACCTTGGGGGAGTTTAAGTCCATCTTAAAGGAACGAGAGAATAACTCTTTTACTCAGTGTGATTGTTTTTTAATGTCGCTCTTAATTGATCTGTTATTGTATATTTTTCACAAGTTTGTTTGGGATATTGTATTTGTTTTAAATGTTATGTACTTATGTGGTACATGTATTTTTGACTTTTGTTGCCATGATGCCAGGTCTCTCTTAGAAATGAGATTTTTAATCTCAATGAGATTTTTACCTGGATAAATAAAGGACTAATAAATGACTAAGCTTTCAAAAAATGTGTTTGTAATTAGCAGCTAGTTTAGTTTGCCGTGCGCCTTAGGGACACAGCTCAGTTAACAGCCAAACAACAACAACAACAACAAAAAAACCCAAGTTGGCCAAGGGCATAATGCAGATATTGTGGTACTATGATGATATCACGACGGTAATATCCTATTTAAATATAGCTAATGTGTGTGGCCTCCACAGCATACTTATGTCAACATGGACCTGCACGAGGGAGCGTAAAGTAGCTTTGCCCTCTGTTGTATTTTTTTATGTAGTAAAAACATGAAAAATACTGACTGAAATACAATAATAAAACACTAACTTCGAAGTTATTTAACTGTAGAAGATGATTTAATCCAGTCCCGTTCCCTGCTGTATGTACATTAAGATCATTTGCATATGTCTCCATGAAATTATGAGACCCTGTACTGATGGACAACAGTTGGTTTTATAAAGCCTTGCTTTCTGTTTGTGGTTGTAAATACATTTTTTTAAAAACCTAATTCTGTTCTTTTTACTGTGATTTATAGATTGAAGGAGAGAGCTACATGGCGTGAGCAGAAACACAAATAATAATATGATTTTTGTAAATAATATAGGGTAAGTCTGCTCCTGACGTCAGCTTTAACACCATGGGTGGCAGAGCCTTTAGCTGTCCTGCACCGTGTATTTGGATCTTATTACCATTTCACCTCCGTCTGCTAGACTCTTTGACACAGTTCAAATTGAAGCTTAGAATCCGTCAATTTTCATTAATATGGTACATTCATAATATTCCTGGATTTTAAATCTCTTTGGTGATGTTCTTGGTATTAATTTTGTGGTGTAAGGCAACCTTGAATGCTTTGAAAGGCGCCAACAAATAAAATTAATTTCTTTTTTTTTCTTTTATCTTTATGCTCTTTATGTGTTTCTTTTTCCTTAAATTGTCATAACACCCCATGCCATATTTCTATGAATTTAACAGTCATGTCTTACTTGTTACAATTGTTCATAAATTCTATGATTTGTCTGTATGCACATCCATGTTCAGAGTGCTAAACTCCCTAAATTGTACAAGGACATGGGTTTAATTGGGCACTGGCTTCACCACTTCTGTGAAATAAATATATTATTAATATGTATTAATTTTTCAGTAGAGGGCACATGATTAACCCTCTCAGAAAATAGTGCAATGCAAAATGCAACATTGTAAATAATCAAACGGGATGACTGAGCATGCGTCGAGACATGTTGTCCTTGATTGTTTGAACCCGTGTGTTTCCTGCAGCTGCGTCCTATTCCCATCATCTCTCTGTGTGTACTGTATTTACTGTATTTACTGCCCAGTCAGTTCTTTGTTCCTTGTCATTGTGTTGTTATCCCTTCCTGTTTCCTGGTTAGTTTGGTTTTCCATGGACTCCTGGATTTAGTTACCCTTTTTGACTTTTCCATGGACTGTTCTGTATTTATATGCCAATTAAAGGGACACTGTGGGTTTTAAGTCGACCTGCCGTATTTTCGTCTGCATTTGTGATCCACTTCCACACTCACACCTTTTCTCATTTTAAACATCTGATATATTTTTTATCTGTTACTTTGAATAAAATATGGGTTTAGGTGATTTGCAAATCATTTCATTCTGCTTTAACTTATAACTTGCATTTTGCACAGTGTCCCAAGTTTTTGGTTTTTGGAGTTGTTGTCAGACTCATATACTGTATATAAAAGACGGATATACTGTGCAAAAGTTCCTTAAAACTTCCTCCTTTTTAATGGCCAGCAATTACATATTAGAATTACAAAAAGGAATCTCAGTTGTTCTTTTTGGGTGTTATTAAATACAGTTTGATGCTAATTTTGCAAAATACTCTAACTCACATTAGAGTTAAAAACTTTGGATAAGCTTTTGCTTGATCCTTTGACTGACAAGTTCTTCTTTTATATGCAGTCTACTGTCAAGATTTGCACTCTCATGTCACTTGCAAGATGAGAAAAAGGCACAGCAGAGTAATAAACTACCTTTTTACCACATGAAAAGATTTGCCCCAAACCCTTCTTTTGTTACTGCCCCTCAGTCACTTCACCCTGGTGCTGTGTCTATCTCTACATCAGACACTAACAGAGCTAGCTGTAAACATGGAATTGCTGTCATGCTGCAGAATACATTATGAAACAGAAAGATGCCTCCCTGATGGCAAAACTTAATGGAAACTGTTAAAAACCAACGGTATATCCTGGGACATGCTAGTTGAGGGAACATTGTGTCCACCTGATGGTGATGAGCCACCAGGAACAACCTGTTTCTAGCAAAAATGGATATAAACAACACACTTTAACTTTTATGCCTCTATTGAGAAGGGCCAACATGTCTCCATAAACTGCTTTAAAAGTCAATCAGATGTTCTTGCAGTTGCAGCTGGAATGTATCCTTCTCTTAGGGAGTAGTTACTGTGTGTTGCCTGCTTTCCACGCCTGCCGTGTCTTACATTTTGTCGCCTTTTCATCAGAACCAGTGAAGGCCTGGGGTTGCCAAATAACCAGCCGAGGAGGGATGATTGACCTGCAGAGATGAAAACACATGTAACAGGGAGCATCTCTTTTATCTAGGCAGCCTGTCTCTGCCTGTGCTCAAAAAATACATATATATACACACTCACAGAGACCTACAAAAAGGCTATTGCCAAACTCAAACACGCACACAATGACTTTGTCAAAAACAATATCTGCAATGGATTTCCACATTAATTTTTATGGATTAAAGCTACTTCCATAGGGAACACAGCACAAATACTAATGTGGAGCATCGTCTACCACATTCCTATCAAAATGTTAAACAAGCAAGAAAACAACATAATTAAGGACATGGTGATGGCCTCACAGAGTTCCTTCAGAAACATCTGAATAACCTCAAAGTGATCCCATCGAATACTCACAGAAAACCAGCTGGTGGCAGTTTAAATATCGATCTGACTTTTCCAGCTGCTGATTAGATGGAAAAAATGGATCTTATACACAGTTTTTCCTTGAGTTCTGCTTTATGAACTAATCGCTGCCAGTGTGGTAGATTTTTATGACAGCTATACGTTTGAATCAATGAGACCTCCTCTGTGCATCGTAAAACTCTTTCAACTGATCAAGTGTTGGGACTTATCCTTTCCTCTGAGGAATTTCAAAGAAAACACAGGAAACACATTTTAACATCCATCCAAGATTGTTCTTAGGAAATGTATTTTAGTTAATTTGCTCTAATCACTTTTGCAAAACTATGAAAACAGAATGAAAAAATTACTCAAGATTTTTTAAAAAAGAAATCTTTAAGATAAAATACATCTTGCATGGAGGTCTTTCCTGAGCGCAGTACATAGCACAGGGGTGTTTTATCACCCAGGCAACAGAGCAAGACATAAAGAGGCCCTCCCACCCATGTTCATGGGTGTGTGATACTGATGGAGCATTCACAATTTCACATCAGAGGCGCACACTGAGATGAAGAGGAGCCAGGGTCTCACACATTCAAAATTCATTCAAAATTCAAAATCCTTTTGCTATTCAGCATCACTCCATGTTTTGTTTCAATGAAATGAAGCAGCAGATTACCTTTAGATTAACATGTCAACAAAAACGTGTGGCTGCTTAAGAATTAAAGCAGAAGCATGCACTGTGATGTGCTTTGCAGTCTTTTGGCCTCCGTGTTAGGCACTGGCATTCTAAGATAGTTCTAAGAGTGAGGAAAGTGAAGGACAGAAGGATTGCAGCCATGGGAGTAAAATGGAAATAAACGGGATCAATGAAGAAACCAATCAGGAATAGTGCACACTTCACTAGTTAATTAAGGTCAAAACAGACCATCAGCAGACCATAATTAACTATTAATCACTTCTGTCTTTACTAGTTAGGAAAGTCCTGAGTCCTGACTGGTTCATATATTTTTATATGATATATTTTTTAAATCGACCAGCCAGATTAATAAAGTGTGCTTTATTCCATAACTTTTATGCACTCTTCGACCATAGACCCAATAGGGTATCAAAAAGCTAAACTAGTTGGGATTGTGATCATACTAAAGTGATGCCCAGCACCATCAGTGATCTGTTAGAACTAGTTGGACAGTAGAACCAGTAGTTTCTAAACGGAGTGACTAAAAGGAGTTCGGTCAAGACTGACCAAAAGAAGACTGCTACTGTACATGCTCTGTTCTGGGACCTCCACTGCCTCCTGTGGACGTACATGGTAAGCCGAAGGTGGAGAGAGCAGCAGCAAGACCTCCACCACAAAACTGAGCAGGCATCAATTATAACAGATTTTAAACTGATGAAGTCAGATACAGCACTGAAAAGAGCTGCAGTGGAAGCTGGTTTCAAAATGGCTTTGAGAGGCACAACAGGCTCCGGATGAGATTTGCCAAGTGGATACAGAAGAGTTAATATATTCTATGCCAAAAAAAGACCAATATGCAGATAAGTTGCGACAACAAAATGCTGAAATAATGTCAGCAAATGTCCAACTAGTGCTTCCAAAGACTGAACCAGAACCTAAGGCCACAGTGGAGTTCTGCTTTTAAACTGATGTTATGAATTAAATCTGTACCCACATCAGTGAAAACTTGGAGCTTAAAGAGAAGGTTATCCATTTTCATTCATTATAACATGTGGTGTGTGTACTTCAGTGAATTCACATTGTCTGAGAGGATGATAAGGCCTCAAGCAAAGTAAACCCAGCTTTTTGTGCAAAATGCACAGAATCCATTAACTAATCATGAAATAAGAAATCTAATGTGTATTTTTATCCCTGCTGGGTAGTGAAGCCTCCACATTAAAAACAACATTACATTTAGAACTAAAAGGCAGCACTGCTCCTCGTTACATCACAACAGTGATGGAGAGTAAATTTTGAAGCACGACAAATGTAGCTGAAAGTAGAGAGATGTGAACAAATGCCAGAGTATCCATCCATCCTTCCTCTTCTGCTTATCCAATTCGAGATGCGGTACACCCTGGACAGGTCACTAGTCTGTCACAGGAATTTGCTTACTTTAAATCTTAAATTTAAAGCCCAGTTTAGGTCCAGATCTGACCACCTTCACATTGAACATGATTGTCATTTTGAAAAAATCTGGTAATGCTTCCTTGCTAAGATTTAGATGAAAATGCTGATGCTGCACTCACATTTTTATGTGTGTTTCCTTGAAATAGTCTGCCATTGGTGCTAGTAAAGTAAGTTCATAATTGCATACAAAAGCTCCATCAAAAACCTCTGACAGATAATAAGAAAGCTTCTTGATTGTAGCTCATCAGCTCATCCTCCTGCATCAGCTCTAAAGTCATTCTCCACCCATTTAATCACACATTGTGTTAGTTATCCCAGGCCACGTCACTTGGATCTTTTACTCTGTTATGATGTTTGTGTTAAGACTTGCCACCTCATAGCAGCCTGCCAGTTTGCCTGTTTGGTTGTCACTTCGAGAACTAGCTGCCCACCCTCTCCCACTCTGCTCTCACTCTGCTGTCAGTCCACACTCACTCTGCTCAGCCCAACCACAGCTCAAACGTACACTCACCACTGGAGTATTCACAATAAAAACATCTCTAGCGTCAGCCTGTGTGTCTTGTGTTGCTTGGTTCCAGGAAAAAAAAAAGACTCTTCACCACCGTCTCAGTCGAGCACTGATGCCTTTTAACTTTGTCTATTTTTTTTAAAACCCAAACTCAATATAGAAGAGTAGTTGTGACGTACAGTGAGTGGTCCTGCTGATGTCCCTTGTGTGTTAACATTTCGTCCCACTTTCTTCTAGTGCTTTCCACCTTTTACCGAGCTCTCAGCTCTACCTTTGCTCTTTTCTTACACCTGTAGTTTTTCCCTCCACACTGCTTGGCCCGGTGCACTCATGCATTGACTGCTGATTCTGTGTGGACACAGCCAGAGATGTGCTAGAAATCCTGTATCATTAGATGCAAGAAGATCAAGGCATCAGAACTTCATTCAGCTATGACATTGCATTGCAAAATGTTTAAAGACGAGGTATAGCCTAAGTATCCCTAGCACACCTTTCCCCTTCAGAGCTGCTTTAAATCCTTGTAGAACAGATTTAACAAGGTGTTGGACACACGCCTCAGAGGTTTTGCTCCATATTGAAATGATCGGATTTGTCAGCTGCACATCCATGATGCGAATCCCTCATTCTGGCACATCCCAAAGATGCTTTATTGGACTGAGATCTGGTGACTGTGGAAGCCAGTGGAGTACTGGACTGGACTCAGTCTGATTGTCAAGAAATCAGTTTGAGATAAATTGAGCTGCTTCCAGCTGTCATAGCAGAAATCAACAGTCATTAGACTGGGCAACGCTAAACCTCAGCTTTCTGTTCTTGAGGGGCTATTTGAGTTACTGTTGCATTCTTATCAGCTTGAAGCAGTCTGGCTGTTCTCTTCTGACCTCTGGCATAAACAAGACATTTTCAGAGAACTGACGCTCACTGGATATTTTCTCTTTTTTTAGACCACTTTCTGCAAACCCTCGAGTTTACAGCGAAAATGTAGTTTCTGAAATACCCAGACCAGACGTCTAGCACCAACAACCACTTAAATCGCCTTTCTTCCCCATTCTTACTTGCCTGACGAGTTGCCTGGGAGGAGACACAAATACCCTGGGAGTTGCATCAGGAAGTGCATAAAAATCTGCCAAATCAAACATGCAGACCTATACCTGCTGTAGTGATCCTGTGTGAATAAGGAAGTAGCTAAAAGTAGCTTATTGTGAGTAAAATAATATAATATGGATAATATTTGGCACTCATTGCACTCTCTTTTCATTTATTTTACACTCTGTCCCAGCTTTCCTTTTTGCATTAGGGGTTGTATAAATAAAATTACTGTAATCTAATGCTGCACACAGTCCTCCACAGACCCTCTGTGTGAGAAAACGGATCCTTCTTCGATAAACCTAATCTCAAATATCCCTCACCGAACTGCTGTGCTTTTTTTGGTTATTGGCAAATCATGCCCAAAGGAACCCTGAATTATGCTGTCTCTGACATTTGCAACGTCCTGTGTGGGCTGAGGAATAAATATGGTCCAAACAGGATGAGACTGCCAACCTCACATTTAGAAATCAAAACCAAACTGGCTTCCCTCCAGCCACTGTATCCATCAATACCACACATTCCCATTTGAGAACTCACACACATTTACAACAGGAAAAGAAGCAGAAGGACTGATGTTCAGGCAGTGTGTAAATCAATAATGATGTACATTCATTGGCTGGTTAGCTCGAGCGGGCACATACGAGGATATGGAATAAAGGAGAAATGGAGAGATGTGAAGCACCCACTCATGAAAGACCTGAAAAGTCCCAATGGTAATTATAGCTGCTTGTGTTCTACATGTTTTTGTTTGTTTTTTCTTGATGTACGAAGGGCATTAAATAGCCGAATATAAAATACATAGCATTACTTACAAGCCATGCCATGAGCAAAATTGAAGCCATCAGTAGAAGATGGTAATAGACGAAGTTTTAAATTGTTGTTTTAATGTGTCGTTCCTTTCACTCGGCACTTCCACTGCTTGTTTTTACAGGACCATGAGTTCTGACATCTGTCTCCGCTGCTCAGAAACACACTTCAGAAACCACGGGGACTCTTTGAATGTGGAGTTTCTCTCCTCGCCACATTGTGTTGATGGCTTACGTTATTAAGTTGACAGCTGAGCCACACAAAACCCATCCTTAAAACAAAGCTGTCAGCAAGGCTACACAGTTACACTGTAACAGATGGTGACATTGTATCCAGCATGGTTGGACGTTTTAGGAGATCAGAGAGACTTAAGCAATGTTTAAAGTTAATTAAGATTTTAGAAATTTATGAAGATTTTTTAAATAATCTGCCCAGATGCTCAACTAATGCCAGCATGGAGCTAAAATTTATCCACAACTAAAAGTATAAAATAAAAAAAAATATTTTCACAGGAAACCATCCATCTGGAGCAGCTCCATGCTGGGACTACCAGGTCCTTCAGCTTCCAGTAAGCTTTGCGTTACACTCGTTAGTTCTGTATCTACGAAGACAGCAAATCTCTCCAATTTGCCCCACTCCCACAACATGCAACCATTAAAGTACAAATACTAATATAAGAAAACAAACCTGAGTTTTAATTATTTACTTATTGCCTCTGATCCAAAGTTCTATCTTTTAACCAGCATTTTTACTGCTGCATTTTTTCCCCTGTTATTCCATGACAGTCTGTTGTGGATCATCCAGGGTGTGCCTTGCCTCTCGCCTCTTTTTTTATTGTCAATATTAAACTGTATTTTTCTCTTCAATAGAGACCTCACATTGTCTTCTCTAACTTTAAACATTACACAATTACACTCACTTGTCACATGTTTAAATTTCAATTAACTGAAAAGACATGCTACCTAATGCTATTTGTAATGTCAGTTGTCTGCATTCGATGCTTTACAATTACAGTGTGAGAGAAAAATAATATTATGCATCCCTTGTTCTCACTGCAGTTTGTGTCCATCAATCATTACCCACAGACTGTCGCCACTTGGTTGTAAGCTCACTTATCTTGGCTGAATCGACATCAAGTCAGATTAATAGGATATGCAGTATATTTTCAGATAAATGATGCATGTCCTAAGAATCACACCGCTCCAACAGTCAGCTGCATTAAGGAAAAAATCACAGAAGATAGTGGACTACGAAAAATGGATTTTCTCAGGAGTCCACACGATTCATAGATCTTCTGTCTGCCAGTCATGTTAGAGACAATTTGCAGCAAATCTGCAAATCACTGTTATGGTGCTGATAAAGTCAGCTGGACATAAAACATGAACTATTGTTTTTTTCTTTAATGGGTAATCTGCTAAGTTAACTTGAAAGAAAACAATCCATCCATCCATTCATTTTCCTACACTTATCCAATTCAGGAGCTGGAGCCAATCCTAGCTGCCAAAGGGCAAATGGAGGAGTACAAACTGGACAATTAGTCAGTCTGTCACCGGGTTAAAAAAGAGAGAAAAAACAAAATAAATACTTTTATGCACCTAATGGTGCAAATATCAAAAATATTTGAAAGACTTATAGTTAAAAGTCATTATCAAAGAGAGAAAGAACACCTTAAACACCATATGCTTTGACCAGGTGTTCGACTTCTGTGGAACTTCACAGCATTTTTATCCCTTTTCCCACATGTTGAGATAATGTACAATATTTTAATTGGCTGCACTTTTCAAAAGTCAGCACTGCAGGATAGATCTCTTTGGCATTTTATCTAATGGCTGTGAAAATAAACAGCAGAGTAGCAGACCTTCATCTTCCCTGGTTCCATTGTTACTTATCAGGCAGATCCTTTTATAATGTAATTGAACAATTCTCCTCAGTCCCCATCTCATGGGGTGTTCCCCAGGGGTCATTTCTTGATCCCATTTTATTCTCTAAATAATTTATATGGTCCTTTTGGGATCAGATGATCTGCAAATACAGTCTTAATTTGCATTGTTATACACACAGTTGTATGTTCTTCTAAACGGTAGTTGTGGTTTCATGTGTGTAATTCACCTTAGTCTGAGATTTTCAACAAACTGCAGTGCTCTTTGAAATCTCCCCAAAGTATGTTGTTAAGAAGAAAAAGGAAAAGAATGAGTCTCAAAGTGGACCACGTCTTAGTAAGGCTAGTTTGTTTATGATGACTGGAAAATAAAGATCACGAAACAAATGGAACTGCTATTAAGGAGACGATAATGGACTGAAAAGCTGCAGAAGCAACAAACTGACAGTAAAGGGCTAATAGCAAACATGTATTAACATTGTTATACAAATAACGTGGTTTAAACACACGTTACCTCCCATGTTTTTCTCCCTCGCAACACCGATGAACCTACTTCTTTTAAGTCCACATGGTTTACAAAGCATGTATAATAAAGAGAAAAGTAGCTCAACTTACTCCCTTTGTGGTGTTCTTTTATACTGAGAGAAGTTTAACAGACAGTCTAGCAGTTCACACTATTTTATTATCAGGCAGTTAAAGATTTGGCTTTTGAGTTTATATCTTTTTTCTGAGTGTTTTTGTGTTGTTATGATGACTTACAGTGGCTTGCAAAAGTATTCGGCCCCCTTGAACTTCTCCACATTTTGTCACATTACAGCCACAAACATGAATCAGTTTTATTGGAATTCCACGTGAAAGACCAATACAAAGTGGTGTACACGTGAGAAGTGGAACGAAAATCATACATGATTCCAAACATTTTTTACAGATAAATAACTGCAAAGTGGGGTGTGCGTAATTATTCAGCCCCCTTTGGTCTGAGTGCAGTCAGTTGCCCATAGACATTGCCTGATGAGTGCTAATGACTAAATAGAGTGCACCTGTGTGTAATCTAATGTCAGTACAAATACAGCTGCTCTGTGACGGCCTCAGAGGTTGTCTAAGAGAATATTGGGAGCAACAACACCATGAAGTCCAAAGAACACACCAGACAGGTCAGGGATGAAGTTATTGAGAAATTTAAAGCAGGCTTAGGCTACAAAAAGATTTCCCAAGCCTTGAACATCCCACGGAGCACTGTTCAAGCCATCATTCAGAAATGGAAGGAGTATGGCACAACTGTAAACCTACCAAGACAAGGCCGTCCACCTAAACTCACAGGCTGAAGAAGGAGAGCGCTGATCAGAAATGCAGCCAAGAGGCCCATGGTGACTCTGGACGAGCTGCAGAGATCTACAGCTCAGGTGGGGGAATCTGTCCATAGGACAACTATTAGTCGTCCACTGCACAAAGTTGGCCTTTATGGAAGAGTGGCAAGAAGAAAGCCATTGTTAACAGAAAACCATAAGAAGTCCTGTTTGCAGTTTGCCACAAGCCATGTGGGGGACACAGCAAACATGTGGAAGAAGGTGCTCTGGTCAGATGAGACCAAAATGGAACTTTTTGGCCAAAATGCAAAACGCTATGTGTGGCGGAAAACTAACACTGCATATCAGTCTAAACACACCATCCCCACTGTCAAATATGGTGGTGGCAGCATCATGCTCCGGGGGTGCTTCTCTTCAGCAGGGACAGGGAAGCTGGTCAGAGTTGATGGGAAGATGGATGGAGCCAAATACAGGGCAATCTTGGAAGAAAACCTCTTGGAGTCTGCAAAAGACTTGAGACTGGGGCGGAGGTTCACCTTCCAGCAGGACAACGACCCTAAACATAAAGCCAGGGCAACAATGGAATGGTTTAAAACAAAACATATCCATGTGTTAGAATGGCCCAGTCAAAGTCCAGATCTAAATCCAATCGAGAATCTGTGGCAAGATCTGAAAACTGCTGTTCACAAACGCTGTCCATCTAATCTGACTGAGCTGGAGCTGTTTTGCAAAGAAGAATGGGCAAGGATTTCATGGGATTCATGTTTGTGGCTGTAATGTGACAAAATGTGGAAAAGTTCAAGGGGGCCGAATACTTTTGCAAGCCACTGTAAGTTTCACTAGTCAGTCCTGAGTTATTTTTGCTATGTTTCAGAGTTTTCTTGTGATCCAGCTTTAGGTTCTTAACTTTTAGGTTCTCTTTGTGTCTTTGTCCTCTACGTCCCTTGCTCCGTGTGTGTGTGTGTGTGTGTGTGTGTGTGTGTCCTTGTGTCTTGTCTCCCTTTTCTTTTTACATGTTCCTTGTGTGTCATTCCATGTCTCCCATGTTTGTTGTGTGCATTCATGTATGTTCTCCGCAGGTCATCTTGTCTCTCTCTCTCTTTCAGGTGCGCATGCATGAGCATCTGTTGCAGGTGTGGGGAGGAGAACGACTGTGAGGGTTCCTAAGGGTTTGAACTTTGCTTTTGCAGTGGTGATTCACTTTTTGTTATGTTTTCACAACTTTCTTTCACTGGTGTTTCTTTGGTGTTCTTTTTGGTGGCACCGAGCGTATAGCTTGGCGGGATGGCCTGAAGGAAACATGGGTCTGAAAGCTTTCGGAGCCTCTCCCCTGGGCATGGTATTAAAATATCGGTTGTCGCCGATTTTTTTGGTTGTGGCTGTTTGTGGTTTTGGTTTTTGGTTCATTTTTCTGTATGAGAAGTTGTTGGATGTGAACAGAATTGTGACCGTGAGTAGAACGTATTATGAATTAAAAATATTGTGAGCCTTTTTATCGTAAATATTGACTTAATCTTTAATTATGTTTCAAATCTTTTCCAGATCTTTTGGGGAAAGGTTTATAAACCAACCGCATTTAACGAGAAACCCATTCACAAAAAGATAAACAGCCCAAGATATCTTAAGAAAGATAATGGGTATTTCAACAATGTACAAAGGTTTTCCATATTTATTAGATCTACTGACTTGTACATCACAATTTACAATTCACAGATCAAAGTGGATTGATGATGACATTAAACAAACAACTGGTGACTGGCAAAAACTTTTATTTTACATTTTATTTTATTTAACATTTACATTTATATTGTTTGAGGGGGCCATATTGTTGCACTGTTTGCTAAAAATGTGCATGAAACTTACGTTCTGTTACGTTCTTAGTCTAGGCGTGTATGAACGCAACAAGAAGTTGGCCCACTCACGCTCCACCAAAGCAAGAACACGAATAACAATGTCTTCTAAAATGCTAAGCAGCCATTTATTTGCTTCAGCTGTGAGCAGTGCCAAAAATAACAAACAAAACTCCCTACTGGTCCCTGTGCTTTCCTACACAAAATAAACACCAACCAAAAGACAATCCACTTACCTAACTTTCTAACAAAAAACAGGAGAAAACTTAATCAACAAAAATGGCTTCTCACGCCTACTAGGCTGCTGCAGTGAAGAATATGTACAAGGTGAACAAAATACACGATTGCGACTTGACAAGACTATTTACAAACTAAGATTCTAACACCAGGCACACGAGTGGAACATGGTGGATACACAGACGGACCAGCAACTACAAAGACAGAGGACGCGACTTAAATACACACAGAGAAACACAGGGAGATTACACACAGGTGGGGAACACAGCTGGGAATAATCAACAAGACGAGACAGGGGTAAAACTGAACACGCTCACATGAGACGCAGACCTTCACAATAAAACAGGAAACGAGAACACTACACCAAGACGCAGACCTGACACTGAGAGACAGAATGACACATGGAACCTGAACTAAACTAAACGTGAGATACAACCGAGAACAAATCATATGACCCCCTCTCAGCAAGCACGTTGGCGACAGTGGGAAGAGAAAAACTCCCTTTTAACAGGAAGAAACCTGCGTCATGGGGCGGGGCCATCTGCTGTCACCGGTTGGGGAGAGAGAAGGAAGACAGGATAAAAGACATGCTGTGGAAGAGAGACGGAGATTAATAACAAGTGTGATTCAATGCAGAGAGGTCTATTAACACATATTGAGTGAGAAAGGTGACTGAAGAAGAAATACTCAATGCATCATGGGAATCCTCCAGCGGACTACACCTATTGCAGCATAACTAAGGGAGGATTCAGGGTCACCTGATCCAGCCCTAACTATATGCTATAACAAAAAATTTAAAAAATTTAAGCCTAATCTTGAAAGTAGAGATAGTGTCTGTCTCCCGAATCCAAACTGGAAGCTGGTTCCACAGAAGAGGGGCCTGAAAACTGAAGGCTCTCCCTCCCATTCTACTTTTAAATACTCTAGGAACAACAAGTAGACCTGCAGTGCGAGAGCGAAGTGCTCTAATAGGGTGATATGGTACTACAAGGTCATTAAGATAAGATGGGGCCTGATTATTTAAGACCTTGTATGTGAGGAGCAGGATTTTGAATTCAATTCTGGATTTAACAGGAAGCCAATGAAGGGAAGCCAATACAGGAGAAATCTGCTCTCTCTTTCTAGTCCCTGTCAGTACTCTTGCTGCAGCATTTTGGATTAGCTGAAGGCTTTTCAATGAGTTTTTAGGACATCCTGATAATAATGAATTACAGTAGTCCAGCCTGGAAGTAATAAATGCATGAACTAGTTTCTCTGAGACTGGGTATTTTTAATTTTAGCAATATTGCGCAAATGGAAGAAAGGCAGTCCTACATATTTGTTTAATATGTGCATTGAAGGACATATCCTTGTCCAAAATGATTCCACGGTTCCTCACAGTGTTACTGGAGGCCAAGGTAATGCAGTTGTTATTATTATCACTTGTCACATGCTGTTTATGACAGTTAAAATAAATAACATTCATATAAGAAATAAAATTGTCTTGTGTAAACTGTATATGGTGTTAAATAGGCCATATACAGTACCGTACTTTAATGCCGGTCATAAGGGTGATATTCTAAGAGCCATATATTTTATTAGGTGGTACTCATTGTGAAAGGTTTGAGAACCACTGCTCTAGATAAAGCCAACACCCTTTTACAGAGAAATGAAAATGTTTGTATCTTAGGCTCTGGTATCTTTTGTTGTTTAGCTACAGAAACTATGTGTCTATGACACTTGAATTTGTGTCATCTGTAGGTAAAAAACCACACTGGCAGTTTAAAGCTTCTCTTTCCTGAAAAAAGTGAGATTTGTGCCATTTCAGAGGCTCCTGGAGACTTAGGAAAATGTGTTATTTTACAAAAACATGAAATCTTGAAGTATAGAAACCAGGTTGATTATTGTTACTCAAGAGAGCTTAGCAAATGTGCCAGAGGCCTTTAGAATGCTTTTAGTTCAAATGAATGTTGGCAATGCATTAATAGAATGAAACATTTTGTATGATGCTGGCAGGATGTACGTACAATTGCTGTGGATTGCAGTGGAGAAAAAGAGAGGAAAGAAAAGTAAGGAGAGATTATTTTATAAGGTAAGGACTGCTGCAAGTTGATAAAGTAGAAATGTAAAGGAGACATGCAGTGTCCATGTTAACGTTAAACTTTTCTAAAAACAGTGTGGACCTGTACATGTGTTGCTGTTCTAAGGTACTTGCTTGTTGATTAGTGTGAAATGCTTTAAACAGAAAAGTAAATAATTAAATGTTATTCAAAGGTTATTTATCACTAATAAGTTAGGCCATGGTTAGAGGCAAAGATATGAGAGATATTAAACACAAAGGATTCTTGATTGAAAGTTATGGAAAACATTGCAACTTTGGAGCAAAATCACATTTAACATAAAGTTTTTGCATATAAAAACTTTATTTTAAATGTGATTTTGCACCAAAGCCAACTCTATCTATTGTCTTGCAAATGTATTCCATAACTTTCAATCAAAAATTCTTATCTATATATATAATTTTTTTCATGTGTGTGTGTCTGTGTGTCTGTGTGTATGAATGTATGAAAGCTTGAATTGTTATGATCCATTTAATTCAATCACCAAAAAATCGAACTCCCATACGTGGGAGTGTGCACGTATGGGGTGTGGCGGAGTGGGAGCAGCACTCCTGGGACTCCGGGAGGGTGGGAGCGTTACTGGAGCTGTAAGAGTAGCAAAAGTAGCCAGAGTAGCAGGTGTGTTTGGAGCAACAGGAGCAGGAGACATAGACGAAACAATAGGAGCAGCAGGAACACAAAGAGGAGCGGGAGAAATGACCAGAAGAGCATGAGAAGTGGCATGAGCAGCAGGAGTAGCAAGAGCTGCAGGAGTGACAGAAAGAAAAGGAGGAGCAGGAGCAGCAGGAGATGTGTCAGGAGCTGCAGGGGATGCTGCAGTAGTAGCAGGAGAAGCGGCAGGATCTGCCAGAGGAGCAGTAGCAGTATTCTCCACCTGATGGGAGTGACAGGAGTAGCAGGAGATCGGGCAGGAGAAGCGGTAGGAGCGATTTGAGCAGCAAGAACCAAGAAGGAGCAGGACACATGAGAAAAACAGCAGGAAAACCGGCAGGAGCAGCAGGAGCTGCAGGAGTGACAGAAACAGAAGGAGGAGCAGTAGGAGCATATCAAAATAATATGATGTGTTTCTATATCAATCAGTGTCATTCAGTGTTTTATGTCACAAAAGATGAAGAAATCTTTTCGCCTTACAAATATCTCTGGCTCAAGATTTTATGACGTCAAGTCAAACACGATTCTTTGTTTAAAACTTATTGTATAGGTTTATTGTTAAATATTGACCCTTAAACCACATCTTCACACTTCAACAACACTGATCCACAATACCAATGCCAGTGCTCAAGTGACTCAAACTTAAGTCTTTGCCACACGTAACAAAAGTTTTTTTATTGTTATTTTGATCTCAAGTGACCTTAAAAAAGGTCATCCATGGTTTCATTGCATCATGTTTGGATTATAGTCATTTCCTTATCTTGGCCCTCAGCTAAAAGTCCATCTGTCATGGTCTCCATGCCTCTAGCGCAGATTTTTTTTGCTCTCGCTCTGTTCCCATCTCTCTGGAATATGTGCGTGAGTGTGTGGCAGATTACTGTCTTTGTGGGGGATTCTTTTTCACACTTTCTGTCGCACCAGGAGGAGCCAACTAAATTTATTGTTGGGAATTAGTAGCTGTAAATAAAACTTTTGAGGTGTTGCTACTATATATCTGCTTCTTGGATCCACCTGTTGTGACAATAACATGCCATCATTTCCTGCCCCCAGCTCATTAAAAAATCAGCTGCCAGACTTTTGTTATATTCAATAACACACGACCACACATCTCAAATCCCTGCTAGATTATTACCACGCTACTTTTTTGGGTTTTGGGCTTGGGTTAAAAACATCTTTTTACAAAATTAACCACATTTAAGGAAAGTCCATTTAACATTTTGCTACGTTGCCAGCTGTATTGGCAGGTTAAGACTTGAGGTGAATTTTGCAAGCATTGCTTTGTGCACTTAATGAAAACAGCACAGAGCAGTAATTTAAAAAAATATGTGTCCTCAAACACGACTGAAAAGGTAAACTGTCTGGCTAAAGTGTCATTAATAAGTAAGGAACATTTGCTGTTGCCCTCTGATTGTGTATGCAGTAGTGATTTAGGTGGAGGGGTGTACCGGTGACAAATGACCTAAAACACTCATGTTGTTTTGATGAGTGGTTCTAGGATTAATAAAAAAGAAAAATACTGCTAGCCCCAGTCCTAAAATATAGACTGTGTGTGTGTTTCTGTGTGTAAAGTAGGGTAAAGTCCTCTCAGCATGTGGGTTTAACCTGATCATGCACTGATCAGAATAAATATACAAACCAGAAACAGTTTATCATGTTGGTCGTAAAGCTTATAAAGTGGACCTTAATTCAGAGTAATGGAGATAAACAGGCAGTTTGGTTAAGGACTTTTACAAAAATGATAATAAAAACATTGCCTGAGGAGCAATGAAATTCAAAACACAGGAAGACAATAGGAGAAAATAACTAGGGAGAGTCAGGGACATAATGGCCTTCGGAAAAGCACAGAGTTTATACACACTGGGGAGAAATGGGTGGTAAGGTACAGGTAAAGTCAACCAGACTGTAATGTAAAAAAAAAATAAAGAAACATAATGGAAGAACACCCATAGAAGACCATGAAAACAGTGGTAGGCCAAGTCTCTGTGTCAGAAAGTAGAGACGCTATATGTGAGGTGCTATCATTGCAGACAACACATTATCTTGTGTTCGGAAGATTGCTGAGTTCAAGCTGACCCCTGAACACTTCCAGTCATTTGAGAGCAGCGGAGCGGCAATGGGAGACTTTGCTAACTGAAAGTGAACCTCAGGAGCTCTCCTCTTTGTTCATTCACTGTAGATGTTCTGGAAAACTCCCCGAAGTGAGGTCTGTGTTTATAATCCACTTTTTTTGACTGCAACAATACTTTCCTGAAGTTATTACTGCAAACAAAAAGGATTCTTACTCTGTGTCTGACAAGTGTAAGAACTGTGAAATTGTGACCATTGATCTGTTGATGTTTTCCTTTCTTTCCGCCTGATGCTTCAGTCTGTCTTTATCTCGGAGAGTTTTGCAGATATAACCATGTTTTCCTCATTAACTGGAGAATATTTAACTCTTCCTTCTTACTTATAGAGTAACTCTTTAAGGTTTTAGTCTATAAAAATGCTATCAGGCTATTTATTGGTTTACCAAACACACAAAAATGTCCACCCTTGAGTAATATGATAGCTACCCACTAAAAGTATTTAAGGTTTTTCTATAAAGCAATACATCATTCTGATAACTCATCAGGCTATTGACACGTTTGGTTACAAAAGTCCCACATAAACCCCTCAAAGAAAATGCTAGTACTTGTTTTTTTTTTCCTCTTTTTTTTGTTTTTATGTTTCAAACACTGAAGATCTCCTAAAACCTTTGATTCACTGATGAAGTATTAAATTAAAACCCATTTCATTAAACTACTCACAGTTGACAAACGTCATGATCAACATAGCATTTTGTGTTTTTTCCATCACTACATGATAACTCTGCATTTGAAGCTAAATGGCAAATGGATCCATCACTGCTGACTCTGCTAAGCTAATAATAATACATGAAAAAGGCTGGTTGTTAGTTTAGTCTGGCACAACTCATCTCAGACCTCTGACTCCAATTATCACCTCACACTTTCTCATAGGCTGATGAGTGAGAATGCCGTGATGATAGCTCATAAATACAGACACTGTATCTACATCTTTGCAAGTGGAGGTGAAAGGTTTCTGGCTGAAATAATCCTTAATAAAATCTTTAACATACATACATTTCTAAAATATTTATGACTACTGAAGCGCCTTGAGGCGACTTTTGTTGTGATTTGGCGCTATATAAATAAAACTGAACTGAATTGAATACTGTATTAAAGTGTCATTAGGACATTTATGTAGCTTTCAGTGCAAGCTAAAATTATTTTGGATGATTGTACACGATAACCAAGGTAAGAGTACTCTTATAGTCCTGGGTCCTGATTTAGGGTTTTGAGTTCTTTTTGTAGTTTTATCTTTGTCTCTGTTAGCTACTTACTGTTTGATCTCTTGTACTTCATCCCTGGTTTTAGTTTCTTTGCCACTGATTAGTTTCACCTGTGCCTTGTTTCTCCAGCCATGTCTCACCCCCTGGTTAGTTCTTGATGTATGATATCCTTGTGTTGATGTTGTTCTTGGATCAACATAATGATGTTTCTCCAGGATCAGCATTGCATCTGACCATTCACATGGTTATGTCATAGCTTTGCGACATGAAAACCTCCCCAAAACCTGCCAATATCCACTCAGGAAAAAAAAGTCCCCAAAAGGGGATTGGTTAGAGTTAGGGTTGGGGTTCAGGATGTGGATACAAAAGGGAACAAAGATAAAACAAGATACAAGAACTAAAAACAATAAACTCAGAATACCAACGTTATACAGAACTCAAGACTAATACAAAACTTGAATGTAAACATTTCTTAAATTGTTAAATTCTTAAGTTTTGTGCCTGCTGGCTGACAACAGAATCCAGAGAGAGCCAGACTGAGAAAATCAAAAAGCCTATCAGTGTCCTTCACTGTTGTCACATGCAAATGACATCACATGACTTTTGGCCCGCCTTGCTATAATGACCCCAACCCCACTGAGGTAGTACTAAACTGTAATGGAAAATGAAAGAAACCAAGTAGAGTCCAGTTGAGTAGAGTCGAGTAGTAGTGGAAAAAGGGCATTTGTGTTTCTCAATCCTGAGTCCTGTGAGTTTGAGGGTTCTGTGGAGCATCTTAGCTCTTTTGTACAGAGACCTCGGATGTGGCTGGAGTCTGCTGGAGCACTCTTCCAGTTATGGGTTTCAGCTCCTAATGCTTCTGTTGCTACTGGAACCACTTTGGACTTTACTTTCCACATCTGCTCCAGTTGTTATTTCAGTCACTAGTAGTTCTGTTTTCTGGTGCTCCTAGACTCCTGCCTCTATGGACCTGGTGCTTAGGTTGTCAAGGGGGGCCCGGAGGCCTGTACTGAAACTGGACCCAAGTGCAGAACCGAGTGCATTGACGACAGGAAGTTTTAAACACTTTATTTAACTCAGTGACACATTTAACATAATTTCTTGACAAGGAGACGTGGCAACTAGAATATATACAACACACAACTAAGCTGGGTGAGGGGTGGGTCCAGGGGGAGATAACAAGGGACTGAGAAGAGAGGACAGAGAAGGGTTAGAAAGTTCCAAAGGATTCTCTCAGGTGACTATGTGTCTTAGCTGAAGGAGTGGCTTAGAGCAGGTTGAGTTGGAGTAGCTCTGGGTGAGCTACACCTTCTCCCCTCAGCTCTGGGTGAGCTGAACAGAGTGGATCCCTGATCTGGGTTCCAGAGATTCCCAAAAGGTGGCAGGAGTGCAGGCAGGTGTAAGCAGGAAGCTTTCCGGGGAAAATGGCTGGGAGTCCGAGAAAAAGGGCTGGCCTGAGGGATGAGCTGTGATGGGTCCTGAAAACTGCAGCACAAAAAAACAGGGTAAGTACGCGACCCTGAAACAGAAGCCAACATAGGTTAGTTGACAAACTGGCGGTGAGAAGGCGTCAACGTGGATCTTAAATCTCCAAAACTGATTGCTTCAGACCAGCTCCAGGGGGTTGCACAGGTGAGGGAATGGTAGCCCTGCCCATGGGTGAATACAGATGAACCTGGAACCCAGTAGAAAATTTTAGCATCTCACCCGGACTGTGACATAGGACATGATCTTGTGCTACCATGATCAGAGTCTCTGTACACATGAGTTTCCAATCCATTTACAGTATGAGTGTGTTCACATGAAAACGATCATATTGGCAGCGTATAATCATTTCAACAAATGAAGAGAAAATGTAAATTGTGCCAAAATGTAAAAACCATACTACACACTTAAAACAACCAATTGTAAAATAGCAGGATTTTACAGTGGACAGGAAAAGTGGTAAAATGATTGTGTGAATATGGCTTGTAGTGTAAATTGCTTTGAAAGCTCAGAAAGACTAGTACATGCCGTCTATGCAAAGCCTTTGCAAAGCCAGTAAGGAAATCTGGCACAAAAATATACAGACTATGTAAATTAATGGACAATTAAGGCACAGGCAGATCTATGATTACAAGTGTGCATTTTATTAAATTATTATTATATTTAGATGTACTGTTATGAGCAAGCAATAAAACAAATAAAATACAGAATTTGTACTGTTCTCTGTGTGTGTTGCATTCCCTGAGCATGAACATAGATACACAGTCAGCCAAACTTCTTTTCTATAGACAGGGATGTGAGCGCACTTGCTCCTTTAATTACTTAATTCCTAGAAATTATATCAAACTGACGTCATTGAAATTGAGTGAAACTAGAAAGACCAACAGACAAACAAACATCACTGCACTAACACAGGAGGAAATATCCTATATATAATCTAATACACAATATTTATACATTACAACATATTATATTATACAATTTAATATAACAATATATTATACAGTATTATATTATAATAATATAATCTTGTATACAATCTAATATTAACACTATGAAAAATAAGCAGCTCATAGATAAGCATATACAGCGAATAAATAGCCATTGAACATGTCACCAGTTTTCTAAGTAAATATATTTCTAAAGGTGCTACTGACATGAAGGTCTCACCAGATATCATTAAAAATCATCCAATCCACAGATGTCAGACTATAGACATCCATAAATTATGTTTGATAATGAGAAATAACACAGGAAAACAATTTGAACACATGAAGAATGGGAGGTGCAAAAAGGCATAAAAAGTCATGACACCAGCTAAATTCTATCAGTAATTAGAAAGCAATCCTCCTACTTGGTGCAAACTAACATCAGCTGGTTCAGTCCGAACTGATGGCCTGTAACAAGGTGTCTCATTACCAAGGTGCCACACAAGAAGCATCTCATGATGGGTAAAAGCAGCTCTCAAGATTGTCACAACATACTGATGGCTTTGGTTACAGAAGAATTTCTAAATTGCTGAAGGGTCCAGTGAGCATTGTTGGGATCATAATCCAGATGAGGAAAACACATAATTTTACCACAAACCAAACACGACCAGGGGATCCCTGCAAGGTTTCAGACAGAGGAAGAAAAGAATTACCAGAAGAGTTGTCCAAGAGCCAAGGAGCACTTGTGGAGAGCTGCAGGAAGACCTGGAATCAGCAGGTACAACTGCAAAGAAAAAAGAAAGTAAAACTCAACAGCCACACAAATAGCATGGCGTCAAACTATTTTAACATTGTGGACCACATACAGCTCACTTTTATCTTAAGTGGGCCGGACCAGTGAAACCCTTTCTGTCAGTGTAAAGAAGTTACATAGTCAACAGTTTTTCTACATGATGAGGAAAAAGCTTCTGTGACAAAGAAAAAAATCTGTCAGCATGAAAAAACCCAACAAAAACCCTGCAGAAATGAGGCTTTCTTGTCAGCACACGTTCAGGTCTGTGAGACTCATTTGGACACTCAGACACTGAGCCATGGCTATGTGCTACATGCAGACATGTCTGCATCTCTGCCTTTCAAAGACACTTTGTATATAGTTTATGTCATATTCAATACTCAACTATGAATTTAGAATAGCCCTTTATTTACATTGTATATGTACATATTTTTCAAGGACAGAGTTTTTATTCAAATTTATTTTTAGACATTTACTTGGGAGAACTTGTCCTCCACAATGAAAAGTGGCTGAAAATAAAAACGGGTATCACTTGATCCAGCTCCTAATTTTATAAATTCTGCACTCAGGTTTGCAGTCTCCAGTATCATTGAAATGCAGCCAGTTTACGTTTTCACTAATTTCTCCACTTTTTCCCACCACGCTCATCTCTCTGTGTACCTGGCCTGTACCAATACACCTGCTGTCTTTGGAACATCTGCCCCCTTTCCGACTTTCACATAATCGTATGATCCCAATCTGTCTTTGCATGTGATTACCTTCATGGTGCTCCCATCAAAATAAAGTCCCATCCCTGCCTGCATAGATCATGACCAGGACTGAAGATTCGGCTCCCACATACTGACGGGCCGTTATTAACTGACATGAAATTATCTCGCAGGCTGGATATAATTATATTGTGGACCGGACGTGGCCCGTGGCCCGTACGTCTAACACCCTTGGTTTAAAGTTTGCTCAATTAGACAGACCTGTGAAATAAACAGGGAAAGTATAGTCTGGTCAGATGAGACCAAAAGTAAACTCTTTGGATGCCTTAATACACACCATGGTTAGAGGTCACTGCATGTCACCCCATAAACACCATACCAACGGTGAAGTTTGGGGGTGGGAACATCACGGTGTGGGACTGTTTTTCAACATGTTGCACTGGCACGCTTCATATAATTGAAGGAAGGATGAATGGAAAATATAATGAAACATTCTTTAGCCACAAACTGCTGAATGTCAGATCAGTCTGTCAACAAAAGTCAGTTTTCTGTGCAGAGCTACCTGCAAGAGCATGGATCCCCTCGAGCATCAGCTTAATGTTTCATGTGAATTTGTAAACAATGACTTTGTAAGCGAATTGCAGTGAATAAAGTTATTTTAACTTTTTATGGCTTAAATCTGAAGCTGTAATGTTATGTTGGAATGCTGTGTGGTGATGGGATGGGCAATCTCAGCTGGGTTTCAGTTATGTAACTTTATTTATTTGGAGGAAAATATTATTTCAGTGTAAAGAGTAAATTACAATCAGAAGAGAGAGGCCACCTTTACATTAAATAAATCAATCAATAAAAATGTAACCATACAAGTCTTCCAGTAGTCTGACTTGTGCTTATAGATATACACATTAGGAAGACTGCATTTTTCTTTGAACTGCATAAATAACTTAAGTGTACTCCCACAGAACCAACATGAAAGCCATCCTCAATCACACAGGGGACAAGTGTGGTCATGCTTTATGCTGCTGAATTTCTTTGGGGTAGAATGGGATGCGCTGTGACTCAGAGTCTATATCACTCAGTTCATGTTATCCCCTAAACGTCAGTTCAATTGCACTGACATTTACTGGGTTCTGTGTTTTTCAGTCTTGCCTTGGGGGAGTGAAGGTGCAATTAACATGCATCTCCTTTTGCTGCCCAAGTGACCTTTTCTTGTGAAGTCCACTACAGAAGATGGTTGCATCTTGACATCTCTTCTGCATAAGGTACTTTTAAAAAGCCTAAAAAATAATATTGTATCAGTTTAGGTTTATTTATATAGTATATATAGAATATAGTGAGTACTTTCCTACAGTCAAGGCCACAAAGATGGAGACTATAGTGAAGTGAAGACATGTAGGTTGTTACAGTTGTCTGAGTTGGTCTCCAATAAATTCCTGCACTGTGGGGGTGAGCATTGTCATCTTGGAGGTTAGTTTGGTCCCAGACGTTGGTCATATGGGTTTGCCACTGGTTGCCGAATCTAGTCTTGACATCTCGCTGCATTAAGATTGCCTCAAATGATGGCAAGCCTTGTTTTTCCAGTGAGCTACATGCCTCCCCACACCATCACACTGCTTCCACCAAAAGCTGTTACCTCATCAGTGCAGCAATCAGAATTGCATTTTATCTTCTTGACCTTTGAACATAATGTTCCTCCATTTTCCGGTTCCAATGCAAATGTTTCCGACAATGAAGTGGACTCATAGTAAGGCCTCTTCTTAGCCCTACGAGACCGGAGATTGGCTTCTTGTGGCATCATCTTCTTGGGACACCTCCTTTACAGTCTGTCACTGACATTATATGGTACTTGACCTTCAATTTTATGATGTTACTAGGCCTCACTCGAAAAATCCTGCATCTTTGTTTTTCTGGAACACTAGCTTGAAGTTGTCTTAAAGAACAGGTTCTATGCAGATCAGTCAGATACGACATGTTTGGAGCAGACACCAGTTTACAGCTATAGCCGGGTCAATGCTCACAGTTGCTGTTCATTAGGGACCCATTAACAGCAGATAGCAGAACAGGATAGCCCTCTATTGTCATTGTACTTGTACAATGACAATGTAGGATATGTTATTCCTAACATGTAAGATATGTTAGGAATAAAATGAATAAATAAAGCTATTTTAATGAATTAGATATAGATAGATATATCTATATCCATCTCTATTTATCTATCAATTGTGCTCATAAAGAGTTGGCGCTCCATGTAATGAAGGTTAAAAGGCATCAGTTGAGTTGCAGAAGGATTTCCTAACACATCATAACTAGTTAAAGTCAGGGGGATATGTTTCTGGGCCACGGAAGTCTGAACAGAGTATCCTGGATGTAGATAATAAGTAGACTTGTTAGGCTGCAAATTGCTAGCTAATATTAATACAGCAAGGTTAGGGAGCGAGGTGTTTTTCTTTCTGTCTTTTTCCAGAAAAAGGAGCAGATGCAGACAAGGTCACAAGTGGATGAAGTGTGGGAGGAGATCCAGTTGAATGACGTTTCTCAGAAGAAGATAGCCATAATAATACTTGTTTTTCTTGTGGTATAAAACTGTATTGCCGGCTTACAGGGTCATCCTTTTTTGTGAAGCAGACCGCTGGTTCACATCGAGGTCCAGCGCGATGTAACTTGTAATTTCAACTGCTGAAATAAATTAAATCTTAGTCATTCTCCTTCCTTCCTTCCTTCCTTAAAAAAGAAAACAAACACTTACATATACTGTATATGGGAACGATGATCTGAACAATATCAAGTCTGGTAGATCAGATATAGTATTTGAAACATCCTGTCCTTCAAGGCACTGTGACAAGGAAAAACATTTTCTTATGGATGCTGAATGCTAATTTCAGTAAAATCTAACCTGTAGGTTTTGAAGTCTGGCCAACATTAGCATGCTAACAGACTAAAGTGCATTGCAAGTACTAGAAACTAGTTATGCTGTGATATTTGGATCAGATATTGATAACGGAGAGGGTGCATATGAAGTGACTATGAGCTAATCTAACGCAGTATTAAGGCTCTGCTAATGGTCAGCAATGTGGATAAATTTGACGGCAACTAGGTTTAACACTTTTTGCTTGCTGTTTCTCTTGGTTGTTGTAACTCGACTAATACGTTCATTTTACCAGTGTTTTTGTCACCCCAACTCTGTGTGTGAGCAGGTGAACACACAGTACAGCTGAGAGCAAAGAAATTAGAGAAGACAGCAGAAATGACAGTAAAGTCTGTCACTCAGACCCAAAATAAATTAATGAACATATTAGTGAACAGTGTTTATGCACTGGTACTCAGTACCCAAAGACAAATGACCTGTATCAGTATAAAGGCTGACACATCTGCTTTAGTGTATCCTTACTAGACACGTTCTTGTCATTCTGAACCGCTTTCACATTGAGTGCTTGCAGACTGTCTTAGGAAAACTACAAGTTTGCTTCTGCACAAAGACTTAGAATGTAAAAGAAAATAAATTTCTCCTAAGGCAATTTATTGAAGAAAAGTCATCAAAGATGAAAACACAGAAAATGCAGAGCCAGTGCATGAAATTTTAAGACAAGCCATATACATACGCAGAGGAAATAAGTTAAATGTACATTTCAAATATCTGCTAGTTATAAAGGTGGTGCTCATCTTTAGTTTCTCCTATAAATACATAGTTTAGGCCCAACTGGGATTTTACTCACAGTCCTGTTGAACTCCTTTTGTCCTCAGATCTCAGCAAATAACTCTGTGACTATGATGTAAACATAACTGACCAGAAAAATTCCCCAGGTGGTAAAAACCTTACACACACACATGCAGTTCACATCACAGCTGTGTTCTGAGGCATTTTAACTGAATATTCCTCTACTCTTTCACCCCCATCACAATTTAATGGGCCTTACCTTCACCATGTCAGATGACCTCCTGCTCCATGTGAACCTGCAGATCTCATTAGGGAAAGGCCTGCAGTGATGTGACAGTTACGCTCAGGATGCTGACTGATAATGATTGGCAGCGCTTTGAGTGTGTGTGTGTGTGTGTGTGTGTGTGTGTGTATGTGTGTGTGTGTGCACAGGCTGTTCACCACCCGATGTTCCTCATAATATATTAACCATGAGGCCCTGGTAGTGATAATCACCAATGCAGTCATGGAAAGTGAACTCACGAGTGCCTAATTCAGCAGTCGTGAGATATAAGGGAGCTGTTCTGCTCTCTGGCATGTTTTAGGTGTAGATGAAACAGAGGTGACCTGTCCTGCAGTGACCTGCTGTGCCTTGGGGAAAGGGCTATGAATTTCTATTATATTCACTACATCATGGACACAAAAAGAGTCAGTTGTCACTTTTGGACCAGGGCTTCTAGAGTCACTGTCCACCAGTGGAATGTGAGTCAGATAACATATAAAGTGCAAATGACCTTTCCAAACCCCAAGGTAGTCTGTGTTCATCTAGATCCAACAGCACAGTGTAGTGTTACATCGACTGGTATTCTGTCATAGGTTTTTTTCAGTTTTGTGGTTCATGATTTATTTTTGGTTTTATGGGGTGATTTACTCTCTAGGTCTATACTGCTGCTTCTGAATTTTGTTAGCTACTTCTAGTTCTTAGTAGTTTGATAACGTTAGTTCCCTTTCATCTCCAGTCTTTCCTAATTTCGTTTCTGTGTCTCTAGCGTGAAGTCAGTCTTGTACTGACTTCTGTTGTGAAATCATTTCACCCTGGTTCTTTTGATCCTCGGGCATCCAGAGACGGCACCGGAACTCAGTAGTCATTTCACAAAACCTTTATTCATCTTCATTCATTTTCAGTTAAGCATGCATCTTCAAGAAGGGGAGATGTGCAAGGCCGGTGTCCCTCTGCAAATCCTCCACCTCTTTGTTTGTTACAGCCAGCTTCATAAAACCCCCATGGTGTGCTGCAAACTCTGTGTCTGTGTGTGTATGCACGAGCACGTGAGTGCCTGTGTGTGCGCGTACCCGTATGTGTGAGTGCACGTGAGTGAGTGTGCATGTAGGTGTGGGTGCGTCGTAACAGTCAAAGCACTGTGTGTGTGTCTCTATGTCTGTGACTTCCTGCCGGTCATAAAAGTAATCCCCTCACCCAAGCTACACCAAATTCCTTTAGACCACATACAAAACAGAGTTAACAAATTGCAATCACTGAGACCCCCACCCAGGTATCCCCTGGGGAATTTCCACTCAACATTAACTTCTCTTTGTCTTACTTTCACAGTTCAAACTGGGGGAGGGTCTCCTAGAAATCTACTCCTAAGTTTATGACACACTCAGGCCTTTATTACATCCAGGGCAGTGTCAGTGTCCCTACAATAATTCTACATCCTATCTAACACATTCCTAAACTCTAAAATAAGCTACGCATATCTTCACTTCATACAGTGTTTGTGTCCCTTTCTGTCTTTGTGTTAAATCTGTGTCTGTTTCCACATTTTGTTACTTCCTGTCTTATTTTGCCAGTCCCTCGTCTTGTGTCCTTTCTCTTGAGTTTCACATCTCTTTGTTTTGTTAGTTAGATTCTCTTCACCTGTGCCTCATTTTCCCCAGCTGTGTCCTCTCTCCCTACTTAATTTGTGTGTGGGAATAAAGCTGTGTTTTTGAGCTTAGCTCCGTGTCTGAGTCCTGCATTTGGGTCCACACGCTGCCTGCCCCACAGTGTCACGATGACACAGCTAACTTCATTAGCCTTTCTGGGAAAACTACAACACCATAAGCAGGGAGTCATATGAGAGACGAGTAGTAATGAAAAATTTCCTCATGGTCCTCAGTAATTAAAGTTCTGGTTCTGTGCCACTGTAATATTACAGGAAGGAGTTCATAATCACTGGTTATATTGAGATGTGGGTACTTGACTCCAATATGGTGGTTATTCAATCCAATTAAAGATGCTTATCCAGTCCATGATTGCATGCCTTTAGACCACAGTTAGTGGAGTTGGGTTAACAGGAGATTCTAAAGTACCTTTTGAATGTGAATGGCTGTCTGTCTCTCTGTGTTATCCCTGTGACAGACTGGTGACCTAGGGTGTGCCCCGCATCTCACCCTATGGTAGCTAGGACAGACTCCAGCACCTTGTCACCCTGAACTGGATAAGCAGAAGAAATTGGATCGATTACAACAAATAAACTCTGTGCAGTTTCTCTTTTTGACTTTTCTGACTTGACTTGATTTTTCTTCTTTTGTTTCAGACTTGGCAGCATGATCGCTTGAAACTGGGCTTTTTAAGATGATCGGGGAATTGTCTTGCTTTTGCAGCCTGCCTCAGGTAATGATTCAAGAAACCACAGGTTTTGGCACTGTTGCGTTGGCTTCAGTTTTCAAACCTGGAGACTGCTGCTTGGTTTCACAGAGGGGCAACATCAAGACCAGAAGAAGAAAAAGCAGTTTTTTTCCTAAACTGTGTATCCCACAAGTGTGACGAGCTCACTCTTTTTTGAGTTTAATAATTAATGTGTGGAGCAGGAAATGTGCATAATGGTCCACTGTAAGAATAAAAATAATAAAAATGCAAAATTATTTTATGATTTTACACATATTTGAGTTTATATATTCAATTACTACTTACTAGACATAGACATACAAGAAGTAGAAGAGAAGCTGAAACACAACGGTGAAGGAGGGATAGATAGTGATGTGCTGGAATGTAAATGAGGTCAAATGTGATAAGATACTAGAAGTATCAATAGCAATAAAAACATAAATCATCATTCTGATTCATGTGTGTACACACTAATGTACACAAGTAGAAATCTGCACACATTCACACATATGTATACAGATTTTATATATTTAATAAAAAAGTAAACAGAAAAAATCCCATAAACTCACTTTGTAATTATGTATAACATTTTGTTATGGCATTTTGTGAGGTAATTTTGGTTCCTACCATTTACGGTATGGTGAGTGACGCACTCTATCATGTGCGTCGAGGCGACGACAAAGTAAAAAAGTTGAGTGCACACTGTCCTGCCTTGTTGGTGTTTATTATAGTCGATAACATTTAAGATAACTGCAGCCTGCTGTACACCCACAGCTCTTAGAGACCGGAGAATGCTACCACAACCAGAAACCAGGGTTACAGTTTTAAGAATGTAAAGAATCTTTTTTATTCCTCATATTGAGGAAATAATTATTATTCTTGAACTGATAACTTCTTTAACTGATCAGAAACTGCTTTAAAAAAAGAAGAAGCGAAATCAGAATGAAATGCACAGGATGACTGAACAGGCCAGTCACAATAGTAGCGGGCGCTGTCAAGGCGACATGTAGCTAACATTTCCAGAGTGCACATCAGGTTATGCCGTAATGTTTCAGAGGGGTTTGCATTTATTGCATATCTATGGCATGCATTTCACACAAAAGTATAAATCTGCTGTTTCTCTATGATAATGTTATGGGACTCCCTCTTTCATTGAAACAAACACACAGACACACACACACACATACACACACCTACACACACACACACACACACACACACACACACACACACACACACACACACACAGACTCTGACACTGAATAAGATAACTGGGCATAAATATAATAAAACTACACTTGTGGACCAGGGCTTCTGAGTCATCGTCCACTAGTGAAATGTGAGTCAGATAACCTATAAAGTGAATATGACCTCTCCAACCTCCAAGGTAGCCTGTGTCCATCCAGATCCACCAGCACAGTGTAGTGTTACATAGACCTTCATGGTTCTAAAAGTTCTAAACATAACTTATAAGCACACCAGATGGAATAAAATCTAATAAAATAAAATAAAAGAATAAAATCACTAGACCACACTACGTACTGTAGTATAAGTGCAAACCTGATTTTTGTCTGCCCTCTTCACCCTCATCCTGCTGCCCTTCCTTCACATTTGTACTGATCAGTCGTACATTTGCATGAATTTCATCATCAAAGTGCAGCTGTTGGCCACCTCAGCCAGGAAATGTGGTTGGCAACTTGTCCTCTACCTATAAATCAAAGAAACATTTTATCTTTTCCTTTTACCTTCAACAGTCCTCCAGTGCTGCAGGCTAATAATAAAATTGTGTCTAATAATACTGTCATGACATTTCCTCCTTATTCGAGTACAGATAATTTTGTGACTGTGCAAAAACAGAACTACAGCTCAGCAGATCCTCCAAGATCATCATGTACAGGTTTATTTGATTATTGTAGGCACATTATAAAAATGCATAATTTATTGTTGTAACTCTACACATCATGGGCATACAGGACCTCCAAGCTCTCAGAATGTGCACCTGTACCTTGACTGCTTATTTAATGATAGTGCTAATAACCTCTAATTGTATAACTTGTGTTTCCAAATTACAGGAAGGCTGGGACATCCAGTTCAGACCACACTACTTAATGAGATACACATTAGTCAAACATTTATTTATAAAACTGCTAGATTAGAATAATACACTGAGAAGATGGTTGAGGAGTGACCGTGATTTCCACACTTGGCAAGAGAAATGAGAAGGGAAGAGAAAGGAAGGAGGCCAGGCGGGGTTTGGAAAATGAGAACAATCAGGTGTGCATACATAGACAAGTGGTTCTGTATCTGCACTGCAACTGAAAATGATGCAGCATTCTGCATTTGACATCAGTTCCACTGGTTTGTGTTCAGCCATTGTAAGAGTTGATGGAGTGAGCCTGAACTGATTGATTCTGCCTAATTAAGTTGTTCTGACATAATATATATGATATATTTGTACATTGTAGTGTGGGGAATCATATAGTAAAACAGACTGAGGTAATACTGGGTTTAGTCTACACAGTGGTGCCCTGATAATTACCTTTCCTAAAAGATGTGGAACATCTGGATCAAAAGTTGGCCTCAAATTTAACAACTGATTACATTAATCACCCTTTATCACAACTGACACCTAACCAGGGTGCACCCTGACTCTTCTCCAAAGCCAGCTGGAATAGGCTCCAGCATCCCCCTGGAACTCTGGATAAGGGCATGAGATGAATGGATGGCTACTTTACCATAGATTGGACTACTTTAAAATACCCTGACCAAACCATTAGTCTGTCATATTCTGCATGTTGACAATCATTTATTCTTAAAACCAAAAAAAAAAAAAAATCATACAAACACAAGCCAACCTGCCTCAGACACTGTTACACGCGCGAGCATTGCCCTGACTGGGTACCAATGTGTTGCCAATATCCCACTGCCATCTAAATTATTTGAAAGATGCACCAATTTCCATGCATTTAGAATCCATTACAGGCTGAACTATGGCCTCCAATTTACTGGCGACATGCTATGCTGAGATAATTCTCTTGGGTACAGCTGGATAGGATCTGTGGCTACTCCTCTCCAAAAACATATCCGGCGGATCTATTATGTGTTTCCACATTGTGAACCCAAATGCAATGTACAATAACAGATGGGCGCTGAAAACTTACACAGATGTAGGAAAACAAAAGCTCATGCACAAACAAAGAAAGAAATCCAAAGGGAGAGCTAAAGCACTTCTTTAAAAAAAAGGCCCCAGTTTACCAGAAGCAAAAGCTAAACAGACCCCTACAATAAGTGACATGACTGTAACGGAGACGGACAAACACACATAAACTGAGAGAGACATGGACATAGTTGGCATGTAAAACATCAAACTCAAGAAAAAAAAACAAACCCCAGAGCACCATAACAGGCTACAAGCTCAAAATCACAAAGCTTCACGGTTGCTCATCCTCTGTGTTATTCATACTGAGATCTGGAGTTAGTTGGTGGGGGAGCTTGCCGAACATTGTGGTCCCATGACACCTTAGCATCATTTATATGAAGGAAACTAACACTGGCTGGGTGGCTGTAGCTCAGGTGGCAGAGCAGGTCAGCCACTAATCAGAAGGTCGGTGGTTCGATCCCAGGCTGCCTCCTGGCTGCATGCCAAATATCCTTGGGCAAGATACTAACCCCATGTTTGCCTGCTGGTGGTGGTCAGAGGGCCCAGTGGCACCAGTGTCCGGCAGCCTCGCCTCTGTCAGTGCGCCCCAGGGCAGCTGTGGCTACAATGTAGCTTGCCATTGCCAATAGGTGAATGACTGAATGTAGTGTAAAGCGCTTTGGGGTCCTTAGGGACTGAGTAAAGCGCTATACAAATGCAGGCCATTTAAAACAAAACACCCAGTGCATAAATACAAAGACTTGCATACAGTTCTTGTTTAGAAGTAGCAGCATGGAAAGGGCTAGCAAACAAGCACATGCTACTGTTAGCTTGAATCTGTGTTACTGATTGCAGATATTTCTTAAATCTTATGTGTTATTTGGCACTACAACAAAATACTCAGGTAAGATATCACAGCTTATTCCATATAATTCTATTTTTTGCCTCACTATAAAAGAAAATTAAAGACAAATTCACCCTTGGATGCTCCAACCTTGTGGCATGGACAGCATGTCAGCTGTCAGAGTCTAGCACCGTAAACAGAGAGTGCAACTATCTGCTTGTTTATTTAGTCAGTAGTTCTTGTATATTTCTTGGACACTGTTTATTGATTTTCACATTTAGAAGATAGACACATTGTGAAATACACAGAAGAAAATTATGAATAACTAAAAGATGACAGTAAAAGTTTAGTTTTGCTGATATACACAACATTAGGTTTCCATTAATATTTAATAAATATTAATTTATTTAATAAATATATTTAATTTAATAAATTATATGGACTAAAGCATCGGGCCACACTGCTTAATATTTGAATCCAGCTTTTTTTAGTTCCACTGCCACAGGTATATAAAATTCAGCACGTAGCCATGCAGTCTGCCTTTACACACATTTGTAAAAGAATAGGTCGTTTTAAGGAGCTTGCTGTATTCTGGTGTGGTATTATAATGATGGCAGCAAGTCAGTGTTTGAAATCTATTCTCTCCTAGATATTCCACAGTGGGTAAAAGTCACCAATGCTCTGACTCAATAACTGCACAGTTCCATATCTCCTCTAGCATTAGCATCAGTGGAAAAAAAGAAGTTAATTTTATGTTGTGTAGCTGACATTTTAATTTTCAGTCCACTCTAAAAAAATGTTATTTCTTGCAGCGTAAGCAAAAGTAAAATCTTCTGTTTGCGATTACCGGAGTCGATCAGCGTCACAGGTTGTTGGTTCAGATAAGTAGTTGTTCCTTCTGCAGGTGAGTTTTCATTGATTTCCACAGGTACACGTGCAGGTAAGGATACTTTACAAGGCATGTAAGAGTTTTAAAAATTCACTGGTATGAGCTCAGGTAAGTATTTGTGAGCAAGAATGGGACAATCAGGGTTTTTGAGGAGCCAGGCAGACAAGGATGAAGGTAGACAGGACAAGTATACACAAAGCATGGGTTAGCAAATAATAAGCAGGCAAGCAAGCAAATCATCAAAACTAGAAGAGACAAACATGTAGCTTAACAATCCAGCAACGAATGCAAAGGAGAACCAGGATTATGTACTGGTGGTGATTGTAGATGAACATCAGGTGTGGCAGTGGAATCTGGGGCAGCTACACCTACATCTGGATGGAGGTAAACAAAGATATTTCACTTACACCCATTCACTCACCCACTCATGGGGGAAAAGAAACATTAGGTCTATTTCCAGTTCCAAATACAATCATTTTTCCATTTCAGATATTGGATACTACTTTACAGTCTATTGCATGACCCAAGAAAATGAGGTAAAATTCCAACTGCAATTAAAGCAAATGAGTAAAAGAGCTGAAATGATGCCCGGTGTATATATAAATCATGGATAGAATTTTAGGCCTTATTGCTTTTTAGACTAAAACTAATTTGGCATATCTATCTTGCTACTTCATCACTGAGAAGTGATTTATCCGTTAAATTATAGTTAAATGATAAATAATGAAAATAGTCCCAGAGAGGCATACTTCTCTGGTGTTAATGTATTTTAATTTCAATTTATCAACTTTTAGAGAATGTTTCCTAAATATTTTGTGTCTCACCTTGTACTTTGGTATTTGCTATGACTGGAGCGCTCCAAAGTTAAACCCATAGCCATGGCATAACTTGAAAGTGTTCAGTCCTGAATATTTGATTTTTGTAAAATGGTTAGCTTTCCTCTCAGGGCAAACTTATATCCTGATAGATGTTAAACTCCAGCCTGGTGGCTGTTACGTCAACAAATAGGGTTAGCCTCTGTAATCAGCAGTCTGGTGGTTTGCAGTAACAACCTGACCTGGGATGGATTTAAATTCTTGGCCTGAACTGTTATTTCACTTTGCCCCTGGACTTTATGCAAAGAGGATTTTAGAGGCAAAGTAAATGAAAGGATAAAAATACAGATGCAGAGATACCTTGGAGAAATTCCAAAACAATTCCAACAGAATACCAAGAGACAAAGTGTTGGGGGGAGTCACAGATAAAGCACCTGTGAATGAAATATAGAAATAGATCTAATCATGTTGCCTCAGTTTTGTTTTGTTATCAGAGGACAAGCACAATAATATTTGATACATGTATACACAAAGCACTGAAAAGGTCATTTCTCAGTCAGTCCAGCATATAGCTAATCACCATTTGAACACAGTAACATACTTTGGGGAGTTTTTAGGGAGATGTCAAGTTTTAATATCCTCAAACATCCATGTTTTCTCCCCCCCTTCACAGATTTTAAACAAACACAGTGAGATACAAAAAATCAAAACTGTTGCTGTATTTATCTGATTTCTGTGCGGTGTAACCACTGAATGATCAGCAATGGTAAAGGACGATAAGGGAAAATCTGCAACACCCATGTTCAGATGTTATTTAGTGTCTTTTAGTATGTTAACACACTAAAATAAGGAGAAGCTCACAGAAAGGAAGCATTGTTGTAGCTTATGGCAAAGCTTTGGTCCTGATTTTGAAATGTCTTCTAAAAAAAGGGTACATAGATATAAATACTCATTCATTACTCATGAAAAAACAGCCTACAACATAAATAGAAAAATCTCAGAGCAGACTTATTCCATCACAACCAGCACAATGAAACAGTAGATAAGCCAAAAACTGCAATGGCTGGAGTGGCCAATTGATGCTGGCTCCAACAAGAGGATCAGTTCCTGTAATTAAAATATATAACTCAGTAGCATTAAAAACATGTTTACATCCAGGTACAAAAACAGTTTTGGTGTCTAGAGAAAATTTCCTCCTTCGTAACAGCTGCACAATAGGTGACTCTTTACAACTCATTCATTTAGATACTGTAATGGAAACCAATTAAAGTTTGGAGTGTGATCGGTTTATTGACGTGTGTTTGGACACAAGCAGCTGTAGCTGGAAGCAGTCCTGTAGATCTTATTGCTGCTCTTTCAAATCACTGAGCTGGACCCCTCAGTCAGGTTTCTGTTCATTAGGCCACCAAATGTGGATACAGAGAGTCGGAAAAAGCAAGTCACTTTCTGTGAAGCTAATTGGATGAAAATAATTGTGCTAGAACAGAAAAGGCAACACGCACACACCCAGTCAATATTTACCAAACGGCAGGGTTAGAGGGTAAACTGTAGTTATTCAAAATGAACTTTCATTTGGATATTAAACAGCAAATCAAACAACAACTTTTGTATGTGTTCTTTTATTCTGTCAGAATAAAATCGCACTAATTATATGATCAGCATTAAAAGCGGACTGCTGCTTTAGAGTTAACAATAATTTGGTCACTGACTAGTGAGGTCATCAGATAAGGTTGTCCACCTTTACTCTGGGAATATATTTTGGACTTCAAAGTTAGGTCAATTTTTCTGCATTCATGTGCTCATTCAAGCTGACTTGTCTGGCAAGCCAGAAGAGGACAATGAATACATGAAAGCTAAGCTATGAGAACCTTTCAAGGAGGAAGTACACATCCCCATTTTTGAGATTCAACCACACTAATAACGTTCAGTCAGAAATTCTAATTTTTGTCACCTATTTGTTTCAAGAAGCATTTCCTGTTTGGAAAATTTACGATCAATCATGTTTCCAGCAGCTAAATCAACTGTATTGTTTGTGTTTGGACTTAATGGCAGCCTTTCTTGTTCAGTCCTGTTGTATAGCAGATTGTTGCTGCTCCATTTTTAGTGACATGATGTTCCTGGAAGTTGCTTTGATGATTTTTCAGTCTGCCAATCCTACTGAATAAATCTAATGGAGGAAATCTTGAGTCTTCACTTTTATCAGCACCTGCACTGAGTACACTGCACTTCAAACAGCTTTTTTCTATTCATATGTGGATATTATGTGCCAGTGCGTTTTCTTTTAATAACTAAAACATAAAACGCCAAATGTTGAAAAAACAGGTTCTGAATGCACTTTAAAAGTTAGTTAGGACAGTATATGAATATCTTTTCTACTTCAGGGGTCCAGCTGAAGGAGTGGGAGCTTTTAACCACCGCACTATTGATTCTGTACCTGCAGTATAATATATTTCACCTGAGTACTCAGATATCGTCTAGTGGAACCAGCTTTCAGCCTGAGGAAATTGTCCCTGAATTAGAGCTTACGACAACGATAAGATCTTAAACCATTCAAAGCAAAGGATGTGTTTGGTGTGGAAACAGTTATGCTCAAAGTTTTGTTGCTGCTCTGGGCTCTATCCTATTACAGAAATTATTAACCTTTTGACAATCTGAGGAAATGTTTTCCAGTTCATGGAAGCTGGCCGCTGTTTTTTCAGTATTTACCAGATCATCTTCTACCTATTCTAAGAAATTTTACCTGTTGTGTCAAAGGTTGCACAGAAATCAGTAGCTCAGCAAGTAATTTGTCATCTGAGCAACCGTCCTGCACTGAATGCATTTTAATTCTAGAAACACTTCAGAAAGTCAGTTTTTCCCAGGAAAAAACAATAAATCTCTTCATATCAACAGATAACAGCGTTGTTAATGTTGTGTTTCTTTATCTTTTGTATGGCTGTAAGAAAATATTCATATACATGTGTTACTGTTCTTCAGATAAATATATCTCAGCCAACAACATTGAAACCACCTGCTTTATACAAGGTGCCACTAGAGGACTCTGAATCCTGTAATGCAAAACCATTCCTGACTTAAATTTGGACAATTTGAAGACGATCTGCTTGAGCACCTTTGGACAGCTTCCAGTGATGCTTCTAATTTTAGCTTTCTTCCTGGAAGATATAATGTTTTGACTATTTGCCGTAACATATCACTAATGGCTCAGTCACACTCGCAGTGGAAATAAGATGGCAGTATCATTACAACTGAGATGAGATTGAATTAATTTATTTTATTTTATTTTGGGAGACCAATTACAAACAGTGGGGATGATATAACTGCAAAATACACCAACAGCAACTACATAACTAGACCCATGAGGTTTCAGTGTTAACAAAATCAGTGTTGAAACCGTTGTTCCTGACTAGGACTGCATGGTACCCCAAGGTGCATGGATTTGTCTCCAAGAAAGGATGACAGAAATTTTAATTTGTTATATTTGTGTGTGTGTGTGTGTTTGTGTGTGTGTGTGTGTGTGTGTGTGTGTGTGTGTGTGTGTGTGTGTGTTTGTGTGTACTATTGCTGCTAAATGTGGTCTCTGGCAGGACACCAAAGTTTACAGACAGACGTTTGGTTTCACTAACTTTGCTATTTAATTGAAAAGAAAAAAACAATAGCACAGTAATTTCAGGGGTGGCCAACTGTCATTAACTGTAAGTGCAGTTACGCTTGCGCTCACACACCGTCGACATTCAAAAGGCTTTTGCAAGAAGTAATCCCATTTAATTATTAAACCTATACTAGTGTTGTAAAGCTCATTGAATGTTAATTTCATTCACGATTTTGGATTCCCACAATTAAATGAACAGTGATCCTGAAAATCCTTACTAATTTACTTACTTAAATTAGTGCCAATCAGAGCTCTTCCCTGCTTATGCAGCTTGAGGTCTGGACAAGTAACAGTATGTGAACAGACCGATATGCAACAAAATTCAAATGTCTGTCACTGTAGAAGGTTAAAAACTGTGTCCCTAAAGCAGATCATCATCCATTGTTTACTTTAGATTTAGGGCGAGTGATATTAACCAAGAACAGATCTTATACAAAGAGTGCCTTTGTTGCAAAGCAAAACACAACTAACTTATTCAAACACCACAACATGATGTATAATTAATAAACGAAGGCCAAACAGAACAATGCAATGCTTGTTAATGGGAATCGTCCAACATTAACTCACATGTCCAGTAAAGCGAGCCTGCACAGCAGGGTGTCCAGGCCTCGAGAGCCGGTGTCCTGCAGGTTTTAGATCTCACCCTGGGTCAACACACCTGAATCAAATGATTAGTTCATTACCAGGCCTCTGGAGAACTTCAAGACATGTTGAGGAGGTAATTTAGCCATTTAAATCAGGGGTCAAGGACACATCTAAAACCTGCAGGACAGGTTTTAGAGGCCTCTCGAGGATTGGAGTTGGCCACCCCTGCTTTACAGCATATCACTCACTGTATCACAGAGAAGCAATGAAATCCCAAATCAATCACCTTCCATTTGGCCAAAGATGCAGTAATCTATATTTACCTCTATGCTACCTTTATCACATTCAGTTAATTTTCCTATATCATCACTGAGACACATGTCCTGATAACAGTTCATATAAAATGGGATTTATTATCTGTGTATGTCTAATTTATACCAAATTAACTGAGTTAACTTACTTAGTTAAATCACTTCTTGCTCTCCAGGATGCCACGTTACATTATTGCGTCCTACTCTTTTCATTAATACACTTCCATCACTTGAGTGTGGTTGTCTTGGCTCAGCCTTCGTCAGCTTAACAAAAGGCACAGAACTCATTTTCTGACAAGATGAAATGTGTGTGCTGAAGCAAAACAGCACTTGATCTGTTGCTGATAAAATGGTAATACCAGGCAAAGAGACAAAAGGTATTTCAGTGACTCTGCAAGTATTAATTCTAATTTCATTTCGCCGTATGAAAAGCACAGTCTCATTTTAGAGACAAAAAGATTTACTTGTTACAACAGGAAGGCCAGCTAAATCCATCAACACACATCCTAATGCTGAATATAGGTTTTATATGATTATACTGAGCAGTTAATGTTAATATCAGCTGCCTGAGCTCAGTCATCTTACCCTCTAAAAGGTCAATATCTGCAGAAAGCTCCAGAGTAATGTCTTTCTGTTTCCCATTCAGCTCAAGCAGCTGACAAGTAACAACTTTATTTCTGCATCAAACTGGTAGAAGTCATGAGGGCTCCATTGACAACAAGGTCGTTCATCTTGATGCATGTTGCTTTTAAATTCATTTAAACATGCAATCGACTGAAATTTCTCCCTATTGGCAATACAGGCCCGTGATAGACTGCCTGATTGTGCACCCTGTCTCACCCAATGTGATCTGAGACGCTCTCGTCTTAGCTACTTTGGAATAGTGCCTTACAGCGAATTATCTCTGGATTTGTAACATTAAAGCTTTTTGTGGCAAGTTATACTAGAAAGTTTACATTGTGCAGGTTCAGAAAGATTCTTTTTTCACAAAATATTTCCATGGTTTTGCTGAACTCTATCCAGTACAACATGATCAATGACAAAGGCCGAGCAAGGTTCAGTTCATCTGTAGTGAGTGTAGGCCAGGGGTCAGCAACCTTTTACACCCAAAGAGTCACTTGGACCCGGTTTCCACGCAAAAGAAAACACTGGGAGCCGCAAATACTTTTTGACATCTAAAATGAAGATAACACTGTATATATTGTTTTTTATCTTTATGCTTTGTGTGAACAACTAAGGTGTGTTGCTTATGAAATCTATGAAGTGCTACAGAGAAAATTAAATTATATTTATGTAATCAACACATTTTGAACTCTTAAAGAAATATAACAAAAGGAAAGACACCCAGCTGAACTAAAATGATCCATGTAGCAAACAAAAACTGTTGTCAGCCGCCACCCTTATATCGCCTTTGGGCTGTCGGAACCTTGACCTGACTTTTAAAAAATAATTGGAAAAAAGCTCTATGCTGCTGAAAAATGAAAAATAGATATTTGCAAAATTCTGCCTAAATATGTATTTTACCTGGTTAATACGTGCGGCGGGGCGTGGTTTGCAGCGCCGCTGCAGGGGAGGCGGACGCACCTGAGCGACACCCGCAATCACGCCTCGCTGCCTTAACGTCTGTGCTATCTGTGCTGTTGTGTTGTTGGTGGTGTATGTCGGGCTGTGAGCTGAAAAGCTACAGCCGGCTGTATGCGTACAGCAACCGTGTGTGAAAAGTGCTCAGTAAAGAGATGCTCAAAAGCATGCTCATGGAAACATCGTCGGGTCTGCCGTGATTTGTTTACAATGGGACTTCTGCTCCTGAACCTCTGCGCACAGAGTCCGCAAATCGGGGCTATACGAAGTCAGTTTACGCAGGACTGTAAGCTGTCATCTGTCAGGCGTGAGCGGTGTTTGTCTTTTAACATAGTTCACGGTGGAGAACAGCTGCTGACATAATGTGGATCCGAAGATCCATAATTGGCCTACCTGGGGTTGAAAGTCTCGATAAATGCACGGCGTTTCGGCGGGTACACCAGCTTCCGCGAGTGTGACTCTTATTTTGAGCGATGAAAAAATAATAGAATATAATTTTATTTTTATATTTCAATATCACAATAATCTTCCAATTTAGAACTACGAGTTAAAAAGAACTAACATAAATAAAATACACTTCAGCTAAATACTTCTAATTTATTTGCCCAAACCACGCGGAGCCGCACTATAAGGACTAAAGAGCCGCATGCGGCTCCGGAGCCGCAGGTTGCCGACCCCTGGTGTAGGCTGTCTGCTGTTTACCTCAGTTGTCTATCTATTGTGTGTATCTATTACTCCAGAGAATACTGTAAAACGTTGTGAAAGGACTTAATGTGAGCCAATAGGTCAGTAAAGCTCATGTCCAATACTGAGTTGTTGAAGATATCTGGAACTTTTCTGTTGGTAGGCGCTGGTGTTTTGGCTGCTTTTAGCAGTATTAGTGAAACACTCTTTAGACTGGACATTGTCGAACTCAGACAAACTCTCATACGGTGTGATTTCTGGGACATTCGAACCTAACATGGCATAATGTTAGTTTATAACCCAATTTTTGTCAACTGTCCAGAGATGGGAGGGTTGCATATCTAATCTGGTGACAAGTAATTTCACAATATGATAGATAAGATAAGAAGAACTTTATTTATTCCAAGGGAAATCCTTCCATCATCATAAATATGCTCAATGCAGCAAGAGAAACAGAGGAGGAGAGGAATAAAGGTATACAATAGTATACAATAAGAATTGTAGGATCCAGTAGGATAATGCAAATACAATAGCAAAATAACTCAAAGTAACAAAGTAACAGGTAAAATAAAATAACATAACTATCAGTGCAGGTGATTATAAAAATGACATAGTATTGTGCAATGAATGAAAAGAGAGTAGCAGCGTATGATGGTGAATAAAAATAGATTTTTATGCAGGTTTTTTTTCTTATGTGTGACACTTTTTCCCAGAAGATAAGTCTTGAAGAGAGTGAAGTCTCTTGGAGCTTTTTCTAAGTAACTCTAGATTCCAAGTTCAAAGTTTATTAAATGTGTTAACTTTTTGCCAAGGGGCTGGAAGAAGACCCAGATTGTCACCTTCAGATGAGAGGAAATTGGTTAGGATGTTCAGGAACAACCCAGGAACCACCAAAGCTCACTGTCCACAGTGAATTTACCTTCACATCACCATGGAGTGAGAGGGTGCCAACCAAGAAAGAAGCCTCTGTTCTAAACCAACAGCTTGAGCTCAAATGAAATCTGAAGCTGCCCACATAGACAATTCAAATACTTTCTGGACAAATCTTTTAAGATCAGATGATGCAAAGATTGAACTATTTGGTCACATTGACAACAGGTATGTTTAGAATATATTTGTATATATTTGAGCATGTATGTACACTTTTGACCCTTTTTGGTTTACAGAAAAACGTGACTAATGGTGTATGATGTACGATCATTCCACTCTGAAAAAAGAAAATTACCATGGCCATCATTTCCATGATAAGTACATGTAAAATACATACTGTATAAATATATACACACATACAAATTCACAGGATCCTCGCAAGTCGTGTGTACAGTAAGGTGTTTTTTTGCTTTTCTTTTTTTTTCTTTATTAATCTTAATACAGGCCTGTCTTCATATCAAACACAAACCAGCACAAAGGTTTTTACTCTATCAGCCTTAAATACCACTGGCAGGTCATCAGGCAGTTAAGCAACAGAATGGAATTTTTTATTCGTCTAACACATTTCTTTCATATGTAAACTTGATTAGTTTCACTCACTAATATGAATATAGAAATGTACAAAGAACCTTTATTGAATCAGAATAATTCTAAATCAACAGGTGTGTGCTCGCACACTGAGTTTTAATTTATCTATGCAAGGGAACACATTCAATCCAAGGAGTATTGTGCAAAAGTGGTAAAGTTAATCTTAAAAGTGTCTGAGAAAGAAGCTGATAGTGAGTCTTTGGAATGAGTGACAATGCTTTATAAAAAAGAAAATAAAACGAGTGGGGAAATTACTGATGTGGTAAATATTTTACCTTATGTGAACTGTGGCTCAGATAAACTTGATGCAACATAAGAAAAACAGACCAGAAGCAAGAAGAAACTGTAACTAGTGTGGTCTCATCAGCTAGGATGCTAGCGTTTTTAATTAATGTTTTGATATTTGTTAAGCCTTATTTATTGATTACGTCTAATCTAATGAAAAGGTTGCTAGAGGGATCATCAGTGGTGCCTGCTGATGAATCCAGGATTTGTGAATGAAACACTCACTATGGTTAAAGCTGCATCGTGAAAGAGGTCCTCATGTGCTTGACATTAAAAGAAACACCTTTAGCCAATTTAGAATTTTCAGATAATCTTAAAGGCGTGTTGAAACTGGATCAGTGCACGCACAGAGAAAAAATCCAAACTACACACCTGAACAGGAGGTTTGAACTAAGAACCTGGTTAGCTGGCAACACTGCCAACCACGGTATCACATTGTTGTCTGGAAAAACATGGCATAAAATGATAAAACATCTAAAACGTAATTAATAATAGCATGAATAAAGCTTGCTACCATAAACAATTTCTCACATGTGAAGAAGCATCAGACCTCTTTAATGACTACTTGACAATGAGTATATATTTGTGTCTATATAATATTTCTCAATAACAACTTCACAGTATATGTCATAAGGTGGAGCATTAACTATAAACTTCAACATGAACTGATCAAAGCATCACTTGGCAATGTTGTGATGAAAGATGAATTATTTTTAAAAGGTAAGCTCACCTCATATTTTTTTCTGGTAAATTGGTTACATTATGTGAAAAACTGCTCTGTTTCCGTACTAGTTTTCCTTGGTCATTTAAAGGCTGTCTCAATGGCTTCAGTTTCCTAGAAAAAGCACAGTCTTTGGTTTATTTAAGTTCCATACTCTGCGGTTCTCTTTCTGCTGTTATATAAAGTATCCAGACTCTGGCAGTCTGAAAGAGAAGTGCCTTTCCTGTAGAAACGCTGTGGGAAGCTGAACCTTTGTCGATTCCTCTCTGATGCAGGAGCAAAGGGTTTTGTAATGATGTTGATTACAATTTACTGAAGAAATGCTCTTAGCACAGCCATCCCTGGCAACAATTCTACTATCAGGCACATAGATCTTATTGCACTGTTTCCAAAAAACAGAAAAAATGTGCAGATGTAAGAATGCCATCATATTGTGTTAGTTATTGCACATTACCCAGATGCTCACTTGCATTGGTTCATCATATTAGTGGTATGCGTATAATTCAATAACTTGCCAGACATTTATCTACCTCATCTCCTCAGGCTGTACTTGACCACCATATCTTACAGAAATGTTTACTCTTGTATGGCTTTCATATCATCTTAAAAGGATTAACGTTAACATTTTGTTAATTGTGTATTGATAATCAAATCTTCTTCACCAAACCAGTTCTTTAGCAAATAAAATCTGTTATGGTAGCAGTGGTAATACTACTGCAGGGTAAGATCAAGATCTTGCTAGAATGGTAAGATAAAAAGTTAATTTATCCCACTCATAAAATCCAAAAACCACAGCTAATTTAAATTATGCTAATCTCTCCTTCAAGACTGTATTTTTTTTGTTGCACCCCCAGACTGCTATTAGCATTTTAACTGTTTTTAGATTACTCCTTGGGCACACTATTGTCATCAGTTGTGCATTTGGATTGGACCCTGATTTTCCTCCACAGTGTTGCAGGATTGAAAACTAAATGTCTTATATTTTAGATTGCTGAAAGTAGCCTTCCTTTGCTTTGTTGACAGTGCTGCAAACCTTCTCTCTATGAGCTTCAGTCTGTCCAGAAAATTGCTAAAACTAGGATAAATTCATCAAAGTCACCAGCCTCCAAGAGTGTGCAATGCAGTAATCAAAGCTAACGCTGGCTATTTTGAAGAATCTGAAGTATAGAACATGTTTTGAGTTATTTCACACTTTTTTGTTAATAACTACATACTTCCGTATGTGTTCATTCATACTTTTGTTGCCTTCAGTGAGAATCTGCAATGTAAATAGTCATGAAAAAAAAAAAACAATAATAAAAATTTAAAAAAGCTAGTATATGGGTATTTTTTAAAGAAAAATAGGGATGGTCAGATTCTGTTTTGAAAAATAAGTCCATCCACATGAAAACCATTGTTAAGAGTATGTCAACAAAACAAGTAGGTGATACAACCGTAACTGTACAGAAACCAATCAGAAGTTTTCAAAACAATAACACAGCGCACAGTCTAATGTCAAGAAGAAGTAAGGGAGCACACCTCTGAGACTGCAAGACAAGTACTCAATGTTCTTTGTCCACACTCAAATTTTAAAAACAGTTTCCAAGTTTCTGAAAATGTTCATGCAGGTGAAAGGTCAAAATGTATTTTGAAAAGCTAAGTTTAACAAAATACCCATCTCCCTCTTATTGTTTCAGTGTCCGTGATTCCCTTTTGATAGCTAAAGTTAAGTTGATTAGCTGTAAAATATTCATTCACTTGATTTGCTCAAATGACAATTGGTGAAAGATGATTTTCACAATTTATTTAACTTATAAATAAAAATCTATTTTGTTCTGCAAATATAATGCATGGATGATGCCTTTGCCACACACACATATTCACAAGATACCCTCTTGCTCTGTTCACCCTATTCTGGCACTTCATAATAATTATGTCCACAATATCCATGAGGAAGAACTATGTGTTTGAGGTTTTCATGCCTTTTGCACCAATTACATGCCAAACAAGAGCGCAACTCCGCCCAAAGGGTAAGAGCTATACTAAAATTATGTTTTAGGATATTTTTATTACAGCATCCTGTCATCAGCCTGTTATGATGTCACTGTGGCATCATAGGGTGTTGTACAGCTCTCTCCTTGTCCTCTCATATGATATATTATTCAATATGATTTCTTGAAATTGTTTTAAGGTCAAATTGGATCTTGGCCACTACCAGTGAAAGTGAAATGTTTGGCAAACATAGGTACTCATGGCCTAGTATACTGCTGGGAAGTTTAAAGATGGTCCATAAAAAGCTGTGGGTAAGAGCCAATAAGATATCTCTGTGTGATTAAAGGATTTTTACTAACACAATATCCAAGAAGTTTGTGCCTCAGGATGGATTTCATGGCTACATTTTTTCTAACAGTATGTTTTCTCTTTCACAGAGACCCTCACAACAGTTGGGAATAGCTTTGAGGCATAATCTACACTCACTGGACACTTTAGTAGTTACATTTTGCTACTACTAGGCTGGAGCCCGTTTGCCTACAGAACTACTTTGATTCCATCTTTCATTACACCATAACCCAAACGTGTTCTATTGAGATCTAGTCTTTTAAGTGCATTCAACGCCATGTTATGTCAAAAACAAAAAAAATTCCTCCGGGAATGAGCCGTTAGAAGATGGATACAGTCATGCGGTCATAAACTAATGGATGAAGAACAGCCATAGAGAAACTGCTTTTAAAGATATCAGACTTGGACAGTAATATACAGAAAAAATCAAAAATTTCTTTTTGAAAGAATTCAAATTAATTGACTGAAAATTCACATCTTATTTAACTCCTTACTAATATTAATGCTGTACCTTAGCACATCCATCAGTCAGTTAACTGTCTGCACATGACAAGAGACTGAACATGGGTTTGTATTCGTATTGGTACCTTGTACCCTGTCTGTGTCTTTTTTACATTGCAATATTTAGATGCAATGTGAATTATTTAATGGTGTCTTCTGTGTTGTTCTTTTCTGTTTTGTCCAGAAAAGAAAACAACAGGAAAATGCTTAAAAATGAGCTAATGAGCTTGCAGGTTGGCCTGAAAATAACCAGAGGGACCCAAGCTTAAAGCCAGCTAGCAGCATGCAATATGTTTGGGATCAAATGAGACAGCAAATGGCAATAATTCACTTGCACATTGTCACAGTATCTGCCGTGATTGTGTAATAAGGAAACTGCTGGGGTGAAGAGACGTTCATGAGGTATCAGAGACAGCAGTGATATTCTATACTCGAACAGTCGGTGTTGCTGGTGGAGTATAGAAACATAAATGATAAATGGATTGTAACCTGGCAATATTTTCAAAAGAAATGTCTCAACTCATGAATGCTTATGAGTCAGTAAGCCTTTGCTGCTACTTTAAATGCTTGTTGGGGAAAAAACAACACATTCTTGCTGCAATTTTAAAAGTTAAAAACCAGAATTAAGGTGGTCAAATGGTCTAATAACTCCTTTCTTTGTGATGTTGACATCTGAAGACACTGCTCATCTGCTGGTGATGAACCGGACAGAAGTGCAACAAAAGAAAATTACACTGACAAAAAACAATAAAAGGAATTTTATTTTAACAAGGCTTAGCTGAGCTTTGACTTAATCTGCCATAATCTGCCCCTGTTTTTAACAGATGCTGTTTGAATCCTGAAAAGATGGAGTAATGCAAATGAACAGAGCAAAATACTGGAGCAGGCAGCTGGTGACAATAGGCTGAGGAAGAAAGGGTGGAGGAAGGAAGATGGAAAAAAGCAGCTGCCTCTCTCATATCATCCAAAAATGTCTGCAAGCTGGCAAAATTTAACATTTTGAATCTGAGCTTGCAGGTGGTTGAAGGCTGAATAGTGAGGAGAAAATAAAGACACGACAACAGAATCTTTCATACTTATAAACTCGCAACCAAGATGCTTCACTCTCTGTCTTTCCTTTATTCTTTTTCTTCTTACGTTGGCTTTTTAGCCTTGCTGGTTTCCCTTACCCCCCTCTCAGCAGAATACGAATGACAGACCAAGACTCTGTCACAGCTTTTCACAGACTGTCTGCAAAAGCCCGGCAGTGTGGAAACAGTTTTAATCCATTCACTTTAAAAGCAAATTTCAAGGAATTTAAAAAAGTCGTCTCTGGTCTTTGTCATCATTTAGCAGCGTTATTGGGATTGCCAAGTTTTAACCAGCACTTCTAGTGGACTGTTGGCTTGAGGGAAGAAGGAAGGATTTGATTTTTTTAACCTTAGTGAAGCTTAAAGTCTGATACCACACTAATACCCCAAATATTTAATCAATATTGTACCAAATCTGCTCTCTGTAGTGGTGCTCTTTATGGTGCCATAAAATATGCACTCACTGTTACCCTGCTACCCCGTTAGATGTCCCAAGGTAACTCATTAACAGTGATTGGCAGAGATATGTTAAATGTATATCTGTGGATACTTCTCCACTTTGCACTTTGTTGCCTGTTATGAAAGAAACAAGTTTTTTCCCCATTTCTTCAGTCAAATGTATAAAATATGCCAAAGATGGTTTGTCAGGCATAAAATAGGAAGAAGTGGTAACCCTACAAACCTATCTGTAACAGATAGAGTATCTGAACATCAGTTAAAAGGTAGGGAAAATCCCGACACAGGACCCGAGAGATGGAACTGGCCCTTCAGCTGAAGCATCTACTGTTCACTGAAGCCTCATCAGAAATGGTCTCAGTGGAAAGCTGCCTGGCAAAAAGCCATTCTTCAGTAAGGGAAATAGACCAACAGGTCTTAGGGAGGGAACCCAGATGTAAAGTTATTGGCTCACATCATCAACAGTACAACAATGAGTGTCTACAGCAATTTGTAAAATACAGTGGAGACTCTGACATGGTTTGGGGCTGCACTTCAGCCAGTGGTGTTGGGGACCTCGTCAAAATTGATGGAATTATGAACAGATAAAAGTACCATCAGATTTTGATCCACCATGCAATACCATCTAGAAGCATATGATTGCCAGAAGCTTAATTTTTCAGCTTGAAACACTCAGTGTAGTAAAATCATACCTGGCTGATCCAGTCTGCATGCCAAAGCTTTGAACTCGGCCTCTTTTTCTAGCCTTGACCTAGAGTAGCACAGATGTTCTAGTCAAGAACAGTTATGATCTGTACAGGATAAGATTATCAAGATGTAGGATTTAGCATGTAACATGGAGCTTTTGTTAACTCCTTAAGAACTTAATCAAGGAAAATGAACTCTTTACCAAGGAAAAGTTCATCTTGTACTGTCACGCTGGATAATTTAGATAAGCTGAAAAAGTATTTTCATACTAACACATAAGATAATAAGATATCTGTTGGTTGGTGGTATCTCAGGTATATATAACACTGTGACATTTGATTTAAATTTGCCCTGCAGATATTGAAAGGTAACTTTGTCACACAGTGTGCAAACCTTTTGTTTATAGTAATTTAAATGACTTTATTAATCAAGCTGTGGTTTCTGTTTTTCTAAGCTGAAGCTTTTGCAGAATACTTGGTCCTTACAGCACACTAAAGCCTCCTATAAATATATGATGATCTATCAGATAATTTAATGGATTGCTGTGGATACAGAACATAAAATATTCTGTATATATAGTTCAAAAATATACATCTGCAGTTGTAGTATTAAACCAAAACCATCAGAAATAACAGTAAAAGAGTAACAAGGTCCAGTTTTATACTTGATACTACAAGTAAAACGCAACTCTGCTTGCAACACATGCCACTGAGCTCATGTATTCCTTTTTTCTATCCCAGTGACCGTTCGCTGTTATTTCAGCTGGTGTTCTGTGTGGTCATCATCTTTCTTCAGTAAGGATGTGTTCATAGAGAGACATATCTTGAGTGAGTTCAGGTCATTCTCCTCTGTGTGAGACTGAAAAATAACTAGCCAAACTCTGAGATTCTCCTTCCACCAGCTTCATTATAAGTAGCTTCCCATCTTTTGCTATTACTGCAATTCTTTTTCTTTCTTTCTTCTTTCTTTTCCAACATATTCCACCAAAGTTTGCATTGTATGTGCCCATGTGGAGTCCTATGCACATAGAGGGGGCAGCAAAAGACCCAATTTAGATAAAAGCCAGAGTGAGGGAAAGTGTCTGTCCTGCAAAAGCAGTGCAGTCTCATATAAACTGGGACCTCGGGTCACCTTTCATTCATTTAACATTTACCAGTAATGACTTCTCTATTGGGTAAAATACAGTTTTAAGGAGCAGAGAAAACATTACTCTCAACCATCACACAGACATATCATTATGTAACGATACTTTCAATACTACTGATATTTTCTTTCTCTGAAATGGATTTTTCTGAGTTAACTTCAGTAGTTATTTCCTCCAAACCATCAGTGTGTCTATTGGTCGGGTCATCAACAGTAGGCTCATGAACAGCCCTGAGATGATCCCATGCTCAGTGAGATGAGCTTTCAGACATTGGAGACATTATTCCAACCCGCACAGATGCATGAGCATGCATGGTCATTGCAGTATTTCAAGAAAAGAAAATACAACCTTTGACAGTTTACCATTGTGGCAGGGGTGTGGTGTCTGGCTCCACTGCAGTGGAGGGGTGGGGCAGGGGGCTCGAGGGGCAGTGCCAGGGAGGCTGAGGGCCAGGTGGAAGGGATTTCACTAATGAATGCTCCTCTTTATATAGTGACACAGAGGACCAGAGAGGAGGCGATGTTTGTGTGTGTGTGTGTAGGAACAGCTGGAAAGCTGTCCAGAGTCATCAAGGTGCTGACCAGGAAACTCTGTGGCTGAGCTGCCCGGAGGAAAGCATCTAGCTAGAAACACTGTGTAAATAAAACTGTTACAACATAAACGAACGCTGTGTGGGTCCGTGGTGTGTCACAATCATATATAATGTACTGCTTAATGTTTGTTGAAGTTAATTAAGTATTTTGTGTCACTTTCTAAATACCAGCATGTCATAAAACACCCAAAAGTCAAAATATAATGCAATGTAATTATTTCTTGTGATTAGTTCCACTGAACTAAGAAAAGGTCTGTTTATAGATGCACAGTGTGTATAGCAGGTAAACTTGGGTAAATTCATCCCTCTAAAATCTGCATCCATTCTTAATGTCACAGCAGCTGTCAACAATAAAACAGACAGAAGAGAATATTAACATGTAAGCCTGAATAATTCACAGCATTTTCACACATGACTAGCTGCTTGTTTTAATTTAAGGCCAGTGTAAAAGTATTTGTAATGAGAAATTAGCAGCAGTCTCTTTGTCTGACATTATAGCATAGCTGACAAATGATCTATTCAGGTAGCATAACTCACAAACAATGAGACAAATGTTTTTGATGAGCTCCACTCTGTGAAATAAATGATGAAAGCTTGGTAAGGCAGAACTCTTTCCTTAATCTTCCTGTATTTCTTCTGCTATGAATTATTGTTAATGTCTTCTGTGAGATGTAATCAGTCTCAGAACAAACACACATAAAATAAATTTCATGCACATGATACAAACTGACAGAACAGCTTCCACCAGCATCCAACATATGATGCTGACTTCTGAGACTATGGAGAAGGGGACAGTGGTTGATGTCTATACTCCTTTGATTGGTCTCTTTGAATGCAATCCATGACCTTTAGCTGTTTGGTTGGATCACTGACACACATAATCTGTGGTTCCATACTGCAGTCTAGTCCATTTGCACATCAAAGCTGGTATTGCCAGTCACCAATAAACAGATGCCAGAGAGAACTCATAATGTTGGGAAAAGCAATTCTTAACAATAAGTAAAAATCTATCGGATATCTCATTTTGACATTTTAATATTGTCTGAAGGTTCTGATTGTTTATTTACTCTCTCCTACAATACTGTTATAACTAGCTAAGTGGATAATGGTAAAAAAGCTAACATCAGTAAAGAGTTTTGTCAGTATTTATGAATCTATCATGCAACACATAGCTATTGTATTTTTTAAGTTATAAAGTGAGAAAATATATTTGATGGTTCTTCCTTCTGTGTCTTTGTGTCAGTCCAGTGTTTTTACTTGATGTTAGATCAGGGGAATTTGCCCATCTTTTCAACTGCTAATGTGTCTTCAGCAAAGTTTCACAGTAATCCCCACTAACCTGGAGATTTTACAGGATGCATAAAGCAGCAATAGGTCTGCAGATATTGCAATAACTAACACTCACTCTAACTGCCTTAGCTGGAAAAATCAATGCCTATGTTAGACTCCTCTTCATCAAATTCAGTTCAGCCTTTCACATCGCCATTCCCGGTGGAGAAGCTGAGGTTGCTCGGGTTGGACACGTGTAAATGGATCCTGGACTTCCTGATGCAGAGGCAGACTATCTGAGTGAGCGGCTGCATATCTGGCACAATCTCAGTGAGCAAAGGTTCAACTCAGGGCTGCGTTGTGAGTCTCCTGTTCTTTACCCTGCTGACCCATGTCTGTATGGCCAGCTTCAGCACCTTATCATCATCATGCTGATGAAACCACAGTTGTCCTCGTCACCTCTGCCAGGGCACAATTGAAAGTGTTATCACCTACTGTATTACATCCTGTCTTTTTGGACATCTGCATGGTATCCAAAAAGAAACAGCTGGAAAAGCCTGTGAAAAACAGCAGGGAGGATCACTTGTCACCCTCCCACCCACCCTTCAAATATAGCCCACTGTTCACTGTGTGAATATGTGTCCCTTCTAGTGTTGTTCCGCATGCCCCTGTTTTTCTGTCTCTGTGTCAGTATGTATATGAGTGTGTTTACCTTTTCTCCCACCTGCTTTCTGCTTTCTTTGAGTCACTCACCTGTTTGCAATCTGCTGATTAGCTCAGCTGCAGCTCATCAGAGGATTAAAGCTGGCTGAGCACCAACTCGTTAATCACCAGATTGTTGTGTCAGCCAGGTAACGTGCTCGGCCTCAGGTCTGTCCGTCTTTTCATCTCGTGCAAGGTTAACTATTGTTTCTGTCCAGTCCTCTCGGCGTATCCTGTGTGCGTGTGCGTGTGCGTGTGCCCGCCCGCTCGCCCACGAACAATTTAATATATTTGTACACTTTAGTGTATGATATGCAGTATTTCATACTTGATGGTATGGAAATGCAGGAGATATTCAATTAAATTAGATTTAAGCACCAAAAGAGGGCTGGTGCTTGCATAAGTCATTAGCTTTATTCCTTTGTTCAGCTCTTGCACTTAAATGCTCATCTAATCATTTGGAATTGAAATCCCTGAACTCCATCGGCGGTGCCACACTGACGTCTGCAACCTCTTCTGATTTTGTCTTATTCCTCACCAGCTGCACCTTCTTCACTCATCGAATAGCCGACTGTGCCAGATCATAGACTGCTATCTGTCAGTGCATATGCTTCTTGCTACAGTATGTTATACTGGTTTTTGTTTTGTTTGCCTGGTGTCTTAGACCTCATTTATCTTCTCCCTCACCTGTAGATCTGTCTAGTCCTTCTCCAGCCCCCACTTTCCAAACCTTGCATGGACCGCTCTTCTGCCAATGACTTTAACACTCCAGCTCTTTCTTTTCCGTCTCAGCCTCTCTCCCTGTTCTCTGAATTTCGCTCTGGTTGGCTTCTCTTAGGAAACCCCTGCTCTGCCTTAACGCATTGCGTGACTTCAACCTCAGGCTTAACTCTCCAGCTGCCAGTTGGAGTTGGCAAGTAAACCGCAGCCACTTTATAATAAACAACATTTTTTCATGCCCTATGATTGTTTGCTCTTGCGTTGATTAGTTCGGTGTTTTGCGTCACAGAGCCCTTAGAGGGAAAACAGGGGCTCGGAAAATTAAAAATGACTGAATACACTGCTCAAACAACACTGTGCTGTCACAATCATTTGTACTCTTACTGAGATATGATGAAGCATTTCCTTCTGATCAGCAACCAAATTCATAGACTTATCTAATGGTATGTGACAATACATGTTTGATACATATGTATACACATATACTCAGATGTGTAATAGTTATTTGGCAGCGAGACAACACTATGTTTGTGGTTTGTCTTTTTGCCTTTTCAGCATGTGTATCCTAACCCATAACACTTTGCTGACACTGTTTCCTCACAGGAAAAAAGTTCTGGGTTGGAAAGTACCAGTCTGATGGGGTCTGTGTGAAGTTTGCATGTTCTCTTGCACCTGAGTGGGCTCTCTGTGGGCACTCTAACTTCCTCCCACAGGCATGACATGGTTGTTAGGTAATTTTGTGATTCTAAATTTGTTGTCAGAGTCTTTCTCTCTATGTCAGACTAACAACCTGTCGAGGGTGTACCCTGCCTTATACCCTGTGACAGATTCTGCCAGTCATACTTATTATTACTTTACTGAGCTCTATCCTAATATACTTATTTAAATTTGTTATATGTTTGTTATTATACAATTGTTTTTTGTTTTTTTTTAACAAATCTACAGTAAGTAAAGTATTTCTTATCTTTCTTATCTGAAGAAGTGCACAGTAGGGCAGACTACTTACTATACAATGTTTGGTCTGATGAGCTCAAAACTCTAGCCCCTGTGTAGTTTTATTCTCTAGAGGGGAGCCCAGTCTGAGAGGGCTCTTATAAAAAAGCTCAGTGGCTGATCCAGAAGAGGATCAGAGGGAGCACCTGAGGCCAGAGGAAACATTTTTAAGTTGTTATAGGCCCACACCTTCTTGTTGTTGTTGTGCCCTTGCAGTACTCCTGTCTACGTTCTTCATCTACCAAATTATCCCACCTCAAATACTTCTTTTGAAAGTTCTCTTGTCCTCTTTCCTTCTGTCCAGAGGATATGCCGAACACCTTCTTGGCAGAGCCTATCACAGCTCTGTGCAACCTTCTTCCTTATTCAACTTAAACCATCTAATCCTTGGCTTCACCTTCACTCCTTTCCCTTCCCCCCCCCTCCCAAAGTCACCCTACCGACTACCAAGCAATGCTGCCTAGCTATATTCTCCCCTGACACCACCTTGCAATCTAGCTAAATGTTCGCTTCAGTATTCCCTTTGTCCCTGGTCGTGGTTGTGTTTCTTCCCCATTTTTAATTGTGACTGGATATAATTTGGTTTTCCCTCATGGATTTACTCAGAAAGCTGATTCTGTTCATCAGGACATTCCACTTTCAGTGGGAGAAGTGTTTCATCATTCATCCAAGTGACTTCTTCAGTCTTGTGAACTTACTGTGTGAATCTTGTGAATTTATGGACTTTACATCAAACTCATTAAAAGGTTTATTGATTTTGTGAATCAACTGCCTGCTTCTTGGAGTCTGCATTTGGGTAACTCAAGCTCACTTAAATCTAACATTTTCTTTTAATTATTATATAGTATAATAAACATATATTGCCAAGGTTTATGAAAATATTTAATGAATGTTAATATTATGTAAAGAGTTCTTGAACCTAAGAGCAGAATTTCATATCCAGTGAATCAAATCTTCGGTTTCTGTGAAAAGAAACACTTTTTCAAAGCAAAGAGGCTACAGCAGGTCATTAAACTGATCTACTGTAGCCTGATGAGCTACTCTGATCAGTACATGCTGACGAGATAAATTCTTATCTGTCTACACTGTGACTGCATGATTAACTTTGGACACCAATAGTATTAAATCAGAGGAAAACTATATCTGTGCAGTGTTGAAGTATGCAAGAAAGAAATATCAATCAAAAGGAATGTGGGTAAGTTTTCTTAAAGATGAAGGTCAGCAGAAGCAGCATCGAGCATCATCTTCTCCTGAATCAAAGAAGAGGAGCATAGCTCTCAGGTCGCTGTTTTTCTGAAAACTGGAGCTGATTAACACTGCCTGTCTGAACGAACTCTACTCATTCACTCTGAACAACTTCCCAGCTGGCCTTTTATAATCGGGATCAGGGTCTTTACCTCTGTATGCCCTCCCACAAGCTATGCTCTTAACGCTGATCGTCAGCATCATCTCCTCCTTGATCTTTTCCTCACTCTGTGCCGTCTCTGTATTGATCTCCAATAAAGAAAAACTTTCTCCAAAACTTGTTGGACCTACTGCAGCGATCTGAGATTTAATGGGATGGCAATCTAAGTAATTTCTGCCAACACTTACATCATGTATGCACTAGACAGGTGAACGCCTGCTTGCCCAAAGATCAGCTGTCAATTGGAAATTGAGTCCTTGAGTGGCGTCATGTTTTTATTTGTGGCTTCAGCAAATCTATGTGAGTGATTCCTTTGAAAGTGACCAGTATAATCACTAACATGCTCACTGTCAAACTTTGAGGGACATATTGACACAGCATGTCAGTCTTTGCTTTTATAAGTGAAATTCCTTCTTTGCTTCAAGTTTCCCTTCAGCCAGTCACTGCTATTATTGGCTGTCTTGGGGTAGACATAACTGACAGACCTGAACTGATTATAACTCATGTACATCCCAGAAAATGGTACCTGCTGCACATATTTTAAATAAATCTAATGCCAGTCACCCAGCAGCCTAGGGAGGGTTCAGGTCAGCTTATGCAGCTCCAGCTGTAATATTTATCAAAAGGTTTGTAGTCAAACTGTCACAAACAGTTTAGCTCAGAGCTCTGGGAAATGCTCATGTAAACTCCACTGACCTTTCATAATCATGAATGCAATCAGTGTTGACAAATGTGATAGTCAACTTGCTATACAGCCAGTGACCACGGTGACCCCTTTGGATACACATAGACAACTGCACTCTGTGTTGACCATGCTCACAATCTTAGTTGTTTTATTTATTGCATCCCCCCCAAAAAATTTTTTTGTGTTTTTGTACAAATCTAGTTTTTATTTTCGATAATTCCATAGTTCTATCAGAAAAGCAGTTAATTCTTTGAAGATTCTAAGATTTACAATCAGCATTGGTACTGCAGCCAGCTGCTGTGCACTGGGCTTCACCTTTGCTTATTCAAGTCTGTTAATCGGACACCTTAAGTTGTTTGTACTATTGTTGCCTTTTGGAAAAATGTTCAGTGTAAATATCTGACAGATAATTTGGCAACCCCTCCAAACAGTGTTTAGCTCCAGTTTTGTTAAGAATTTCTCATATTTTATTTGTTACTTTATTTGTTACTTTTTCCCGACTAGTGTAACAACCCTTATTGTATTATAGCACCACTGGGGGGTTGCCCTACTATTGTAGTAGTTGTGGGAGTCTCCTAGTGGGTGTGTGAGTCTAACGGCAGCCATTCAATGCTGCTCGTGTTCTGTTCTCAGGAGAAACCTTACCGTTGTAACGGGCTGGCGCCGGCGACTACCGATCTCCGCGCATGTAAGTACCGACTGAGTAGAGCCGTGGAGACCTGGCTTATATGGCTGACAACGAATGAAGGTCTGTTGTTTGATTTAACTGACTGGCTTCAAGTTATCCGGCCAGCCTCCCTCCACACCACATGCCCACTGGACCTGCTAGCCACTCCTTCCTCGCCAGACTGCTGTTACACTAGCAGGTATCCTTGTCAGTGCTTTGCACTTGCTAACTAAGCTAGCTAGTTGTAGCTGGTAACTTGGCACCAGATGTGGCAAAAGTACAGACATTCTGTACTTAAGTAGAAGTACAGATACCTGTGTTAAAAATAGTCCAGTAAAAGTTGACGACTTCTTTACTGAGGTAAGAGTGAAAAAGTATGGGCTCCGCAATGTACTCAAAGTAAGAAAGCAAAAGTAGCTCTTTGAGGACAATTCTAACCATTTTTGTACAAAGGTAACAGAACCTTGTAGAATATTAATATAATAATAAAATAATGTTTGTAAATGAGAATATAAATGTTATTCAAATCTAAATTCTGATTCTAATTAATGTACTTAGCTTTAATTTGTTATATAGGACATCTGCAGTGAAAGATAATTTAAAAAATAACTATTGTCTGTTGTCTACATGGTACTTTGCCTCCACAACTAAACAGTAAAATGAGAACAGGCAGGGGTTACAGTGGGATTCAGGAGGTGGGTGACCCCTAAGATTTGCATAATGGCTCCACGTGGGGGAAAAAAAAAATCATTTCTAACATGAGCTTCAGTAGGTTTTCTTAGTGTATATGTTGTGATCAGCTGACCTTAACACTACTGAATTCAGCCAGATGTATGCAGATGTTTCACAGCTATCTTGGCTGATTTCCATCCCCTACACTGACACCACGCTGTTTATACTGTCTTTATACTGGACAGTATGCAGTTGGTATGAAGCTGGAATTCAGTGAGTTAATCTAAGCATCATCAGCTCTAACCTAGCACTGCGCAGCAGTCCAACACAGAGCTTTACTCTGAATTCACCACATTAATGCAAACTAACCTGTTTATCCTGCACACAACTCCCCAGTATTTTCATGCAACATGTGTTAGTATCACTTCATTTGTTTTGCAGCATGTTTTACAACACATCATAAACAAATCCAACATATGATTAAAATGATCATATGCAGAGTGGTATATTTGTACTTTGTTACTTCCTTCTGCTTTGCACTGCATAATCATACCAGTGACTAAAATATGGTGACATCTGGCTGCATTAATCTTTTACATCCTGCAGCCTAAGGTCACAGTTAAAAATGCAAATAACTCTCTAGAGATTTTAAAGTTTCCTGTTCTGTTAATTGATTGTGGTTTCTTGTAAAGGCCTCAGTGCATTTCAAAAGAACATTGCGTGCGTGTTCTACAGTTTGTCTAGAAAGATTGAACGTCATTGACTCTGAATGACTGAAAGGCTGTCTCTACTTCCCTCCTTGAAATCTGTGGCTTGCCGTGTATTTGTTTGTGTGTCAGACACTTTAAGAAAGTCACTTTTATGATGTGCTCGGCTGTCGGCAAAGGTTGCAGCTTGAAGAATGAAAAACCAAAGCTATTCAGTTTGGCCCTTTGGATGTCTGACCAATTGCTATATAAAGTGGGCATGCTTGTCAGATTGTCTGCTTCAGGAAGGATGATTCAGACGATGTTGAAGCACTTCATAGGCCCTATACTGACATCTTAGCAATCTCTTGTTTCTTTGTGGTGTCAGAAAAGCACCTCTTGTTCAGACTGAAACACACTTGTTACTGTAAATGACCCATATCATGAATAAGATCTTCCCTCAATCATTCACTGTTCCCAGACATTCTTTTATATGATTTGTATTAGAGTTTAACGAGAGATTTTGAACATCTTTCACACCCACGCTTACATATACTAGCCTTACTTACAGTCCACATTATATCCGCTGTCTTTATTGGGCCCAGCTACTATTTTCCTGTCACTCCACAGATGTTGTATAGGGTTAGAGCTTTGGCTGGGCCGCTCACCCCAAACACAAACACAAACACCTTTTTGGCTCCATTCTCAGCAGATCATAACCTCCCTGTATTTTACTAATTTCACCATTCACCTGATCAGGCTCATGTTTCTGGGTGCCTGGGCTTTGCCTGACATGGTGCTTGAAGTTCTGCACACACGGTTACATTTTGGTCTCATCAGACTACAAAACATTAAAGGCAAACTCTCAGCACTGTTCGTAGTCAACCAGAAATACTGGGCTGAGAAGAAGACACTGGACACAGACACAAGTTTAGGAGATTTATTAACAAAGGCAGAATGAAAGAAGCAGTAGAGGATGGATATTCTTTCACTCCATTCAATGAAAAATAGAGCAGTGGGCAAGCACAGGGAAGGATCCTTTCAAGTGATGCTGACAGGATGATGGTGGATATATAGAAGAGGATCATAAGGAGAAAAAGCAAGGGTCCGTAAGTCTGATGATGAGCTGCTATTACCATGAAGTGCTTCTAATAATGTGGGTAATTGCGACACAGGTGCCGATAAACAAAACTGATAAAGATAATTAAACATAAACATAATGAGCACGTATTGGAACATGGGTAAATGAGACACTGTTTTATTAGACATTTATTGTTGTTTCTTTATGGCTGGAGTCTGAGTCACATTGTCAGAGGAGTAATACAGCACTGTTGACTGGTGATCTATGAATTAGCAAATATATTGCATGACTTCAGTCAAATGGACTCTGTTGGTTTCTTTTGAAACTTTAAATATTATGTGATTATCTGACTAAGTTTAAGTCTTGCCAGACAGAAGAAGGGACTTGGATGTGAGATGAAATGTTTCTCACTGAAAACAATCTGTTCAGATGAACAGAATCAAGTTGTTGGGATTTCCTTAGCTGGATGATTGAGCATGAAACAAGACAACTGCTGATGTTTGTTGAGCTGATAGAAATGTTGCATTTGGAATTACATTTAAAAACCGTTACTCCCTTTATGCTTGCTCCAGCCAGAAATCAGCAGGAAGACACAATCTCACTGAGTGAAAGGGACAAGAGAGGAAAAAATAGGAATATAGTGCTGGGAAGCATTGTATTCATACAATTCACATTTTGTGAATTTCTCCACGATGCAATCAGATTTTTCATTGGGTTGTGGAACATTTTATAAACAGGACTTTACCCCGAGGAATGAGGTCATTTGGTAGAATCCAACTGAATGACAATTAAACAAATAGGTTTTTGAGAGTTTATAAGAAAATGAAAGAATATTTCCACATTGTTTCTACTGCTAGTTGACTTCTTTCACCTCCAAAGTTCTGAATGTATGAATTTGACATCTGCTGTTAGTAAGAAGTGTCTTCCCCATTTATGTTTTTGCAGCGGGACCAGATTTGACATTAATAATCATACTGTAGCTGCACACACTGTATTTCCCTCGTTTTAAAATTCATCAAAGCACTTTGAATTGTAAAGTTAAAGTGAAAAAGCCAATAAAACCACAGAGCTTGACATAAGAGGTGCTTCTGCTGGGTAGCTAATTTATATAATTGGTTCGTGTGCATTTTCCACATCAGTAGAGCACTGTATAATCCTTGGAATTACAATGTAAATGAACAAAAGAATCACCCCAAGATGAGACCTAAGGACTTTAAATGACAGCAGTAGGGGATGCTTCATTTTAGGCACATTTAAGTTCTGTTGCATTAGTCACAGTGGAAACCGTTAGCAGGCCTGATGCATTTCCATGAAGTCACTGAAAGCTTTTGATTAATGTAATTGGCTTGGCTTCACTCATTGCACTTTTATGAATGTATAATCGTATCAAGGGGAGAGCTGCTGGTTGCTCTAATCCTTCACCAGCTTTTATCAAAAACAATTTAATGTATATAGTTTTTTTTTTATAATGAGGTATTTAATGTGTTTTGTTTTATGTAAAAACAGATTGTCAGCAGGTACGCTACAATTAACAGACAGAACTCTCACCAAAAGCCAGGAGCTGAATTGAAACTGTGAGTCCGTTTATTTTCATGATGAGAGTTACATGAGAATACTTCACTATCCTGACAACACAATTATGGCTAATAAGCCTAGTTTAGCATAAATTCAAAAGAGTACGAGCTGGCCTAGCCCTGTCTAGTCAAAGGAGACCTCAGGAAGTCATATGCTTACAGTGTCCAAAGTTTTTTTTCCCCAATAGCTACATTATTATTGTACACCTGTTACTTTGTATTTTTTCACACACTTAGAAGGTTTTAACTTCTGAAATCTAACATATATATTTAAATAGAGATTGAGAGTGGACTTTGTGTTGTATCTGAGATCATCTTTACTCTGAGAAGCTTCGTTTGGTATCAAACTTCACAGAGGATTGCATTTTTCTGAAGATTACGCAAATTATACAGTTCTTCATTTAATGACAGACTGATAATGGATTAATCTGCTCTTTGTAGTCTTGCTGCAGGGCAAAAACCGGGGGACATTCAGTTAAAATCAACAGGCAAAACTGAAATAAAAGGCATTGACTAAGGGCTGAAAGGCAAAAGAAAGATTTGTTTGCTTTTTCTTAGGAAGTACATTTGAGATGATATGGCAGGTGAGGGCAAAAGCTTGAAGGAACCTGGTGGCTCGCAAAACCGTGCAGAGTGGGGATGAAGAGAGTGTACATGGATGGCGGATTGTCAGGGAGGGAGGCTAGCAGAGAAGCAGGCAGACAAGGAACAAGGGAAACCACAACTTAGTCAAAGAGAAAGAGACGTGGACAGCGGGGCACAGAACACAGAGCGAAAAGAAGAAAAATAAGAGAAACCTGTCAGACACACAGAGAGTGGATTTTCTGCAGCGGTAAATGTGCTGTTTCGTTTTAGTTATTTTTAGTGGGAATGATTTGGATCTGCACCAAATATGAATGGGTGCTCAACCTCCGACAAAGCGCGGCCTTGTAGTTTTTGATTAATTTTGCCTTTGAACAAAAATTGGGAGCGAAAACATACCCCTGCACCTAAGCAGTGACACAAACTGGACTCATGACACATATTTGTACTGTGGGTGGTTTTCATGGCTTTTTAAGATTGTTGGCTTGAATTAAGGAAGGTTGGTTAAAGTTTGAGAATGTTATGTTATCAGCATTTCTATATCTATTGAATGGAAGGAGGAAAACTGAAGTAAAAGCAAAAAATAATTTCATGATTTCACACCAGGCAAAATTTTACACCTTAAAAAATGCTTTTTTTTGTTTATTAACATTTTTTAAAGTTAGTTTAACCCTCAGAAACAGGATTTACTGTTTCCTGTCGCTAAAAAATAATGAATCTGTATGTGCATGTGAATCATCATTGTTGACCTGTAATATGTACCAGTCACAAAAGTCATACTTGCAAAGCTTGTGTCTGGGCAAACATTTGCACAGAGTCGATTGTTTTCAGTGTGCCATTTTTTCTGACATCAGCCTCTGAGCTTGCAGACGATACACAGTGGAGCACATTTTCAGTCCTCATTTAAAACCCCATGAAAACCTGGCTGCCGCAGACCCTGGACATTTTGTGTGACCTTGGGTGACAGAGGTGCACAGACCTTTTTACATTCAGAATTCATCTTTGAAATTTTTCCATTTGCTGCAAATCATTATTATTATTTTATTGTCCCCTGGTTTATATCTGCACTATTTTTCACTGCAAATGAGCCTGTAAAATTCACAGTGCTGTAATCTGGGGACCCTGAATTCCAGACAACTCAGGCTCTGTGCTGAATGCAGACTTTACATCATGGCCCTCAGTGCTCCCCCTTCCCTCTTTCCATGTCACTAACCATCTTGAATATTTTTCCCCTGTATGCAAATTAGTGTGTGCCAGTCCACTTCTCTTTCAGTTGCCATTTCTGTGCTTCTTCATGATCCTGAAAATAGGTTTCTTGGACTAAAATACAGCCTAAAAACTTAATGAGTCACTGGCAGCCTTGTGGTTGTCAAACTTCCACAGGAAATACTGGAATTTCATAATTAGTGACCTTATATACATCTCTCCTAAGTCCTAAACCAAAAGGTTATGAGGATTAATTAAAATGTTCCCTGTTGGATAAGTTGGAGTGATATTTAGCATGCAGACTCATTTTTATTTGACTGAGTTTAAGAAATCATAAAAATATTTAAATATTCATACCCTATACAGGAAGGAAGTACACCCTCTATAAATGTTGTTTACATATCAGGACATAATAAAAATAGTTTTTCTAGTTTTTAGCAGGTCTTAAAATTTTGTAAATATGATCTCTAATGAACAGTAATATGAGATTTTACACCATGTCATCATTTATTCAACAGAAATTAAGCCAAAATGCAGAAGCAGTGTGTGGAAAACCTAAACACACCATTACTGCTTCCATAGGACTTAAGAGGAAAAGCAGTAGCCATATGCTGCTAGTCAAATGCAGTTAACTACATATGATTATTGGCAAGTGTGACCACCTTGCAATTCTCCCCAGGAGCGGGTGTCCCAGCAATTCACCACAAGGTCAGACCATATAATGCTCAGAGAAACCAAATGGAAATTAAGAGCAAAAACTCAGCTAGCCACTTAACTCAAAAGAAATGATGTCATATGAGTTAAAGTTTAGTTAATTTAATTAACAAATTTCAGCAAAATTGAAAAAAATGAAGCACGTGTAGTCCAAACACAGAAAAGGTCAACGTCAAGTTATTTATCTTTATTTCACGTGTTTATTTTGAATGCTTGTCAAAAAAGATTAAGATAAGTGGCTGCTGGTGCAATCATCACAAATGCAGGATCACACATGATGCATTAAATTGCGCTATGCCAAAAAATTGATATACTGTATGAAGTCATTGAGAGTAATGCAAGATTAGTTGCTTATACAGTTAATACTGCACGTTCTTTTTATAAGCCGATTACGTTACGCAGCAGATTGAAGAAATTTGTTCTCTGTTCAGGAAATGATTCTGTCATGTTGAAGGTGGAGTGCATTACCAGGCTGATATGCAGTAAAAATGCCAATATCAACCTAAAAAATCACCAAAATTGTATGTAAATGATCATAACCCTCTAGGGTGGGACAGTGTGCAGGTGTCCTGGCTAGAATGCGATTATGTCCTCAGCAGGATGTTCTGCAATGCAGCTGACAGTGAAGTGAAATGATATTCCTTCAGTTTATCTCTGCAGAGACACCTCCAACACTCAGCGCTCTACCACTTATTTTAGCTCCCACACACACCAGGCAGAGAAAACATGCAGTCACTCAAGGGCATTAGCTCACTTGGAGTTAATGCACAGCCATAAATACAAGTATTATGCCTGGGAAAAGCCCTTGAGATTCATCATCTGATTTTCAAGTTGGTCCGAGCAAATGTTCATGCACAAAATGGAAATAGATGCACACGCCACATTTGTAATTTAGACTTGTGAGGACACGCTGTCATTCAGCCACCCTCGGTTAATTAATGTATTCCAAGTCTGCGCAAATGTTTTGCTTCATCACAGCATGTCAGAAACAAAATGTGAGACGTTCCAGACACTTCCTTAGTTGCACAAGTAACTAGCTCAAGTCAGCCCAGTTGGTAAAATACACAGACCATTACAAACCTGCTATCTCCCCAGTTAGCAAAGAGCAGCATTCAGCCAACAGTGTGTACCTGTAACTTTTAATGCCAACGTGGAACATGGCAGTTGTTGGCTTGAAGGCTTTTTCCAGTCTGGAAGAATTATTTTGTGTAAAGTAAGTCCACTCCATAACACAACTGTAGTCCCAACAATGCTAACACATGGTTTTCTTTCAGGCAAACTGATTTAAACTAATTACAAGACTCATTAATCACCATGGAAACTTATCATATACTGTGTGTCATGGTCCTTTTGACCCAGCTGTTTGAGTTTCCTGTGTTTTAAAGATATTTTGTGTTATGGTTCATTAGTAGTTTAAAGTTAGTCGGTTTTGAGTTTCTTCTATTCTCTGTTTAGTTCTTTGTTTATTAGGTTCCCTTATGTCTCTGTCCTCTGCGTCCCTCTCTGTGTGTCTATGAACATGATGAGGGGAATATGGGAACAGAAGAGGGAAAACAAGACACAAGGATGCACGTCCTTGTGTCTTGTTTTCCCTCATCACGTTCCCCTCATCATGTTCATCCATGTTTACCGAGCCCGTCACGTTCCCTCGTGTTCCCTTGCTCCCTCTCTCCACTCCTGTGTCGAGCTCATGTGTCAGTCTTGCATTCCATTGTTTCCTGTTTTATTTTGACAGTCTTGCGTCCCATGTTCAGTGTTTCCACTTTGCTTCCTCCTGTCTTGTCATTATGTTCATTCATCCCAGCTGTGTTTCCTTTTTCCTCGTCACCCTCACGTGTATTTATGTGTTTAGCTGTCATTCTGTCATGTCTCCAGGTTTCCTCGTATCCAGCCCAGGTTTTCATGTTTAAGGTTGTCTTGTTTATTTTCTAGTTTTCCCAGTTTAGGTTAAGTTGAGTGTCGAATTGTTTTGCCTCACCCTTTGTTTTGTATTCTTTATCAGCCACAATAAACGGCTTGCCTTCTGTTCCACCTCACTCACACCTCAGCGTCTGCTTTGGGTCCTCCTCCTCTCGCCGATCATGACATTGTGTCAACATTTCAAGCTCATAAATATTCATTTTAGGACGTCATAAAGGAGTACCCCTGTTATTTTAACATTTTATGAATCTAACCAAACTCAGTACTGGCAGAAAAATCTACTCTGTCATATAAAGTATGATAAATATATTAACATTAAACAAGTTGTACTGGGCCCAGTTCACTAGATTGAGATGCTGCTATCTAAAACTACATGCATGAAAAAAGTCTTGAACCGCCCCTTATTTGTTCATATTTTGTTCTTGTAACATAGATTTTGTCTTGAGCAATAGTTTTGGTCTTTCACCTGACCACTTTGAGAGGAATGTGGTTGTTTTGTTCGTTAAGCCATTTAACACTGAGCTATGAATTATTCAAACATAAAAACGGTACACACTAAGTCAAAGGATGAACCAGTGTTGTGTCTGTGCATAACTTAGCAAAGAATACATTTTAAATTGTGTCTTTAAGCATCTTTTTATCTTAAGTGAACAGAAAAAAAGGCAGCTAACATACAAAGAAGAGCTTTGAATGTCTTTCAAGAAGCCCAGAGAACTAATAACACTGATTAAAGACTTTACTGGAACGCTTCCTAAGAGATTTCAGGCTGTCTTGAAGAACAAAGGTGGTCATACCAAATATTAAATGTCAAGCTCCCGACACACACACACACACACACACACACACACACACACACACACACACACACACACACACGTCACCAACTGTAAAAGAGGAATGGTTAAAGAGACTCAGGATTTAATGAGCTGTTGGCTGAAGGTGCCACCAGGAACCGATGGAGACCCCGAAGTGTGATAATCACCCTGAGCAAGAGCGCTTAACCTCACACAGCTAAACTGCCATCTCAATTACATTTCTGGGGAGCTCTATTTCCTCCTAGACGGGCAGCAGGGTGATGAGTTGTGTCACATCCAATAAGACAGCAGGAGCTTAAATAAATAAATTGCAGAGATATGTTCATTGGAAGCATATTTGTTGTATGTCAAAAAGAGAAGTAAATGAGAAAACAAATATTTTTGCACTGTATGTTTCAAATACATATGATTTAAAGGTATAATTCAGCAATATGCATAATTTAGATTGAAACCAATTTTGCTTGTTACAATATTTTCAGCATAATTTTACAGGAAGAAAATGTTTTCACAGTAGAAATATGTGAAATATGTGATTTATGGATGACAATGAAAATTATGTATTGTTTCTTTATTTACAACAATTAAATGGGTTTTTTTTGCAAATTTTTGCAAATGTTTTTACATTGTTTCACAGTTACCAGGCCTGGGTCTGGGGGGACTTGGTCATGGAGGAGGGGGTTTCCCCTCACTACCACTGGATGCCGCTGCCCCTCCCTGGGATGCGGGTACTTGCTGGTTTCAGGGTGCGTGGCTGGATGTTCTTTTTAATAAGGCTAGAAACCATTATTGCATAAGAGTGGACTTAAAGGAAGTCACAAGCTCCAGAAATGACCTTTATTTCTTCTTTTATATGATACCTGTAAGAGCTGAGAACAACTCATACAACTTCATCTTTCATCCCCAAACTCCTGGCAATCATGGGTTGAAAAGACACCAAAAAATAGCTTCTGTAACCACCTTACCTGTTCTTATTGTGTTCCGTACATAAAGGTTTCGGTAAGTTGCTTTACAGTTGCGTGTGTCTAAGACAGATTTTTAGTTGAAGGTTGTGACTGATTGTCTCTGGACATTGTTGTTGGGCAAACTTATTGTCCTGTAGTTTACCTCACCGATCTTTCTGCTGGGTTTGTTTGCTGTCAGAGGGACAGAAGTATTCCTGAATGTCCTGAAGTATTTTGTGTTGAGCCTTCCTGCCCTTATCTTCTGCTGGATCTTAGATTGTTTTCAACTTTAGGCTTCTCCCATTGACAGATGGTCTGGGATCAGTGCAGTTACCGTCGTGTGAAAAAGAAAGTTTTCACGGGACTCTGTGCAATGCTGTGAGTCAGTGAGTTGACCATGAACTCCTCTATTCTGGAGTCAAATATGAAACCATCTGTCTGAATGGCAGAAAAAGAAAATAAACAAGGTGTAGCATTGACTGAAAACTGATTAAAATGCTGCTAAAGGTGGTTTTACAAGCTATTAATAGAGTCTACGCAGTTTGTTAGTGCATCAAGTTTTGTGAAACTTTCTGTTGGTAGTTTTTGAAAGATGATGATTACAATCTCTAAAAAAAAAGTATCTGTAGTTCTGCTGCAGCGACTTTTATTCTTCGGTTCTAGGGTTGCCACGCTGGATTGACTTTGATCTGTTCCTTTTTTCAACCTCCATTCAGTTTGACAGTGTTATCAGATTCCAGTGTTAAATCAGTGCACTGCTCTGTAAATGTATTATTGTCAGTGGCAACTTCCTGCTGTGCTGAGCTTGGTGTTCCCTTGTGGCTGTGACAGATGCCAAGAAAATTGGGCATACTGTAGTGAACATTTATATAATTATTTGGCTGACTAAAATAACTTTGGCATGCTTTTACAGTGCAACTAGCTTTGCATATCTATGACTCATTGTGATAAAGTTCTTTTTATGCCCAGGTGACTGATTTAATTTGTTATTGTTTCCTTTTTCTTTTCTTTTTTTTATTTAAAAAATTAAATGTTAAAAAATGTAAAAGTAGAATTTACCATCTGTATTCATCCAGCAGCACTTCGTGAGATAAATTTATATTACAATCTAATTCAAATATTGCTTAAAACCAGGAGTGATGTTTGTCTTTAACATCGCATGGAGTTTCTGGTTATACTGACAGACTGTAGATGTTTCCTCGTTGAATTTCCCTTCATTGGTTTGGAAAATGACAGGAAGCAGACGCAGTGCAGAACTGAGCTTCTTAAAGGCTGGCAGAAGATGTGATAATTATGACCTTTTTTAAAAAATCAGACACTGGCTGTGTTTCTCTACCAGGCCACAGGCAGCGCTCAGAGACGACTATTTCTGTATATCTGTGTGACCATCACTTCAATCCATAAAAACCTGCAATAAACATCGATCACTGTTGCTTAAAGAGCTGCAGGCTTTCACAGGAGACATTACATATCCCAAATGCTCTAAACTCAGTGGGTGTAGGTGCTATACCTATATATAGTATTCTATACAAACTAATTTCAACAAGTTACCACATAATAATTCAGAAGGTTATATGACCGTTAGGGATGTTGCAAATCTCATTTTCATGCTACCAACTATGTAAACTATATGTATTGTTGTGAGCAAAGTTTCTACACATGTAGAAAACACATTTTAGCATAGCTCTGAATGCTTGTGACTCTGCTTTACTTGTTCTACATGCTTGCCTAAGTATTGTCAGCTTTGTAATAGCCTGTCTATCTCCTCCATACTTGTAGGAATCCTGCAGGAAAGCCTGAAGAATACCTTTCTCCAAGTGTGCCTGACCCACTCTCACCCCACATGTCATCACTACTCACCTGCCCTAAAGCTTTCAGCATTGGAGCTCTGCCCTGATAGATTACTTACCTAAGGAAGCTCATTTGAACTTTGCTCCCACATTAATCATTCTTGAGAAAAAGAGAAATAGCTCTGTTTCCTGTTTAGTAACCTACCTAAAGACACTTACCTGAAGACTGCTGCTGTCTGTGAACTTTAGGGATTTGCCTAAAAACACTAATCAAAGTTGTTAACTGGTTAACTTGTGACAGTATCCTGCATTTGGGTCCTTCAGTGAAGCCTTGGCAGAATGCAGAGACTTTGAAAAGATCAATACAAACCTCATGCCTTCATGGTTAATGTAGCTTGTTAGCTTAGTTACTGTGTCAGTGCAGTCCATTTACGACACTAACAGCCATCTAATACTACGCTATATGCACTGTGTGTTTGACTCTGTTGTAAGTGTGTGCCTTGCCTGAACATTGTTAAATGAAATATCACCTGGCCTGCTTGAAAAGGTTGCATCCACTGGTACTCCGAATGCAAAACTTCTTCAGTGACAGCTGCCTTTGTGAAAAATACTGTGTTAAGAAAATAAATGCATAATTTGACAGGATGACTTCCTCAGTGAAGCCACAAAATGCATAAATTCATAGACTTGATCTCACTCTGCAAGAAGGCTTTCCAAGAGTGCATGTGTGCCTGAAAGCGAGCACATGCCTTTAAAGAGGAGTTGAGATGCTGAGAGAAACTGATGTGTACTTTAGGCTGGATTATTAAGGGTAATGTGAGCAAGTCTAGAGGGTGAGGGTTAGGGATGGGTACCGGTTTCTGGTGCCATGATTCTGACATAAACGGTAGTAACCAGACCAAAAAGCAACGCACATTTCGGTGCTTTATTTCGGTGCTTTTTTTTCCTGAGCCAATTCTAGCCAATCATTTTACGTTTCCGAGGATAGTAGGCGGGCCCAGGTACGTACGTTCTTTTAGAGCAGAGCTACAGATTAAAAATGCCCAAGGCGAAGCGGTCAAAAGTCTGGCTGTACTTCACAGCAAAAGATGCAAACTCAGCAGCCTGCAACAAGTGCTTTAAGCTAATACTGTGAGACTGTGCAAATGAGGTAACTCCTCGAATCTGATGAAACACCTGGCGACACATAGCGTTTTTTTAAAAGCCGAGAAATGCGCCGTATTTGATAGCTTGCTGCGAGACCTCATACCAAGCACATCTACTGCGGGTGTAGTGACTGTTATCGGACCCGGAGTTAGCAACATCCCCCCAAGAGAGAGTCCTGGGCCCTAGCCCTGCCAGTGTAGCAGAAATGATGACGGATGATGATGGCAGCAGCAGCCGTTCTCCTCTGCGTGAGTAGCTTCATGTTGTTCGTGTGTAATTCACGTTGAGTACGCTAACCACATTATTACATTAATGCATGTAAGGTGAACTACCAAACACCGTCGTAGTTACATGCGGCTGTCTTCTTGTTTGATGGCAGAAACATGAGAGGTTTTTGGACAAAGTTTGTGTTTTTTCCAGTGATTAAGCACTGCTTCCAGCCAAGAGTGATACCATATATGCCCTATAGCTGCAGAAAAGGCTAACATTGTTATCTTTTTACAAAAAAAACAGCTGAACATGAGAGGTTTTTAGACCAATTTTGTGTTCTCCATTCTTTAAGCACCGGTTTGAGCACCGTTTAAACACCGGCACCGTTTCAAAAGTACCGGTTTGGCACCGGTATCGGATAAAACCTAAACGATACCCATCCCTAGTGAGGGTGGACAATCGTCCAAGTGCTTGGTGTGGGAAAGAAAACTGTTCATCACAAGATAGTGATTGGGTGAAAACTGCTGTACTGTCCTTAAGTAGCTGCTGAGGGAAAAAATGGCAATCCAGTAAGTGTAGTGGTGAAGAGGAGCAGAGATAGGAGAAGATGGTAGCAGCTAGTGGAAACAGTGCTTCTTACTATTTCATTACTCCAAGGAAAACAATCACTATTGTCATGGTTCGTATTTGAGGAAGAGACAGACGACTGCAAAGTCCCAGTGAGATGCGTCAAAACAATGATTTTATTGAAACACATACATGTGGGAAGCCGAGCACGATCACCCAAAAAGCATCGGTCTTCTCAGAACAATAAATGGGGTGTGATATATATAACATATGATGAGAAGTAATATGCGTCACAGCAGATAAAAACATACATGTTCCAGTCATTCCAACCTTGAACATCTTCTAAAAAAAGAACAGTTCCTTACTCTGTTCCTCCACTAGATGTTTCCTGTTATTTTACCTATTACACTTATTTGTGGAACTGAACTGTCACGTATGCAGGTAAAACAACTTCGCAGTTTCAAGCAAAACAAGTCTAGACACTGTGTATGTGTGTTCAGACAGCCCATGTGTCTTAGCTTCAGTGCATGACCTTACTCTGAGTCATCTGTTACCAGGCAGAACTCCAATGCAGTCGGTTGCTGAACACACAGGCCTCTATTCACTTTCTAAGTTATGTGTGATGTATTGTAAGCATGTATGCAATTCTTTCATAACTCAAGGTCACTTTACTCAATAGATCAGTCGGACCTCGCGCCGCTGAAGCTTCCGACCATCAATTAATTGACCGAGCTTCAACTCTTTAATAAGCACAAAATGCAATGTGTATAACATGAATACAGTTGCACCTGCAATGAAAGATCATTATGTGATTAAGCTACCACCTGAAATACAGACTTGAAATACAGACTTTAATGTAACCTCAACAGCTTCAAAAAATGTGTCGATGAAATGATAACTAATGCAACATGAATAGTAACAGCAAAATAATTTTCTAATCTCTACACTATTCACACAGATCCCAGAACTAGCAGAAGCAGTAGAGGGTGTATACTGAGCAAACTGGTATTCAACAATAAAATAAGTACAGAAATTTTTGCCGTGCCCTCAGCATCCCTCACTTACTCTGTCTCACTCTCGCTCTCTCACTCTCTCTCCCAATTCCCTTCAGAGTGATAGTTTCTGTAACTCTGCAAACAGCTCTTATACATACAAAATTTGGACTGAGGTTGCTGTCTGCGTCTAGATCTATATATTTTATATACCCTGAGTTAATTTTGATGGGTATAATTTATGAATAATCCCATGAACAGTAGAGGTGGACGTAACTATCATGAAGACCTGATTAGTAGATTCGATGTTACTATGGTGGTTTAAAAAACTGGATGTGATAACACGGGATGGATGGGGTGGATCTGACTGTGAAGCTGCTTGCTTACTTGCTGACGATGACTCCCGGGCCTGGCAGATCCCCCATGCACTAAATAGAAATGAAGAAGTTAAAGAATTGAGAACAAGGAGGGAGGGAGGGTGGGGCATGTAAACGAGAATAAACAGCTTGCAGAACTGGGGGAACCTATATAGATGACAACCAGAAGGAGCATTTTTGGAGGCGTGGTCCTGCTCCTGAAATTCCGATAGCCATGGAGGAAAGGTCTTTATCAGTAGGAAAAGTTACAAAACCTACACTGTAAAAACGATAACTAGTAATTGTTGATTTGAGTAAAGTTTTCAAATTAAACTGACTTAGAAATAAAACTTTCCATTTACAACCTAAAATAGCTTGTCTGCCCAACAAATTTCTTCCATTGTTGTCCTAACTAAGATTTTCTAGCGAGCATAACAAAGATTATCAACTTTTGAGTAGATTTTTTGAGTCGAGTTGGGAACCGGGGGGAAACCCCGTAGGTGACTGGCACACGTCGTGGTCTGAATAAGTTTGAACTAGACCAAACGAGTCTGAGCAGACTGTGTGACAGTGGTTTGTCGATGTGTTCTGAACTGAAAACCTGCTAAGAAACTTTGAACAAACGTGGCCAAAGTTGGATGAAAATTAAAATTTTTCGACCATTACGGATTTTACCTGGTCTGAAGTTGGAGTGTATTATTTGACCATTTTTTGGACAGGTGCAGGAGCTGCCGGCCATTTGCCCTAGCAGGTAAGCTAACGACATCTGTTATTAGGATTTTCTACAAGCGCTAGGCTGCATCCTCCTGAGGACCCAGGAGGGTGGAACGAGTAAAGCACTGAAAAAAAGCCAAACAATAACATATTTAAGTCATCTAAGGGACTTATATATCATGTTTAAGCTAGCGAAGGACCGCGCGGGGGGTTGAAAATGATATGCCAGGAATTCGCTGTTCTCGCTGCTCTAGCAAGCCTTGAATCCCCAGCTAGCTATCGAAGCTGGTGGTAACAGACGTCTCCGAAAACGTAGAAGCATTTTTGCAAAAATGTGTTGTCTTAATAAACTGAGCAGATATTTGAAATTTACACAGCTACATTCTCGCCTGAAAATACCTTAAAAGTTTACTTTGTGACCCAGAAAGAGTAATAAGAGTAATATTAAAACTAAGTGGCTGCCGCCATTGTTTGAAACTAGATTCGGCTGGGCCGCGCTATGAATTCTGGCATAGGGTGGGCCACGAAGGATACACCTGACCCATCCTTCAAAGCTGTGGAAAGTATTGTATTGTTTTGAGAGCCTTTTTGTTGGTGGAGTATTGATTTGATGTACAATTCCACGGGTAGACGCGATCTGTACGGTCCGACTTTGCACATGCGCAGTAAGGATCGGGGAGTCCGATCCGTAACTTTTTTTTCTCGTTTTTTTTTTCTACATTATATTGAAATGTTTCATTATTGCAAACATTTTCTCTCAGGCGGAGAGAGGTCGTGGAGTGTCAGCCTATGGTATCTGAGGTCCAGGAGAGATGACCTGCGCTGTTTTCCTCTGAGGAGGTAAGACTGTCCTAATTTATTTATAATTTAATTATTATTCAAATTGGGCATGATTTATACTTATATTGAAGCAGTACGGTATTTGCTGGGGTAATGCATTGGCCAACTTTATTATCTTGTGCTACCACTCCAGTCAAGGCCCTTGCCAGTGTTATATTAAAATCCTTACCCTGAACATTTCTGCCAGTACAAGAGTCCCCATGCTAAATCGAAATTGTGAAACAGAAAGGCAATCTCATAATTTTGACTTAGCATGTATTTTTTTTCTTTTTGTGCTAGAAATAGGACTTCTATAGTCTGAGATTGTTAGGGAAAGAATACTAAGGCAGGTCACAGAATCTGATTGGTCACAGATTTTGGTGCAACTTAGAACATAATATGTATTTTCATATTGATACTGGGTTTTGTGGGGGGTGTTTCTATTCCTGTGCAAAAGACGTATTCATGAGAGATTTTTGAAGTAGGTAGGTTTTGCTGTTGATGACACAGTCAGGCATATAACATGGTGCAGACTGTCCAAGACAGCTACCCAGGAATTTTCTGTGCTGAATAAATGACAATATTTTGGTGAATGTATTGTTTAGATATCTGAAAATTTCATCGGATCACAAGCAAAGACCTCCTGGGGACCTTCAATGCATCCCTTGACAAAGTTGTGCCTGGCCTGCTGAAACTGTACTGGTCTAAGAAGGGAGCTCTTGGTGAGGAGATGGAAGACCTCCTGGATAAACTTGATGAACAGGTGAGTGAAGTGCTCCTTTATCTGACATTTTTAGAAGAGAGTATACTTTTCTCTTAACAGAAACTGAAAAAGATGTTGGCTTCAAACAAAACACATCAGTGGATATGTCAGTAAAAATGAATGTCATGAGTCATTGCTTTGTTCTTATTTGGCAGTATTTTATTTAATTTGTAAAACGAAAGTAAAATTGTTAACATGGTGTTGTTGTTGTTTTTTTTTGGGGGGGGGTGTACGTTTTGCGTGTTGCTGGGTCTGACCTGTGCTTTACTTTCATTACTATGTGAGTTCTGATTTTGCATTGTGTATAGTACACCATGTTACTTCACTAATTGAAATTCTTGTTTTCCACTGAATACTCTTTAGACATCCAACACTGTGTCCAACGGGCACTGAGAGGCCTGCCCATTTTCCTCAAGAGAAGATGCAACAGAGGTTTTCCTGAAGTGCTTAGTAAGTACAAAAAAGTAATGCAAGTAAAACTAATTGCTATGAGATGTTTTTAAAGGATGAGTTTATCCAAAATGGAAATGTACACTTTCTCAGTGCAGTCCAGATAATTTTATAGTGGGGATTGCAATTGTCATAACTCTCACTCCTTTTTTTCTGCTGAGCAGCAGCTGGGCATTGTTAGTGGTTGTTCCATAGCAGAAAATATTTTTGTACAAAACTCACAAGGTGGCATTAATTAAAAGAAAATAAGCTTTTTCTTCTTAAAACCTCCATGGGTCAAACGACCAGCATGGTATAGAGGTTAAAGTTAAAATCTTTAGAAATTTGTTTTGTCTTTAGTTTTTCTTAGCTTTCAATAATTCATATTTTACTTTTCTTCAGGACACTGACATTTTGGAACCAGTGTTGAACGGTGCATCAGTTGCCATCCTCACCATCCTACAAGATGACGATGCTGATACGTCTGTGCGAGAACATGCAGTTGTGTTGGAAGGGGACATTGTGCTACATAACATTCCAGATCTCTCTACTGCCCTGGCACACCTCTTTGGCCTTCTGTATGCCCTCAACATTGATTATCCAAAGCAGATGAGTTTTACCTTTGAAGCAATTCAGGCCATCTTATTTTGGCCTGGTCGGACAATATGAAGGTGAAGTGGATAAATCATTATTCGAAATGTAAATTTTAGTCAGATGAATCTGTATTGTTGAGAATATATGGTGAAAATTTGTCTTGTAGTATTTTAAAAGATTTGTTATAGTGTTAGTTTCCTCTTCATTGATGGTAACATTTCTAAGAACTTTTAACTTCCATAGTTCATCATAGTAAGCCTGTGTAAAATGTCAATGTCTGGGTGCATAGGCAATCGTTTGTAGCACTACCCTATTTAATGTGCAATAGTTATGTTCAGCTTTTACAAGACGGTCAGGGTGTGTGTGCATGAATTATTAAGTTGCTGGACACTTTTCTTTTTTGGTTCTGGACTCTAGAATTTTAACGTCTCTGCTGGGGTGCTCAAAGCACCCAAAAGAAACTGGCAACACGTTTTTGTTTGTTTGTTATTTCTTTTCTTTCTTTTTGTTTTTTTTAACAGAAATTCACCCTACTACCCATGACATTCTGAAATGTACTGTAAAGACTGTTGAACAAAATAAATCAGCTTTTAGATAACATTGAATTGTGCTTTGTTTTATTCTATATCTAATTATTATGTGTTTTTTCAAGTATAATAACAACATACATTTTCCTTTGTTTATATAGGTAAATTTTCAACTCACTGGAGTAAGAATTGTATGATTACTCAACAAGAATATCTGTGTTTGGTGAAGGCAGAAATACATGGCATTGAAACCAGAATTTCTTCGTTAGACTTCCAGGATTATCCTAATTAGGTGAACAAGAAGATCCAAGTTGGCAGAACTTGTAAATCTTAGTTGAGTCAACAACAGTTGGCAAAAGTTGAGAAAACTCAAAAATCTCTTGCATCATGTTGCCTTGAAATTTTACGTTTTCTCAACATTTTCTTTTTTACAGTGTATGAAAATTCACCTGGATTGGTTTCTTACGTACTATATAATAAGATTTAATGTTGCAGCCTCACATGCATGACAGGGAATCTCTTGGTGCTGTTATTATTAGTATTGGTAGTGCTACTGGTTGAAAGTTCAGCTGAGATTTATTATGCATGCAGTGTGCTCTTGCTGAAGGTCCAGTGCAGCACCTGACATGTTTTTATCTGACATCAACAGCACACTGAGCCTGTTGTTTCTGCTGCTTCTCATTCTTCTTCTTTGTCCTCCTCACTCTGTCTTATCTGTAAGCTGTCATAGTGCAGGTCAAGACACACACACACACACACACACACACACACACACACACACATATATATGGTTACACATTTTTCTGCTTGAAATGACCACAAATTCCCAATGACTTATTCTTTAATTATCCCTTTACATCAAAATTTACACCAAAATTTAGGCAAAAGCACAGATTTAAAACACCTACTGCACATTACACATTAAATGTAACTAAACATAAGGTAGTTAAAACTAGGCAGTAACAGATACACAGTCACCTTAGAGCAGTACTCGCACTGAAAACACATACAAAAGATAAACACTTGTTTTCTGTCTTTTTTAGTAGCGAAACCATGATGGAAACACCAACACAGTGTAAAAGTCAGACTGTCACACATGGCTGTGTCTGAAAAGTGCTATATCACTACTTACTGTACTTTTCAAATGCATGTCTCAGTTAAAAGTGCAGTTTTCAGTCACATATGACCAAAAATACCAGATCAGGTATTTTTTCCACACACACTTTGCAGTTAGCTCTATATTAATGCTAAAACGCTGACCTTCAGCTTTAAGGCAATTTGAAGATTAAAAGAAAAACCCTGGGTAGCAGTAGAAATTGTAGTTTTGTACCCTTTAGGGTGAGGGTGATTCAAATAGCTAAAAGCCAAAAGTTCTCAGTTGATTGGATGTGAATGTAATTGGCCTCAAAGTAAAACTGCGTCAGGAGTTTAAAGCAGGATGCTTTTTCGTCATGTCAGCTCATCAGAAAAAGGCCATCATCAACAATGTGTTAATCCTTCTTTGCCATGCTGTGCGGGACAGCTAGCCTCAAACCATTTTGTTTGTCAGAAAAAGTAAATGCTGGAAAAACTGGTAAAAAAAAAAAATGGTACAGTTTAACTTTTAAAATGAGGCTCTGACTTGGTGTAGATGTGGATGCGATGTGCGTGGTTGTCTGTCTCTCTCTGAACACTTAGCAGCACAAGGCTCACGCAGGCTTCAACAAAATTTTACCAACGTGGTAGCTACACAAAAGTGGTGATATAAGTTCTCAGACACAGCCTGGCTTCTCTTTTTTTACCATGGGAAAGATATGTCACCATTTATATTGTAACAGGCGCTGGTTCTGTAACACACAGAGCACATCTTTCCCCAGAGTCCCATCTCCTCCACGGACACAGTTCAACAACATATGCGGCTGTAATGCTCCGCTGTACATTTTGTGGTGCGTTAAATGACTTTACAACACAACACACACACAGTTATCACTATGCCACGGTTCAAGGTGAGTTCTCTTTACAGCTCGTACTCAAAGTGTCACATTGAAAAGGAGATTCACAAGAGACCACTGGAGAGGTTGGCATTTGTACAATATGAGAAAAACTCTAAAATTCAAAGCAGCAATAAACGTCTCAACACTGACACTGCAGAGGCGGTCACTGAAGTTTTACTCAGGTTTATATTTTATCCCGGTTGAACTTTCCAGATGTGATGATTTCTTCTTTTATTCCGGCACACCTGCCACTATGATATAATTTCCCCTGGTTGTGCAAACATTCTTACAGATAGGATTCATCATAATGAAGTGCAGTGTGATTAATATATATATGTAAATGTAAAGCTTCTTGTATGTAAAGCCCCCAAAACCACCTTGATCACCGTGGGAGATAAGTACACCAATCTGCTCCCACCTTCATGAGCAAACACACTTGAGCATACACACATGTCACTCTTTTTATTTTATTCCCCCCATTAAGTGATGAGTCTCACAACCATTTGCATTGTAAAGTATGTGTGTGTGTGTGTCTGTGTGTGTGTTTAGATAGTAGCTGTAATTAGCATGATTGGAGAGTGAGGGATGGTTAGAAACACAGGAAGAGATGGTGCTGATGAGGACATTCACCCTACCGTGTAGCCTGCCAGGCGCCTCTCCTCAGCAACAAGCAGGCATCTTTTTGTCTCCATCGCTACAGCTCTCATCAGCGGTGGCCACGTGAGAGCTCTGAGTGTGTGTTGAGAGAGACACTGTGGCGCGCTCGTTTAAGGAGCGCTCGCTGAACAAAGTTGATTACACATTCATTAAAGCCCCGGCCTCTCGTTCACCCGCTCCACTTGACCTGTCCAAGTGAGAGGCGGATCAGGGAGCGTACTCTGCATTCAGGACACACTGTGGATTATTTCTGGCTCTGTGCTTATGATTAGGGCACCGCAGTCAAATGAGATATAAATAAATAAAAGATGATGATGATGATGATAAGATGGGTTTTGAAGTGCAGGCTCACAGTGCTCACTCCTACATGCCTCTCTGGCTCAGATACCTAATGCCACATTATAATGGATACTATGGATTTCTTGCATCCTATTAGATCTGTGATTTGCCCCATAATTGTGTTTGGAAGGCTTACTTGGGATTTTAATTTAGTTTTCATTTTTAAAGCTTATTATTTACATCGTTAGTTAAACCAAGTTTGCACAACTGAATGGGATCCTCTGCCTACAACTAAGACAGTTCTCTGCACTAAAAAACAAAAGGGAAAAAAATATTGGATAGTAATTCAGTAAACAGCCAAATCAAGTGGACCTCAGACAATCCTTCAAAATGTTTGCACCACTGTCCTCCTGAGGATCTTGCAATTATAGCCTGAAACGCCTAGCACAACTGAATCTAACTTATCTTTGAAACTCCTCTGGAGAAGGCCGTCCCTGTTAGAAAATCAAATTTCAGCAGGAGCATGCGGAGATTACCTCTTCACGTTTCGGTCCCCTTGCAAGGGAGACAAAAGATTAAAAGATCATAAGGCGGTTGCAGGAAAATTAAATGAATAAATAAACAAGCACACTTCTGTTACACATAAAGGACACATTCTCTGCTCGGGACTTTTACTCTGTGTTGTTTTGCCTCTTTGGATGAAACAAAATAGCCTCACAAATCACTCTTGAAACGAACTGCCCGCAGCTCACAGACAAGTCACAGGGGGTCAGTTTGTATTAAAGGTTATGAGCAACTGTTGCTAATTGGTTTATTTTCCAATAGTGAGACTCCAGTAGGGACAGGCTAACTGTAGCCACAGGCTGTAACCGCTTTGTGCAAGTGGTGAACCTCTGTAGACTGTATATGAAAGATGTAAGTAGACTCCATGTCTGAGAGGTGAAACCTGCAGTCTATGGGATTTTGCTAACCAGTCTAAGTACCCCTTGGTTTGGCTATGTGCACTTAGCACTACATAAAAACAATATGTGATGTCTTATCATGCCCAATATTTAGCAAAATACTGATATACATATTGATATTGATGGAGTATCTATTCCACTCTAACAGCTTTAAAAATATGTTTTAGCAGGATCTAATAAACTAAACCCTCCTCATAACACTGAATGTTCCCCATTGCAGAACAAAAACCCCACAGCAGAGGCTGGTTATGGGTAATATGTCCTTGAGATGGTCCTCATTTGTAAACACAATAAGAATCTGAGTTGCGGACTTGATCACTGACTGTTTGAGCTCATTTGCTTCCAGTATTTTAGCTAAGGAACATTTTCTGTTCACTTCACTCACTCCAAATCATCCAACCAGGGCAGCACACATCAAGGGTGCAGGTCTTGTTTATAAGGTAATGAGGTTACTATCATCAAATAACATCAGCCATCATGCTCTCATTCACTCCTGGCTCAGTCTATTTGAGGTTCTGCTCCTGAAATGTAACTATGCCCTTTGAATTGACAATACATCACTGCTACCAGGATACTAAAACACATATTTGAACTATTTTGGGTAGTTAAAAAAATCGAAGGTGTTAAAAAACCAATTCGCTTTCATTAAACTTTTATGATAGCATGTGGCATTTGTGGTTATTTCAAGTGTGTTTTTTTTTTTTAAATTTGCTTTACATTTTCCATGTTCACCTCAGATGTTGGTGCTGATGAGTGTGAATATATGACGCTATTAACCTCAGTGCAGCAGTTGAATGAATAAAGATTAGGGTTAGTTGTTCACTGTCAATCTCATGTCATCAGATGTTGCCTACATTTTAGCAGTGCTGTAGTGCAGCGGTCCCCAACCACGGACCGGTTCAATGTTAGACGATATTTTCACCGGCCGGCCTTTACGGTGTCGCGGATAAATACAACAAAATAAAATGATACAACCAAGACAAACTTTGTTTTTTTGTAAATATAATAATAAACGTGAATTCACTGTGTAATTGTGTAACTTTATTAGCAGCATCCTCCTGAAATGCACCAACAACACTGAGAGTAACATCCTCCTCTCTGCCCCTTAATGCTCTCTGGTCGCTATGGTAACGTGTAAATATTTCTTTCAAATTAGACACACAATTACAACACGGGAAAAGACCCAGGAAAACAGAGTTAACGATAAAATCCCTGAAAACCATAAATTTCACACCCGAGCCTCAACTCTCACAGCCCGGTACCAAACGACTCACGGAGCGGTACCGGTTCGTGGCCCAGGGGTTGGGGACTGCTGCTGTAGTGCACTCTTTAACATACTAGCATACAAACTTGGTTGGTTTACAGTAGACACTGTATGTATATACGTCTTGTGCTGGACTACACCATTCTTTAAACTTGAAACACTTTAATTCTCCAGGCGTATTTTTTTGCCGCTGCTAGTATCTGATAATGTAAGGAAAGCCAATTAGATGTGTGACATTTCAATATGTTGAAGTTTTATGCTTGGCCATTTTAAATGACACACACTGCTGTCTATGACAACAGCAGGGATCATGTTCACGTTCGACTTCTATTTTGCATGAGAAAACCCGAGGGCCCAGAGATCATATAACACTGATTTCTGGCCTTGACCATTGCACACAGATATTTCTTCAGATTCTCAGACTCTGTTGATGATATTATGTACTGTAGATGATGAGATAATCAAAGTCTTCACAGCTTTACATTGACAAACATTATTCTGAAATTGTTCCACAGTTGTTTTGCAGACTGGTGAACCTGTGTCCATCTTTACTTCTGAGGAAGTATGAAGTCATGTTTCTGACTTGCTGCCAATTAATCTAATTAGTTGCAAAATATTCCTCCAGCTGATTTTCACACTGCTTATCTTTTCAACCTTTTGTTGCCATCATCCCAACTTTATTTAAAAAAAAAAATATGTTGCTGTCAAATTCAAAACAAATTTTCAAGCAATACAGAGAAATAAAATAAGTGTTTAAACTATTGAATATATTTGACATTTTTACACAGCTTTCCAATTCTCGTTTGTCCTGTCTTCCTTTCCTCCCCCCCAACTAGATGCAGCAGATGGCTGTCAGAGGTTGCTATATAAACAAAACTGAACTGAATTGAAATGAATTCATTACTTTAGTTGACTCAAATGAGAAACACAATACTTGTCCTGGTGATGCAACTGCAAATTGTAGTTATTGCAATTTCCAGTGTGATTTCCAGTTCTTTTTTTATTCAGACATGGCAGACTGAGGCCAATTAGTCAACTGATATAGTTGACATGATTTGTTGAGACAAATATTTAGATATTTAGGCATCCATCCATCCATCCATTCGCTTCCGCTCATTCTTCCGTCCTAACTTTCCTATCCAGTGCAGAATACGGTCACACCTGTTTTCTGTTGCTTGGTTACATATCTGCTGTCAGAGCTGGCGGTCGGTGGTATTATTGTACCATCTTTGAATGGTACAACAGCACCTGCCATTGTACTTTCATAAAAAAAGAATAATACATCCTGTACCTGTCTTGAACCCCATCACCACCACCACAGTCTAAATGTATCCTTGTTAGGGTAACGGGTGATTCTAAATGGTGTGTAGGTGTGAATGTGAGCACCAGGGGCCTTAGCTGGACAAGCATGCTAATTTAATGGAAAACTATTCTTCTTTGAATCTTCTTCCTTTTGAGTAGATGCACTGGACTGTCACTCAACATGGCTGTCCGGTATGTGCATATGAAATCTCAAAGCTATTATTCTGATGGTCTTATCACTCAACCGATGACTCTGTTTAGCTATGTTGGGTTTATTACTAGCCGCTTTGCCACGGTGAAACACTGGAATGTTAACTCGGGTGATGACACGTCTGGTATTTGCCTTTCATTTTCCCTCCCCGCACTGAATGTGACCTTCTGTTATTCGTGCACAGTGTGCATGTTAGATGCTGTATGGTTCACTGTCAACAAGACAATGCGGTGAAAAAAGCGACAGAATTTATTGAATCCAATGTAGTTATGTTGCTTCACAACAGCTTCTCACTTTCAAGTCAGCTGACACTGGAATTTATAACAACAGGCCTTGTGTGCCGAGAATAGACCAGCAATCAGCGGGGAGCATGTGAGCGGTATGTGCGTCTGTACGAAAATCATTGATGGGTGTCAGCAGGTGATCACTCTCTGGTCATGTGTACACGTGTTGTATGCACACACTGAAAACAATATCCATCTTGGAACATATTTAACCAAGGGCTGCTCCATACTGTGTTCAGTATGTGATAGCAGTGAATTGATTCTCAGTGCATAGCAAGTAAAAAAAATGCCAATAACGGTTTACTTACTTTCAGTTTAAAAAAAAAATCACTGAAATACTTCAAATGGATTTAGTCTTTCTTGCTCTGTGTGTTCTTGTCTGATAAGTGATAGCTCTGCAGTGCTGTGGATGTGCGTATCTGAGGCTGTGTGTTTGCTCTGCATCCAGCAAATATGTAAATTGTTGTGAATTTAGCTGTTAAGAACACTGCAGAATATCTGTATACAAATATCCTGCAGTGTGAACTCTTTCACAGCTATAGCAGCAAAAAAACATCTTAAAATTTCATTACAGTTGTTAAAAGTATTTACAGTTTTTCTACTGTGAGAACAGTGTCACCATAGCTTTGCACCTCACTGCATTTTGTTATTACAGCAGTTATATGTAGACATTTGAGTGTTTACTGCTGTAGGAGGTAATGACAGTTTGTCCTTGTGGGCTTTTGATTTCAATTTTATTTATATAGCGACACATCACAACAACAGTTCCCTCAAGGCGCTTTTTATTATAAGGTAATGACCCTACAATAATATAAAAAAAATGAAGAAAACCCCAACAACTTCCCACTATTTGGCAACACAGCCACCGGTGGGAAGGAAAAACTCCCTTTTAACAGGAATAATTAAATGCAGAAAGGTGTATAAACACATAGTGAGTGGAGAAGGTGATTGAAGAAGAAACACTCAATGCATCATGGGAATCCCTCAGCAGCCGAGACCTATTGCAGTGTGACTAATGTGGGTTTTCAGGATCACCTGATCCAAAAGGAAAATTTTGTTTTTATGTCTTTTTGGTTTTTGTGTAGTGTGTGTGTGTGTGTGTGTGTGTGTGTGTGTTTTTGGTTGTTTTTTTGTTTTGTTTCAGACATTATGAAAAGCAGCAAGGTGCATTACTGCACATTAAAGAGCCACAGGTAACAAGCTGCACATCCAAGGACAAAAAGTCTGCAAAGAACTTTAAACCTGATACTAACTTGTGTCCTGTTGTAGCTGGATTACATTTTGGACTGACAGCTTAAACAGTATTTGAAACAAGCTTCCAGTGACACCTCATGCAAAGGAAGTTAAAGTTCACTTCGGCCATTTTAACAATGGAGTCTACCCACATAATGTACCAGATTCAGCCCAAAACAGTGTAGGGAGAAAACGATAATGCTAACATAGAAATATAAGAAAATAAAAGACCATAACAGACAAAGTGAAACTGAAGTGGTTTGCTGGATTATCCCAGGGAACGCCCAGAACTGAAAGCCCAATAAATCTGATTTTAGGGTGAACGATTGCTTGAAAAGATCATTTTATGTTGGTGCCAGCTAAAAAAAACTTTCCAAAAAAGTTTTACACTCTGAAAGCGGCGCCTGGCTTTCAGTTCACCAATGAAGCGTTATGTGTCTGATGGAGGAGGAGCATGTTAAACAGACTACAAATAGTTCTGCAGAACACTCGATTATTTCTTTTCCGGACTGTGTTGAGTAGATTTAACGGTGGGCTCACATCATTTAAGGGTTCATATCGGGCATGTGGGGTTTTAAAATGTTTGCCTTCTCTTGAAACAGCAGCCTCTTTAGCATCTGAAGCGCCTCTGTTTTCTAGAAATGGTGCTGCCAGCTGCTGAAGTCAATGAGTAGCCTGATGATGGGGGAGTCCCACACTGCTGGTGTTTATGCTGATTGCCAGAACTTTTCAGCAACACCTGCAGAGGATCTTTTGAGTGCTTCTTCAATCAGACAGGCGCTTGCTCTGCATGTTGGTCTGCTCATGAAGTCCTGCTCAGGGAGACAGAGCTGGCAAGTTCGGAGTAGATTTTCCTTTGTTGTTTACAGTTCTTATCTCCCCTTGTGGGAGACCCTTTGAACTAAAATCCCACATCTGCCTGTGTTCCAGTGTCTGTTAGAGAACTCCTGTTTAAAACAGGTTGCCTTCACTTTTTTCAAAACCCAAGCTTTGTCTCTTTGGAGAAAACCCCTCTGTTAAAAGGAGAAGTCGCTGTTTTTATAGCAGTGTGTTGGCATCGTGTGACAGCTTCGCTCTAAAATAGACTGTGAGAAGTCACGCAGCCTACGTGATGGAGCATGTGTGAACCTTCTCTCTGCTCTGAGAGATGACTGGGGGGACATGCACAAGCTGTGAAGAATGGAGGCGCTACCGTCGGTTTCAGTTGGCTTTTTGAAACTGGCATGTGCTCATGTTGTTGAAGCTCGCGCCATTGCTTTCTGGCACCTGGCAAATCCTACGAATGCCAGCCGACCATTAGCTCTGAATTGGATAACTAGGTGAAACTACAGTTCTGTGAACAGGGACAATATTTCCCAGCATGACATTCCGGCAAACGCACTGGAAATGTGTTCATTAAAAACTCACATTTACCGGCAGACAAACTCACATATTCCCGCTGTACTTTTCATAAACACACGCAGGCAAAAGCAGCAAAGTGATCACTCAACTTACATTCTCTCCCTGCTGTCCAGAAAAATGCTGCCTGCACTTGAAGTCTATTCCTCCAGGTTGCTACTGGAGTAGAAACTCGACATCTCTGACACTGTTTTGGAGACACTCCAGGATGATGAGCCATTTGAGGTGAGGTCCAGGGAGGAGCTGTGTGGTCTGGCCTCAACCACAGCCCCGCTAGGCCCTGGGCCTCCTATAACTTTCACCTTGGGCTGCTCTACATCGTTCCCAACCTGTAGAATAGTAGACACGGTGGTCTCCATCCTGCTGGCTTTGTAAACACTTGTCTGGGTCTGAAGATAGCGAGTGGACTTGAGTTCGAGGCCGTCATAGGAGCCTTGAGGGACGCAGGGGCAGCAGTAGAATGCTTGTTTAAACCCAGCTCGAAACCTGTGGAGGAAATACACAAATAAATCTGGGCTCCTGTGATTTGGCTGCACGGTGACTCAGAGATTACAGCGTTGCTTCACCCCAAGAGAGCCCTGGGTTCAAACCTGGATAGGGCCCTTTCCCTTATTGACATCTATCATCCCCTAATAAATAAAATCATAATTTAAAAACTGCATTCTTTACTCTGGTTATGTTTGTCTAATATTAAAATTTGTTTAATAATCTGAAACAAGATAATGTGAAAAAAAATAACAAATAAAAACCCTGAAATCTGTTATCTGGCATCAACCACTATATGTGAACTGTGAGATTATGGTGGTTTAAAGGTCAGAGTGCTGAATTAATCAACTGTGCAGTTGATTTCTTCTTGTTAAATTTAAGGTAGAAATTTGATATTTCGTTTTAATGTCTGACCAGGGGTGACAAGTTGGGAAAGTTACGAAAAAACATGACAAATATACAAAACTATCACCAGTTTAGCTCTGCAGAGTTTTTTCATCTTCAGCTAACTGTTTGCAAACGGCCTGGTTTTGTTTGATCTCTGTGTGTGTCCTTGAGTCAGGATGAAGCCAGGAGTACAGTGCCAGGCAGTGGCAGCACAGTAGCATGGTGGTGTTATAACTGAGACACTCAGAGTCAAACTGGTGTTGTAACGATTCAACGTTACCTCTCTGTGAAGCCCCAGAAAAAACTCAGTGGAGCATTTAGCAGCTAAAGAGATATTTCCACACAGGAGTTGGCTAGAGAGTGAACATTAGACCTAAATTGGTCAGATGGACTGAGAAACAGCTCTAAGTAGAAGCTAATGAAGCTCTGTGGATTCTGGTTGTGTAAACAGAACGGTGACACATTACTCATTCCAACTTCATAATGAAATTTGTGTAGCTTGTTGCACAGCCTCCAAGTAAACAAAAAGTCATTTAATGCAGGTTTAAAGGACACAGCTGGTTCATTTCTTCCTCATCTTCTTACAGGTAAACTACAGTACAACAATAACATCCATCCAGTGAAACACATGTGCTCTAGATATTTTAAATGTAAAGCAAACTGTAAATCTAGAGAATATTTGCTTTGAGTTATTAATGTCATCATCTCTGTGGTTCAATCATATGCCAAAGACACTAGAACATCGTGTGTGTACAATCAAAAGATCATCTGTCAATGGCACTTCAGGCATGAAACTAAAAGCACATGTAGAACAGTTTAACACACATGTGCAGTAACAGAAAACGAAATGATTTTTAAAAACAGTGATCACACAGAACGTGCATATAATACTGTTCATTAACACATTTGCAGGTGTTACAAAAAAAGACTAAAAATAAATCGAAACACTGCGTAGAACATTACTGACAAAAGACATGATGGAAGTAAAATTCTGCAATTTAGATGAGGAAAGCCTGACATGAAACATCTCACTTCAGTAGACAAACACAACCAAATGTGAAGCCCAGACAGAGAGAGAAGAATGAAGGGAAAGGCAACATGTCTGTCGCTGAGAGCGAGCGATAAGAAAGAGACTGATGAAAAAAAACACTCACATTGGTTATGCATATGAGCTCAGGGAGACAAAAACCGTCAGTGACTAAACCTATAAACCTCACGTCAGCCCACACATTTTCATTTTTGGGACTTGGGAGGTAAAATACTCAAGTGTGAAATCGCATTTCTCTGAAAGCTCGAAGGCAATTAGCAGGTTACAGCAATGGAGGACAATGGCATCTTCCATTGTCTTTATGAATGATGATTCATTCACAAAGTCGAATATTTTAGATAGAAAAGATAGGATAGTTTATTTCGAACATGTCAATGTAAGTAACATAACAAGAGAGAAGCCAGGAGTACAGTGCCAGGCAGTGTTAACCAGCAAAAACTGCTATAAACTTCAAAATTATTGACAGTCACATTAGCCTAAGTGTGTACCACTATAAAAGAGTGTCTGGTGTTTAAAATTTGCTGTTTTCTGATGAGGTTTATGTTCATATTGCCCATACTAAGTAATTTTGATATAAATCTATTGTAGCCTGAGCTTTTCAAAAATCCAAAGCCTACATTGTCGTGGGGGGCTGATTGTTTTTTTCCCTTATTTTCTCAAACTTTCTGGTTAAGTTGCATGTGGAGTTTTAGCTCCATCCCTTGGAGCTGTGATCCTTCTGTGATGCTTAAAATCCTAAGTTTTCAATCTCAATTGAGCTAGACAACGGCTCAGAGCAGACTAGCAGGGCATTAATGGAGAAAACAAAAGCTGTTTAGAACGCACTGTGTGCTACTCTTGTCAGCCGCATCTCAATCCAAATCAATGACTCTTTGATGTACTTGAATAAGAAAATTGCATCATGAGGTTGCTGTCCACAGGTTTGAAGCAAAAGAAGGATGCTGTCATGTCAGTATTAACCAGAGTCTTTGAGGATTGTCTCATGCAGCTGAGCCTATGACATGAAAAATAGAGACAGTTCTGAACCTCAGTATTTGATATGTGGAACTAATAAGATGGCCTGTGGGTGAAGTAGTTGCATGCATAATGGTTTGGAGGTGCTAACTAACCTGTCATTTAAGCAGCAGTAGATGATGGGGTTGTACATGGTAGAGCTCATGGCCAACCACATGATAGCAAGGTAGACCTGCTGGATGTACGTTTCCTCGAACATTTCGGGGAAGAACTGCTGCAGCAGGAAGTAGACGTGGTAGGGCAGCCAGCAGATGGCAAAAGTACATACCACCACAATCATCATCTTCACCACCTGTTGAATACATGATTACGCAATTATATTTTGTAGATTTCTCCAGTGTGAACATAATTCTCAGTCTTGATTAGACAAAGATTAATGTCAGAGCAATTACAAATTGGCATCGTTAAGGAGCCTTAAGGTCATTATTATTAAAATAAGATTTCAGCAAAAATCATCCATCCATCCATCTAAAAAGGAACCCCAAGTTACTCACGATGAATGCATTATGGGTAACTTGGGGTTCATTATCTTGTTCAATGACACAAAGGATAGAGGAGCCAGAGATCGTTCCATTAACCTCCCAATTGATAGATGTTCTTTGGGCTCATTTAAGGTAGAGCAGAAAAATTTTCTGTGGACAGAAGAATCAAAATTCAATATTCATTTTTGGAAAAATGCCTGTGAGAGGAACCATCTGACGTGGTTTCTATTCAAAAGCCTATATTTCTGATGGTATGAGTGTACATTAGTCCCTATGACATTGAAAGCTTGCACATTTAATATGTTTTATATGCTCTAGTGTGAATTAAATTGAGTTTTTGAGATTAGCAAATCACCGCATTCTGATTTTATCGATATTTTAAACAGCGTAGTAACTTTTGAGAACTTAGAGTTTATAGAGTCATAGATGAATTCAGTATGCTGTCTAACACCCAGAGGAAATCCACACAGACACCCGCATTGAGCCTCCCCATGATCAGCGAGAGCAGTTCCCCAAATAAGAGAGTGAGCCAGTAAAACGTGTCTCAGAAAACCAGTAGTCACAACACTGTCACAGCAGGTATTGTCAGTTTCCGGCTTCATTTGTTATCTCTTAATGATGAGATTACAAGCTGCACTACATTGATTGTTTCCACTGAGAACTCAGCATTCACCTTCTCTCCCATTTTAACAAGACGTTGGCCATCAGAGCCAACAAATGTGTTTGTGCAGAAAAGTCTGAGCTGCTTTGAAATCTTTCTGGGGCAAAATAAAAATATAATAGATCATGAGATACCGTCAGCGCTGCCAAGAGCAGACAGCGCTCACTGACATTTAATTGAAAATAAACAGATGGCAATTTTACACATTAATCACTCTCTATTTTGAAAAAGCTTTTCAATATATATATTTTTTTCATGTTTAATTGTAAGAAGTAGAATAAGTCCAACAATAAAAGTGCTTTAGGGAAATGCTAACTCTAGCATATGCACTGCTAGCATGCTAAACTTTAGCAGCAGTTGGCACTGACCACAAAGAACACCTGAGGGTGTAGTTACTGAGAATGCAATTAGCTCAGCAGCTTTTAGAGAAATGAAAATGATCTCATGGTGGCTGTTAAAGACAGTGGCTCACCAAAGTGACAACAGAAGGAGGCGTGAATGTCTACATCTAACGAGCAAACCAGCTATCCGATATTAATTACAAATGCCACTGACAAGAAACATCAAGCTCATCAACAAATCACAACTCCTTAGGATCACAAATGTCTAGACAATATTTGAATGCAATCCACCAAATACTTACTGTCACACTCTCAGACCTTGAAACAATCTATAAAAGCCACTAAAAATTCATCAAAATGAACATGTTCATCATCGCCACCAGTGCTCCACAGGCACCGAAACTGATAGATAAGGCAGGGAAGACGAGCTAATGGTGAAAAGAGAGGATAAAGAGAGTGCAGTTGGCTAAAATAGCAAAGAGTGGTCTGAAAAAAAAAACAGTCTAAAATAGAAGAAAGGAGTGAGAACTCAGATTCAGGTGTGTGATGCTATGATGATTTTTTTATCACACGAGGAGACATCAGTCACATCCTGCTCAGGGCTGCAGAGCACAAAAATATTCTGATTACATTAGTGTGGAAATCCAGTGGGCAGGTTACCTTGCGTTTGGCAGTCAGCTGCTCCTTGTAGCGGTCAGAAGAGTCCCCAGGGATCTCACCGGCCCAGAGTGTCAGTCCCACCACCAGGTAAGCACAACCCATCAACAGCAGTGGAAAGGAATATATGAGGATGACCACACACACGTAGTACCTACAGACACATATTCCATATTATTACAAAAATTTTCAAATAAAGTCAATAAGTAAATGCATTTTTAAAAGCAGACACATTGGCATGTATTGCATGGTAAATGAACTAGCTCTTTTCTACTCAAGCGTTCAAAGTAAATCTAATGGAAAAACTGCAGAGCAGCAAGGATTGAAGCATGACCCGGCCTAACTGACTCACAGCCACCCCACTCCAGCACAAATTAGCCAAGACAAGGCACAAGATGTGATACCATATGCTAGTGAACTCATATGTTTTATCAATCAGTCAACAATTCAATTAAATTTTATTTATACAGCGCCAAATCACCACAACAGTCGTCTCAAGGCGCTTTATATTGTAGGTTAGACCCTAGAATAATACATAGAGTCAACAGTTGTCAATACTCCAGAAACTTGCACTGTGAAGAAGGATTTGGAGCAAGAACTTCATCTTATGCTGCATAACTAACCTGTTCTGGTACCTGTTGGATCAAAAAGTGAAAGAACTGGATTTTGTAATCTGACTTAGTCCTAGACTCTGGCATGCAGGTGCAGAGTCATGTAAGTGTACCTTTTGGATGCACTTATTCAGACCAATTTTTTGTGCTGTCCTTGCCTAAAGAGTTTGAAGCTGGCAGCTCTGTTCTTGGAATGGGCTCGAAAGCTTTATTTGCATCAACAGACAAAGTAGTGCTCAATTTGTGCATTGTTCCAGAGTGAGGCTTGAAGTGAGCCCATTACTACTGAAAATACTGTTGGTGAGGCAGTATTTTGGGTGAGAATTAAAATAATTTCCCTTTATAAAAACAAAAAAACAAAAAAACAAACAGTTACACACACACAAATACAGATTTCATAGGAAGAAAAAAACCCCAAAGAAACATAATTTCCCTGAGGGTTTTACAGCCTGTGTGTTAGCCCTGCGACAGACTGGCGACCTGTCCAGGGTGTACCCCGCCTCTCGCCCTATGACAGCTGGGATAGGCTCCGGCAGCACGGTGGCACGGTGGTTAGCACTGTTGCCGCACAGCAAGAAGGTCCTGAGTTCAATTCCACCATCAGGCCGGGGTCTTTCTGTGTGGAGTTTGCATGTTCTCCCCGTGTTTGCGTGGGTTCCCTCCGGGTACTCCGGCTTCCTCCCACCGTCCAAAGACATGCAACTTGTGGGGATAGGTTAATTGGATAATCCAAATTGCCACTAGGTGTGAATGTGTGAGTGAATGTGAGTGCGAATGGTTGTCTGTCCCTGTGTGTTAGCCCTGCGACAGACTGGCGACCTGTCCAGGGTGTACCCCGCCTCTCGCCCTATGACAGCTGGGATAGGCTCCAGCGCCCCCCGCGACCCTGAAAAGGATAAGCGGAAGTGAATGGATGGATGGATGGATGGATGGTTTTACAGCCTCCTTGGTGCGAGCCATGGTGAGTTTGTTGAATCTAAAAGAGTATCAGAAATATTTCTGTCCTGTGATTTTCCTGTGTTGTTGTCATCACGCAGCGATCTGGTTGCAGAGCATCAGTTTAGTTGTCCCTAAAGTGACTGTTAGAATAGAATAGAATAGAATAGAATAGAATAAACCTTTATTATCCCACGGATGAGAAATTTTGGTGTTACAGAACTCTTACAGCAAGGGAAAATAAAATATAAAAGGAAGACACAGAAGGTAGTCCTATAAACATAAGCAACCAAAGTTTGTATATCCAGGTATATCCAGGTAACAATGTACAGAATATGTATAGAAAAATTGAAAAGTTTTATGGAGATATGTATAAAATCTACAGAGTTACGTATAAAATGTACAGTAAACAAACAAGCTGGTGAGTAAGACCAAAGGAATGTTAAGCTGCATTATAGAGTCTGACAGCTGCTGGTAAGAATGACCTGCGGCAGCGCTCCTTCCCACACTGTGGGTGTAAAAGTCTGCTGCTGAACGAGCAGCTTAGTGCTCGTACAGTCTCATGCAGGGGGTGGGAGGTGTTGTCCATGATGGATGTTAGCTTAGACAACATCCTCTCCTCCCCAACCTACTCGATGGACTTCAGCGGACAGTCCAGGACAGAGCTGGCCTTCCTGACCAGTTTGCTGAGTTTCCCCCTGTCCCTCTCTGCCATTCCACCACTCCAGCAGACCACAGCATAGAAAATAGCAGACGCCACTACAGTGTCGTAAAATGTCCTTAGGAGTGTCCGGTTCACCCCAAAGGATCTCAGCAGGTGGAGACAACTTAGACCCTTTTTGTAAAGTGCATTTGTGTTTGTGGACCAGTCCAGTTTGTTATTGAGGTGAACACCCAGGTATTTGTACTCCTCCACCGTTAGGAGCATATCATGAAATTAAGGTGCTGGACTATGGATCTTTGAGCTTGAACATCTGATTATTGGTTCTTTGGGCACTTTGCCTCGATAAAAGTTTGGTGTATGTGATGTATCAGAGCAAATGTTAAGTTGCTGAATATCCACTGCACACAATAAGGCATTTCAAATGTTGTTCAGTCCTATTAATGTTCAGCCTTCTCTTGCTGCATATTTTTACAGGTGTTAAAGAAATGCCTTATTTAGAGTTAGACATGGATGGTAGCATAAAACAATCATGAAAACTAAATAAATTATTTATAAGTGGTCTGAGGTCATAGGCATGTCACTGGTGAGTGGAAGTTCCTGCTGTAGTTAATAAAAGGTCTCTGAGTATGTTCCAGTTCCAGTACCCTGGAGCACTGACAAAATGAACACAACAGTGAGTGGAGGAGTGAATCAAATAATCATCAGTGTATCTGCAGGAGGAATTTAGAGATTTAT